>NW_005363938.1:2903315-2945212 GCF_000412655.1 Myotis brandtii | reverse complement strand
AAAAAAAAAATCTTCTCCCATCTTGTTTGCAGCTTCTGTTCTGCACCTCCCCATCTCAACCCATCTGGTACCTATTGTGATTCCTCAGTGTCTCTCAAGTCTCTTTTGTTTGTACACCTTGGGAATCCATTCCAAAAAGACTTGCGGGAAAAAGGAGTTTATTGGAAGGCCATTGGATATGCCTGCATCTGCTAGCTGCCAAATACTCATTGTTCCCTTCTTGCTTGATAAAGACTCCTGATTTATTTAGGGGGGTGATGTACCCAAGCAGAAAACAACGTTTCCCAGCTTTCCTTGTCATTAGGGATGAGCAAAGAAAGAACAGCAGACATCACTGTGGAGCTTCCAAGAAATCCTTGTGCGGAGGGTGCTAAGTCAGGTGGGATGGGTACCTCTTTACTCCTTGCCATTCCCATTCTTTCTGCCTAGAATGTAGAAAGGATAGCTGGAACTGCAGCAGCCATTTTGTGACCGTGAGGATAGAAGCCAGTGCAAGAGGTGATGAGCCACCAAGATGAAAGCAGCCTGGGTCCCTGATACTTCTGTGGTCTGTTGGGTATGGCCCACTCTGGAACAAATTTTTCAAACCCGAGAATGAAACTCCCCCTCCCCCCGCCCCTGCATTGGTTGAAGTTACTCAAGCTGGCATTCTGTTTCTATAGCTGGTCCACTGAGGTGATGGAATTGGGTAATCTAACTGAAAGAAGGTCATCCATAAAACCAGGCCCGGGGAAGAGCTGGACCCAGAGACCAAACACACCAGTCAGTCCCTTCCTCCCTTGTCTCGGCTTCTCTCTGCATGCTTGATTAATCCTCTCTCATTGCCCCCCACGTAGCAAACACCATGGCTGCCACAGTGCCTGCACGTCACATCCCACGGCCACCGGAAAGGAACAGATTCTCCCTCTACCAACTCAGGCCTCAAGTAGGACCTGGCCGCTACTCGGTTGTTCTGTGTTTTGCGAGTCCTGTCACGCTCTCGTGCCCCAGGCCACATGTTGGCACTACCCTCCCATTTCGGACATTCTTTGCCCTCCCTCACTTGCCTGATGACCTCCCTTCATGAGGAAGGAGGAAGCAAGCAGAAGGAAGTTCCTACAAGCTCCCTCTACCCCATTTCCTGGCTGCCCTGCATTGGTGCAATGATTCTGTGTTGATGGACAGACTATCTAGGCTCCTACATGAGACCACCTCCTCCTCCCTTTACTCCCTGGATCACATCCTCACTCACCTACTTATGAACATCACTTCCTTTATCACAATGTTCTCCCTTCTACGGCATCATTCTCTCCAGTATCTAACTCACTTCTACTTTTCCTATTAAAAACACAAACAATGTCTTTATTGGCCCCACTTCCCCCTCCAGCCACTACCCCATATTTCTGTTCCCTTCACAGTGAAAGTTCTCAAAAGAGTTGTCTAACTCACTGTCTCCAATTCCTCTTTTCCCATCTCCTCTTAAACAGGTGTCTGTGCCCCAGCCCCCGACTGGATCTCACATGCACACTGCCCTCAAGTGACCTCTTCATTACTGACAGTTAATAGTTTCTTATCCTTCCTCTGGGACACCTTCCTTTCTTTGGTGACCAGAACTGCTCTCTCTGGTTCCCTCTACTTCACAGGTGCTCCTTCTCAGGTTAATGCCTCCTCTTCCCATATTGCTCTCTTTCCTATTGAAGTATGGTACCTATTTGCTTTATTTAACAATAGACAGGTTATTTTGATTTTCTGAATTGTATAAATCATCCCATTCGATTGAATGACTATCCCATTGATTGTTATCTTACTGGTTTTAGAAAGCACATTCTTCTGTACCTGGGAAACAGGACAGCACAATTATCCTAAATTGTTTTAGTGGCCACAGATAATGCGTTCCAGTTGACTCAGTGGTCCCAAGACCAGGACAGCACAATTACTCTAAATTACCTCGATGGCTCTAGATAATGAGTTCCTGGCAACTCAGTGGTCTCAAGACCTGAGGGCTCTAGATAAGGTGTTTCTGTCAATTCAGTGACCCCGAGACCCAAAACTGTAATTTAGATAACATGAATCAGTTTAACCCAGGTTACCCAAGGGCTCTAGATCCAAAACTGTAATTTAGATAACATGCTGTTTCTACTTCTGTAAACTGCGTTTTTGCAAACCAGGTTCCTCATTCCAAACCTTGAGATGTAATCAATACCTTTGTGATTTTTTGCCTATATAAACCTGGAGCTGCAACCATCTTGTTACTATGAGATTTGGGGCACGGCCCCTCATAGTCCCGGATTGCAATAAATGTGACTCTTTAATTCAACTTCTTGAGGCGTCCTTCTGTAATTCGCGGGGTACATTACAACACTATCCTTCCCCAGTTTTCAGTGTTGGCTTTTCCCAGGCCTTAGTCCTGTAACTTCTCTTCCCCACCATCCAGATGCAAGGCTTTATAAATCACTACATGCTGCAAATGCACAAATTTACTGGTATAGGTCCAGCCTGCGCTACTCCCCTGAACCCCAAACTCATATACTCACTTGCTTACATCTCCACTAGCGTGTCTAATAGACATCTCTGTCAAGAACGGTGAAGAATCTGGGGATGTTAGCCTATTTGCAAGGTGGTAAGTTATCCCGCCACACTTCTGTGGATGCTGGCAGGAGACATGAGACTCCTGGGTCAGAGACAAAGGACTTTATTGCTCACAGCAGAGCAGGCAGCAGGACATTCATTTTTGCATCAGTTCCCCTTGCCTCCCAAGACCCATGGGGGAAGGGGTGATGCAGAGGGGATCAAGGTGGATACGATGCACATGGCTGAAAAAACAAACAAACACCCAAATGTTCAATGAGCTATAAACAAACCTGCTGAACCTTTGCCCCAGAGAAAAAATATTATTATTAGCCTGGCAGCAGGCATATATGCACTCTGCCCCAGAGAGAGAATATCTCCATTTTCCAAGACTGCTCAATTATTCAAGCATCCTTGAAAAGGTAGTCCAGAACAGAGAGCCATGAGGGGATGTGCTCATAAGATCTGCAGAAACATGAGAGGCCCACGGAGAATTGTCTCCAAACAATATTAAGTAGACCTTGTCCAAAACTGAATGTTTGATCTTCCTCCCCAAACCTGCTCTACCCAAAGCTTCCCTATCTCAAGACCTTTGCATTCTTCTGGCCTCTCTCTCATATCACACATCCCATTCATTGGCATTCCTGTTGCTTCTCCCCTCCTGAATCTGAGCACATCTCACTATCTCCACCGCCATCGCCTGGGTCCACGCCCCCATCACATCCCCCTTGGTTTCAGCAGGAGGCTCCTACCTTCTAACCTAGCTCTATTCCCTACACAGCAGCCAAAGAGAACCCAGCAAAAGTTAAGTGTGATGCCGTCATCCATTTGTCTACTCAATACCCTCAAGTAGGTCCCCATTTCTCTTTGAAACAAAGCCAATGTCCATGTAAGAGTTTGCAAGGCCCATCACCGCCCAGCCCCCCTCACCTCTCTCACCTCACACACTACTCCCCTCCCCTTTACTCACACTCCTCCCACACCCTGGTTTCCTTGCCATCTCCAGAACTCCCCAGGTGGGCCTACCTCATGACACTGCTCTGATTACTCATTCTGTCTGGAATGCTCTTCACCGGATGTTGCATATCTCCCTCCCTCACCTTGTTCGAGCTTTTGCACAAAGGTAACCACCTCATTTAAGCTTTTCCTGACTATCTAAGTGAAACCGCAGTGCCCTGGCCAACACTCCCCATCACCTTTACTTTATTCTGTTTTTTTCTGTTGCCCTTATCATCTAAGTGAAACCGCAGTGCCCTGGCCAACACTCCCCACCACCTTTACTTTATTCTGTTGTTTTCTGTTGCCCTTATCATTTTTTTCTGATTTATTATGTGTGTTTTTTTGGAGGGGGAGGGTGGTCTGTATTACTTCACTAGATTATAAGTTCCATGAAGGCAGGTTTTGTCTGTTTTATTCAATATTCTACCCTCAGTACTAAGTGCTTGACACATAGTGGGTACTCAAGTAATTTTTGCTGGATCAATGAATGAATTAGGTCTCAGTCAGAGTCCAAAAACATCTCAGCAAAGGGTGTTGATTATCCTGACTTGAATCTAGTGCTCCCCTGGGACTCATCGAATGTAGTTACAGGAAAAGGGTCCATAAGAAGACAGAGAATCCACCTTGGACCTGGAATGAGGAGCCATTCATGGGAGGGGAAGGCCAGTCATGTGCAGGGGATGAGCAAGAACAAGACTCTGGATCCAAACCACCCCATCTGAATCCTGCACCCACTTCTTACTAACTAACTCTGAGACCTTGGCAAGTGTTTCACATCCCTGTTTCTTCTGGGAGGACATCTTACCCTTCTCCTAGGATTGTTCTGAGATTAAATAAATGAGTTAGTGTTAAAAAGCACTCGGAGCAATGCCAACCACATAGTAACACCAAACACAAAAACTGAAAAATAATGAGACCTTGATAAAACAAATACTTATATATTTGAAGAAATCAATACTGTTTTCCATATCAAGCAGGTAAAAAGAAATAGAAATAAGTAAGGACATGACATATTGTATAGTTCAACCTACAAACTCAATTTATTAGATATATACAGAAACATGCTTACCTTAGTGGAAAATAAATATTGTTTTTTAATATCCATAAAATCTGTCATATACCTGGACATAAAGAATGCCTCAACAAATGAAATAAAAGACATTTTTTTCAAATCAATCCTATATAATAAAAGCCTAATATGCTAAGTGTCTGGTCAACCAGTCAGCCATTCAACCAATCAAAGCATAATATGCTCAGGCCGCTCAACCGCTCACTATGACGTGCACTGACCACCAGGGGGCAGATGCTCCAACCAGTAGGTTAGCTTGCTGCTGGGGTCCAGCCAATCAGGACTGGGTGAGACAGGCCGGATACGCCTTAAAGCCCTCCCATGATCCCTCCCTGGCTGGCCAATCTCCTCTGTCTCTCCCCACCCCAAGAGTGCACTGGTGGGGCCCCTCGGCCGGCCTGTGCCCTCTAGCAATCCAGGACCCCTCGGGGGATGTCAGAGAGCCGGTTTCAGCCCAGAATTTATGGAATATAATAAAGCTGTTGTCAGAGGAAAATTAATAGACTTCAATGCCTTTATTATAAAGAATAACTAATAAAAACAATAAGAGAACTTGTTACAAACCCCAGGAGGTTAGAATAAGAGCAAAATAAACTAAAAAAAAAAACCTGTGTAGAAAATTAATAATGATAAAATCTTGATGTAATGGAATAGAAACCACAAATAGCAGAAAGGAAAATAAATTTAAAAGCTCATTTTTTAAAATACCAGATTAACCACCACTCCCCCCCCACACACACACACACATGCATACATAAATACAATTAAGAAAAAAAGAAAATATGGTTATATTTATTTAAAAACCACAATAAAAGTTACAGAAGAGAAGAAAAATGCAATTCTATGGCTCACTTCCTGGAGAAAAAAAATATATATAAAATGACCGAGAAAAGTAGACAACTTGAAGAAACCAGTTACCAAAAAGAGACAAAAGACTTATCAGTGAAAAAGCCACCCATGTCAGAGAGGTTTCTGGCTGAGTTCTATAAAACCTTATGTAAAACACAGAGATTGCCCCAATGTTAATCCCAGAGCATACATGGGGGTTCTCTGACTTGACTGCATGACAGAATCACCTGTTAAAGTTCATGATATCCAACCCCACCCCATTCCTGAAATTCCTGTTCAATCTTTGTCAGGTGTGCCAGGTACAGCAGCTTAAAATAGTCTACAGGTGATTCTAGTGTGCAGCCAGGGTTGACAACCTCTGCCACAGAAAGTAATGAGCAGCTTTGCAATTTTTAAAAAATTCAGTTCTGATCAAGATAGCACCCGAAGAGAAAACTATGCATAAATTTTACTTATGAGTGAGACAAATATTTTGCCTAAACTACTAGCATCAAATGAATGAAGTGTTGCCTGGTTGTCGTGGTTCAGTATTGCCTGGCCATTGAGCATTGACCCATGAACCAGGAGGTCATGGTTCAATTCCCAGTCAGGGCACATGCCTGGGTTTCAGGCTCCACCCGCTGTAGGGGCTTGCAGGAGGCAGCCAATCAATGATTCTCTGTCATCACTGATGTTTCTATCTCTCTCCCTCTCCCTTCCTCTCTTTGAAATCAATAAAAATATATATATTTAAAAATAATAAATTACAACAGAGGAAGAGGGTATAAAGGGGCTTGACTTGAGAAAAGGACGACCACTTTGAACAGGGAAAGAATGAGAAAGATGTCTCACATGGTGAAGATACTAAGGGCAAACTGAACAACTATTTAGAATGAAGTACTGATTCATGCTACCACATGGGTCAGTTTAAAACATGCCCAGGAAGGAAGCCAGACACAAAAAGACCACATACTGTATGACTTCACTTAGATGAAATGTCCAGAATAGGCAAATCTCCTGGGACAGAAAGGAGTAGCTTAGTGGTTACCAGAGGCTGGTTTGGAAAGGGGAAAGGGGGGATGACTAGTAATGGCGATGGGATTCAGGGGAGGGTAATAGAAATGTTCTAAAATTAGGTTGTGGTGATGGTTGCATAACTGTAAGTACATCAAAATGGAGAATTCTTATGGTATGCAAATTATATCTCAATAAAGATATTAAAAATATCAAAGGCACTCAACCCGCATTTGTTTACTAACTATGCAAACATAGGGTATCTTCCCCGAGGATAGAAAGGGCAGATTTCTTTTTCTAGAGTTGGCAAATACCATTTCAAATAGGTCAATTGTCAGAAATCTGAACGGGAGATCAGTAAACTACCATCACCTACAAGTTCAAGGGTGTATTACCTTAGCAGAGGTATGGCATGGTGATTAAATGTGCCAGCTCTGGATGCAGCAACACTGGGTTCAAATCCCAGTCTCAATACTTACTTCCTGTGTGGCACACAGCCTCAGTTTTCTTATCTGTAAAATGGGGACAGGATTATAGTGAGAATTAAATGAGGTGAGGTGTATAAATAATTTAGGTTATCTCTGGTACACAGTAGGCTCTCAATAAATGTGATGGTGACTAGGATTACAGCAAGGAACGAATCAGAGAACAGTCTAATAAATGTATTTATTTCCATTCATTATATTTTTTACTTACATGTAAATATTTGTAAGTATAGACATTTTATTTTAACATCCATGACATGTTGTCATTCAACAAATTGATTTGTACAGTCCCACATTTGCTAGAAAAGGCAAAAAAAATTGCTGGCTTCCCCCAAAGTCATTTATTAAACTGGATAGAAAATATATTGCATCTCTAAACTTTCTAATCAGTGTGCCGAGGACAGACGGAAGAGGACTGACAGCCATGTGTAGAGTGAACAGCAGTCCTCTGAGTTCCTTTCAGACATTGAAACACTGCTGAACAGCTCACTCTGGGAGGGACCTCCCACATATTGAGGTGCCACCTTGGTGACAAAGGATGATATTGCTGTAATCCAGCTATTTTCACCCGGTGTGCCATGAGAATTTTTAAACATGCAATACCTGACGATTTAGTCAGGGGCACTGGCCTCTTTTCCCTTGGATAAAATAAAAAAAAAAATGACAACAGCCAACACAATGATAGCCATCCAGTGTGAATGAATCAGAAGTATACCTATTTTTTATCAGATTGGCAAAAAATATATTTTCGGTGCACCACAGAAATGCTATACTCTAACAGTGATAGCATTCTGGGTCAGAATAGAAACTGCTAGTTTCTTAGGGTAAAGAAGAAGATGTGTTTCTTTATAAGCAGCAAACTGCAAATTATTGTTTAAATATCATGCATAGAAGGAACATGAGGGTGCCTTTCGGGGTCAAGTTCTATAACTTGATCTGGGTAGTGGTACACTGGGAGCACATATGTAAAAATTAGTTGAGCTCTACACTTATGACATGTATACTTTACCCATTTTATTTCTTTTTACATATCTATGGGGGAGAGAGAGAGAGAGAAAGAGAGAGAGATTTGGAAACTAACCAAATGTCAAGGAAACACTCCTATATATAGGAAAAAAACCTTATATGCAAATAAAGTCACCATAGCATCTTTACAGTCGCAAAACATCAGACACAACCTAACTTTGAACAATTCTGCCTAATGGTAGGCAAATTATAGAGTATTTACTTATTGGAATATTTATGATTTATGCAACAATTAAAATGTGTATATGGAGAGCTTGCAAAAACATGGAGATGCACTACGTTATAAAGTTAAATTTAAAAAAAAATTAGGACATAAAATCTTTACATGTAATATACAAATGTAATTACAGCTAAAATATGCACAGAGAAATGACAAGAAGGAAATACCCCAGATGTTAAGACTACCACTGAGTGATGGATCTATGGTTGCTTTTGTTTCCTTCTTTCAAATGTTCTGCATTTATAATAAATGTGTTTAATTTTCATAATTGTATAAACACAATTAATGCTTTTAAATTTAGAATAGAAAAAGCAAACATTGGACTAGGAATCAATCTTGCGGTGACTAATGTTTGGAATTGCAGACTTGATGTCAGAGGCTGGTCTCTTGACTTTAGAAGGGGAGGCATTCCTACGGCTAAAACCAGTTTCCTAAGGAGATCACCATCAACTTGGCGTTACAGCTCAGTTGCAGCCGCCTGACATGCAGTTTTGAGATGTGCCTCCTGGTCAGAAAATAGTTGGCTACATTCAACCAATTAAGGATTTCTCCTTCATCGCCAGAATAAGCTCTTCAGATAACTTATACTTCGGGGAATTTTCTGTGCAGCCAGCGCTAGATAAAAATGATGTAACCAAAGGAGACAATCTCCCAAGATGAAATCATACCAATATACATATTTTCAGAGGACGCTTTTTTGTCCCTAGAATTATGAGCATTCCAGGTACCCTCCAAAACCTTCAGTCGCTAAGGAAAAATCCACGCTACAGGAGGAGGAATTTGGAGGAATTAGCGAAGACATAATGATGGCAGTATTAAATAACCTCATTGCATTTATCCTTTAGTCATCTGTTTATTAAGTATTTATTGACTATCAGACCTTGTGCTAAACTCCATTATGTTTAAGCTTACACTAGGGGTTGCCAAATGACTTTCATCTTGCATGCCAAATTTGAGCAGTCGGTAGTGGTGGCTTAGAGTGCTCTGCTGGAAAAAATTCTGGGACTATATCCAAACTCAAATGAAAAGAGCAATGATCGATTGGTAATGTCTGCTGTTATTGCGAGAGGGGGAATGATGGCGTGTGTGCCATGCACTTGCCATGCCTGCTGGATTATTTCTGCCAATTTAGTTATGGTCACTTAAGACTTGACACATACTCTTATTTCCCACTGGTTGAAGAAACCAAGTTTTTATCCAAATTAACACTACTGGAGAAACATTAACAGAAGAGGGGAAAACAGGAGTGGATGTTGACCATCTGCTACATGGTAGGCCTTGCACAGTTCTCTTTACATTTAATGAATGACAAAATCTTCAGATACCCCTTTGAGGTAAGCCTCCGTTATCTCCTTTTTGCAGATGAAGACCTGGGCTAAGAGAAGGGAAATAACTTTTCAAAGTCCCACACTCAGTCACAGCAGAATTGCGCTCCCATCCAGGGAGCAGCTCAGGCTTAATATGGAACCAAATAAAATATGATAGTGTCCCCTCCTTTTCCAAAGGTCATAAAACTAATTCTACTCATCTTTGATCATTACTTTAAACAGCTCCCTTTGGAGAAGTATTGGATCCAGTTTGTTCATCGAGAAGAAAAAGGCACCGTCTGTTTCACTTTCTGCCCATCCCCAGAGTGGCTGATGTCATTTGGTGAGGGTGGTACTCATGTCACCCAAGCAGCAACCCCAGAGCTTTATGATCTTGGCTGCAAATGCACACTCTATGGATGAGCCCCAGAAAATCCAGCCAACCCTCTTTTCCAGCCTGGTTCAAATGTCTGTGATTATTTGGTGGACCAGTCATCACCCCATAAAATCATATAATTACATCGTATTAAACATTTACTATGTGCCAGTTCCTCTGCTAACGGCTCCAGCTGCACTATTACATTGCATCCTCACTCCGGCCCTATAACATAGATACTAGAGTTACCCTGATTACACAGATGAGAGATACGAGACTTTAAGATCAAGTAAGTTAGTCAAAGTCACATAACTAGTAAGAGAGTGCCGAGACTCCAACCCAGGTAATCAGACCTCCAAGTTTATGGCTTCACTTCAATTTAAATTGATTCATCAATGTTTAGTTCTTACCAATTTCCAGCAGGTCTTCCCTTCCCAAGTGGGTTACCCCAGAAGTAGACTCTGAGACAAAGATTTGGGTGGAAGTAATATATTTGGGCGGGGATCTCAGGAAAAGGTAGAAGAGTGGGAAACTGAGGCAGGGAAGGGAAGGAAGCCTACACAATGAATTTCATCAACAACTGACCACTGTGGGAAACTGGAGTTCAGTCCTGCGTGAGGACCTCTGGGAAATACCATAGAGAATATGCCCAAAGGGCAAGGAGCTGGGGTATTTCTGCATTGATTCCAGCAGCTAGTGGTCAAGGGCCTCTCTCAAGGGTCATGACTTCCCTGGTACTTCTGGTTGAGATAGAGCAGTGATGGCAAACCTTTTGAGCTCGGCGTGTCAGCATTTTGAAAAACCCTAACTTAACTCTGGTCCGAACGCATTTTTTTGGTTGATATTTCTTTGTTAAATGGCATTTAAATATATAAAATAAATATCAAAAATATACATCTTTGTTTTACTATGGTTGCAAATATCAAAAAATTTCTATATGTGACACGGCACCAGAGTTAAGTTAGGGTTTTTCAAAATGCTGACACGCCGAGCTCAAAAGGTTCGCCATCACTGCCCTAGACTCTAGGACCTTCAGATCCCCAGACCCTGGGAACACCTGCATCACAATGAGCCACACATGTGGGCAGAGTGGGCTCTAGTGACCAGAGAAAGCCCGTAGGCAAAGCTGTGGGATGGAGGTGGAAGCCAGTGAGCCTGTACAGAAACATAGGGCCTAAGGGATGTGGGCAGGACATCAACAATGGCCACGGTGTCTACTTCACTTTCTTCCTCCTGTTTTTAATAAACAACTTTATTGAGGTATCTGTTATAGACCATAACATTTTCCCATTTTAATTGTACAATTTTAACAATTTTTAGAAAATTTACCAAGTACTGTGACCATCACCATAATATACATATTTTTAGAACATTTTCATCATCCCAATAAGATCCCACATGCCCATTTACAGTTAATCCCCATTCCCACTGCCAGCTTCTGGCAACAACTAATCTACTTTCTGTCTCTATAAAATTTCCTTTTCTGGACATTTTACATAAATAAAATCATGCAATATGTGGTTTTCTGCGTAGATGAGAAAGTCCCTCTCCATATGGCTCAGGTGGCAGAAAGGAAGTAAAAGAAAGATGGGCAAGTGCTCAGCAAGTAATTTTTCAGGGTAGGGAATGGGGACATTCTCCATGAAGCAACCAAAGGCTGCATTACAATTGGTAATTAGGAGACTCCCCACCTCTAAGCTTGGCCTAGAGCCCCATTTGCCCCAGGATCATTAGAAGATTTTGTATTTTAGTGGCATTTTTTCAACACAAAGCACAGGCAGGCAGAAAGCCATTGGTTAGGAGGCCTTGAAGCCCATTAACCAATTAGCCTCAGTACTGAAATAAATGGGACTGACTCAGAGCCCCCTGTGTTGTTAAACAAATCAAATGATTACTAAAGGTTTCTGGAGCTGAAGAGGTAAGTTCTTGGAAGTGACTGATGTTTAGAGGGATCTTGGTTCCTTATCTGGCCTGAAAATTCCTTCAAGGTTTCTCCCCTATCTTTGTAGAAATTAATAAAATACAGGAATCCTTGTTGATGGCAAACAAGATCAGAACAACCGGCCAACTGGTCAACCACAGTTTGCATCCTGCAGAACTGCCATTCCAGGACCTGAGACCTCCTGCCATCACCAGTGTCTATTGGGTAAACATGTTCCGATTCCCCACACACAGGAGCACAACTGGCACATAATTGCCTGTGGTAACAGCTGCTGATACACACAAATGGGTTAGGATGTGGGATGTGGTCCCCACAATCTCACCCAAAGCAGACTCTGACCTTGCAGCTGAAGGTCATTTTCTCTGAGCTGTTTCTGCTTGATTCTGGACCAACCCACAGAGTAGAAGTTTGGCTGTTGTCCCTTTTGAGCTCCCTGTTGTGTGCTACTAATAAACACCTCTTTTTCTCCTTTGCACTAGGAACCAATTGAGAAACAGATACAGGAACAAATAGCTGGCTAAAATATCAGTTTGGCTGTTGGTAATGCTGGGCTGGGAGGTGGAGCTTGGACCTAGGACCACATGTGGCTCCCTGGTATCTGCCCCTGAGCATGGATCTTGGGATTCAGTAAAGAGGAGCAGCAAGTGAGCAGAACACTCACCCCAGCAGCCCTGAGGGAACTGTGCTAGGCCCCATGAGTGAGAGAGGTAGACATCCTCTCTGGTCTCCACAAGGTCAGTCCCAAGCCCTGATGCAGGCATGCTGACTTCATGTAAGACACCCTCATTCTCTTTTTTATCCTCTGTTAATACTTCTTCAGCAGTTAACTCAGATAGAATTTTGGTTACTTCAATCGGTAGGATATAGAACATGTGTCAAGACTTAAGTGACTATCATTAAAATGACAGAAATAATCCAGCAAGTACACCTCTAAAATGTTGGTGGGCCCCATCTAATCAGTTGATAGCCTGAATAGAAGAAAAAGATTGGCCTTCCTGACCGGAACTATACTATTGATTTTCCTGGGTGTCTAGACAGCAGGCCCACACTGCAGATTTGGACTCACCAGTCTCCATAATCATGTGAGCCAATTCCTTATCCTTTCCTTCCAGATCTATACAGATCCTATTGGTTCTGTTTCTCTGGAAAACACTGACTAAAGCAGCAGGCAATATCTTAGCTAGATGGTTAAAAATATGAACCTGCTTGAAAGAGGGGGAATGAGTTAGAAGTGGCCAGAACAGGAAGATGGGCAGAGGTAGAAAATGTAGGGAGACCCCACCTGTCGCCTACTGGGTTTTGCTAAGATCTGGCTTGGGTCACTATGGCCACCTTTCTATGGAGTAGCCTGTCACTACAGAGAACGCTTGGAGGCCCAGAATAGCATTTGGTGTCTGATAGGCACTCACTCATTGGTTTGATTTAAATGAGTGCAAATAATAGGGCAGCGTAAACACCTCTTGTTGCCATAATCTCCCCCCACCTCGTTTTAAAGTAAGGTTTCTCAACACAGTTTGCTTGTGATGACAAGATTCCATTATTCTACACAGTAGGGTCAAAGATGGAGAGAGAATGGAGGAGATGTTGGTGGGAGTGCGAAGGAAAGAATGAGAATAAACAAGCCAGTCTTGCTTCAACAACAAAGCCTTCTAGGTATCTCCAGGACACAGTTTCTTGACTTTGACATAATTGACATTTGAGACGGGGGCCTTTTTGGGGGAGAGGAGGGCTTTCCCCAGCCTGGGAGGAGATTTAGAAGATCCTCTGGCTGTGACAACCAAAAGTGTCTCCAACCTTGGTAAATGTCCTCTGTGGACAAAACTGCTCTTCGTTGAGACCGTTGAGTTAAAGGGATGCAAACCTGTATGCCTCTCAAAGTTTAAACTGTGTACAAACAGGGGAATGATGGGCTCATGGCAGAGAATACTTACAGCCCATTTCCTGGAGCACTAATTGTCCTCGATGGCAATTTAAAGCATCATTTTTATGTTAAAACAAACGTGGGTATATTACAGAGTGGAATCCCAAACTCAGGCGGGGAAGGATTCTCATGTCTGAGGTGGGGTAATTTGGCTACACTCCCAGAACACTTGGCAGGTACACATTTACATTTCTCTACCCCAGGGGGAAGCTAATAATAGTACCCTTTATTGAGTACTTACTGTGCCAGGAGCCCTTCCCTAGGGGTATCCGGGTTCCCATTTGGGCCTCACAGCCATCCATTATTAGCTCCATTTTGCAGATGAGGAGACTGAGACCCAGGCACGTCATGGAAACCCTTTCAGAGACCCATAGTTGCTAAATGGCGAAGCTGGCATTGGACCCCAAGTCTGTGTTACTAAGCTTTTTCCTGAAGAGCTTCTGGGAAAATCTATGAAGATGTGAGCACTATTGAACCGCCAACAGCACCATCCTGGTACTGGCTGGTGGAATGGCTTGCAGTGGTTCTCAACCTTCTGGCCCTTTAAATACAGTTCCTCGTGTTGTGACCCAACCATAAAATTATTTTCGTTGCTACTTCATAACTGTAATGTTGCTACTGTTATGAATCGTAATGTAAATATCTGATATGCAGGATGGTCTTCGGCGACCCCTGTGAAAGGGTCGTTCGACCGCCAAAGGGGTCGCGACCCACAGGTTGAGAACCGCTGACTTAAGGAAAAGAAAGGCTCTCTTGAAACTGGCCAACTCTTAGCCCCGTCTGGGGTGGAGAGGGAGGAGAAGGGTGAGAGTCAGAGGCTGAATGCTGAAAAGAAAGGCATTCCCAAGGTGGGGACCACTCTTTGAGTGGGGAATACACAATCCGTTTGGAGCATCCACTTAAGACTCCAGAGTCTTAGCCTGAGACCCATCTGAGTTGCCCCCTCAATACCCAGCAGGACATTTCCCCAGCCTTTGACTTATGGATTCTTTCTCTGTGTTTCAGCAGTGCTCGTGGCTGCTATATGGACAAGCATTTCCCTAACTTCAGTCTCAAACCACTCTTGTCCGGATTTGCTCACTACTTTCGTTTCTTTAAATGGACTCACTCTTTTTTAAAAAAGGTATTTGAAAAGGAAACTTTACATCTCTACCCTAAGAGGAAAGGCTGGTTTTCCTTGCCATGACTAGAAAAATCACTGGGAAAAAAAATATGACAAAAAATAGGCAACTAGTACATTCTAGTTAGCCAGATAGCTGTCTTTGTTCAAAGGGGATGCCCTAACCGGTTTGGCTCAGTGGATGGAGCGTCGGCCTGTGGACTCAAGGGTCCCAGGTTTGATTCCGGCCAAAGGCATGTACCTTGGTTGCAGGCACATACCCAGCAGGAAGTGTGAAGGAGGCAGCTAATCGATGTTTCTCTCTCATTGATGTTTTTAACTCTCTATCCTTCTCCCTTTCTCTCTGTAGAAAGTCAATGAAATATATTTAAAAAACAAAACAAAACAAAGTGGAGACCTGTAAGCCTTGGAAAGTTACAGTCAGTCATTAGCACCTCGCTGAGAGTTTCTCCCTGGTGCAATCAGAGTCCCTGGGAGAGATCTGAAAAGCAAAGTGCCTTCTGTGGGTATAATTCACTGCTGCTAGTGTTCAGGTCACTACCTGAAACCATGCTGCTTTAACAATGGTATGTGCTTCACCCCTGAGGAAACACAGGTAGGGGGCTTACTATGGATTCAATTGTGTTCCCCAAAAAATCAAATGTGGAAATCCCAAACCCCTAGTATCTCAGGACGTGACTATTTGGAGATAGGGTCTTTATAGCGGTAATCGCATTAAAATGAGGTCATTAGGGTGGGTCCTCATCCAATCTGATGGCTGTCCTTATAAGAAGAGGAGATTAAGACACAGACATGTACAGAGGAAAACCATGTAAAGACACGGAGATGGCCATCTACAACCAGGGAAAGAAGCCTGAGGAGAAACACACCCTGCTGACACATTACCCTTGGACTTCCAGCCTCCAGAAGTGTGAGAAGATAAATCTCTGATGTTTAAGCCACCCAGTCTGTGACACTATGTTATGGCAGGTCTCACAGAGTAACACACGGGTTAACTGGGCCCCATCTGGGTTCCGACCACCTGGGTTCAAATCTTGCCTCTGCTACTTACTGGCTGTGGAACCTTGAGCAAGTTACTTTACCTTTGAAGCCTGGGATTACTTCTCTCTCCAAGACAGGGTAACAATAAAGTCTACATTATGGAGCCGTTCAAAGTATGAGCAATATATTCAAGGTGGTTCCCAGTTCCTGACACAGAGTCAAACTCCAAACATCAATAAAAGCAACAAGAAAAATAAACCAAAAACACCACCCAAAATTATTTTTATCACAATAGATGAAATACTTCCTGGTCCCTGGTGGACTTAAAGATGTTTGCTATCTTTATCTCCAACAAGGTCACCAAGACATCGGGAGTTTGGTGCTGAGGACTATGGGCTCCATCATCAATACTAACCCACTCCTCTTGCCTCTTCCCTAAAGTTACCCAGATGTTTGAAAACCACCTGTTATTGTGTCTGCCAGCCTGTTGTCCCCACTTGACTCCTCCTTCACCAGGACGGACTGACTTCCACTACCTCCCTGGCAATATTTCAGTGCTTTTAGGGACTCACTTCACCATCTTACACAGACCCCTTAACCATCTTACCTGGTTAAGGGGCCTGTGTAAGAGCCAGGCTTGTCTATGGTAGAGCCAGGCTTCGAACCCAGGCTTGTGGTGGGAGGGGGCTTTGATTTGCCAATAATCCTATCTAATAATAGACAAACATGGTAATTGACCATACCTTTGCTATGCCTCCCATGGGCTAATCAGCGAGATATGCAAATTAACCGCCAACAAAGATGGCAGTTAATTTGCATACTTAGGCGTGAAGCGGGGGAGCGAAGACTGAAGGCAGCTCCAGCCAGAGCAGCGAAGGCTTGAAGGCGGCTCCGGCCGGAGTGAAGGCCTGGGTCCCAGGTGCTGGAGGAAAACCGGTGCTGGCAGCCAGGGGAAGGGAAAGCCTATTGCACAAATCTTTTCATGCAACAGGCCTCTAGTAATAATAATAATAATGATTTACTCATTAATTATCACTTATAATCATTAATTACAGTGACGGATGCCAATGCTAAGTATAATGTGAAGCTCTTACTTCCCACAAAAATGGTGGTTTGGGCATCTGTTTACCAAGCACTTGCTATGCACCTGCACCTGACATGTGGTACCTATGGATTCCTCTCCACACAACCTCCACATCCAGTACCGTATTATGCCCATTTGATCTCTGAGGGCACTGAGACATGGAGAGCCCCGTATCACCACCAGCACATCCACTGTTTAACAGATTCAGAGAGAGAGACCAGAGGGCAGGGAATGACAAAGTGAGGAGACGTTGAAGAGGAGGGAAAAGGGAGAAGGAGGTGCTTGTGTCTTTTTCTCATAGATCCCCCGAGACAGCAGGACCATGTTCTCCAAGTGCTCTGTGTCCTAGGACTCAGGGGATCCTTCACCCTGGAGCTAGGACAGTTCATAAGGGTCACCTTGCCTTCCGCTGACCTAACCCAGCTGGGGCTGCCTTCCCAAGTACCACACCTGAGTGGTACCTCCAAACGCCATCACACTGGGGGCTGCGGCCTCAACAAGTGAATTTGGGGTGTGAGATAATAAAATATATAGACTGGGCTCTGCCCCCCGGGGTCTGGCACAGAACCACTAAAACCCTTGCATTTCCTCAGTGGTGAGAACACTAGGAGCATCTTTTATTCCAATGAGGTGACTCTGGGTGGTGCCAGGGTGGGATCTGGTCCCTGGAACGACCACGTTGTGATCAGAAGCTTGGAATTCTCAGCCTCACCCCCCATTGTCCAGAGAGGAGAGAGGGGCTGGAAATGGAGTTAATAAGTGACCAGGCCTGCATGAGGAAGTCTCCAGGATACCAATAGTACAGGACTCACGGAGCTCCCACGTTGGTGAACACATCCACACCACGAGGAAGACACACCCCAACTCCACGGGGAGAGAAGCTCCTGCACTCAGGACCCCCAGACCTCACCCTGTGCATCCCTTCATCTGGCTGTTCATCTGTTTCCTTTATCACGTCCTTCAATAAACTAGCAAACATGTTTCTCTGAGTTCTGTGAGTTGGTCTAGCAAATTAATCGAACCCGAGGAGGGGGTCGTGGGAACCTCTGATGTGTAGCTAAATCGGACGGGACAGTAGTGGTGGCCACCTACTTCTTACGATGGGCGTCTGCAGTCTGTGTGGGGGACCGAGTCCTTAACTTTGGGACCTGACATTGTCTCCAGGTAGATGGTGACAAAATTGAGCTTAACTATAGGACACCAGCTGGCGTGGCAGAATTGCGTGGTGCGGGAAAACTCCCTCTCATCGGTGTCAGCGAATCATGAGTGTGGGCGTTGCGTGAGGTTAGAGACACACGGGAGGAGGCTGCGTTTTCCCTACGTGGGGTGAGGACGGTGGGAGACACAAGCATCCAGCCGGTAACAATCCACCCTGTGTCTCTTCACACCCTCTTCCCCCTTTGCATGTCTGTCTGTGTCCAGGTTTTCCCCTTTTATTTTATTTATTTTTTAATTTTTTATTAATTTTTATTTTATTTTAGTATAGCAAAGGTGGAGATCTATTGAAGAACAAGTACAGACTCCCACATGGGGAGGAGGAAAGGGTCCCCTCCCCCTTTTATAAATACATCAGTTATACTGGATTAGGGACCACCCCCATGACCTCGCTGCAACTGCTGGAACCACTTTATTTTCCAATAAGGTCACCTTCTGAGACCCCAGGCATTATGACTCAACATAAAAATTTGGGGCAACACGATTCAACCCATAATAACATCAGCCGCACGGGGTGCATCTCAGGTTTAACGACTTCTCTTGACAGTCCCCGCCCCCCTCCATCTGTGTTCAACACCCTTCTCCAACAGGAAAATATTTCCCAATCCCCCTTATGAGAAGTAGAAAATATTCTCCGAACAAACCCACACCTTCTCCTGTCACAGTTCACGTTAATCGCCTTCCATTGTCCGTAGGCAACAATATTCTCTCCTTTCTTTTTTGCCTTAAGTTTTTGCCTCTCCTTGTAGCTGAACAGCCTCTCCCTTCCCCCCAGTTAAAGTGCACAAAGGCAAGGAGCTGAGAGGAGAGGCTGGGAGAGGGTGTTCACATCACGGTCTTCACTTCAAAATGTGAGCCAGATGCTATCGAGGGCTGAAAAGGGAAGGTAGCTCCTGGTTGTGGTTCAGAAGCTGGAGAGCGTTGGTTTAAAAATAGGCGAACTGAAATAAACACGGGGAGCTATCAGATGCCACCGAAATAGAGTGGTGATTGATCTAGTGCAACTTTTGCCTGGGATAACATCATTATTTGTGAAATTATGTCAGTGTTGCTGCTGCCAAGTCAGCAAGCACTTACAGGACGTGACTTCTAATTTAGGAACTGGACTATTTGTGGCTCATCTTCGAAGACACCCAGTAGCCAGACTTCTACTAGAAGCTGGAAAGTTGCAACGCTGAAGTGCAGAGGAGGTGCCCTGTCCAGGGGGACCCACTGCCCGGCTCCAGGGAGCGTGGCCTGAGACGGCCTGGGCAGTCAGCTCCTTCAGGGTCGGCCTCCCTTAGCGGCAGGGATTCGGTCCCCGGGCCAGCCCACACCCTGCGATGCAGTGAAGCAGGGGTAGCTCTACGGGACATTGAGTCACTCTGACACCGCCCAGTACTTGCTCCGGGGCTGAGCCCTGCCTGCGATGCTATTCCAAGCCTTCCTGTCTCTACCTCCAGCCTGCTTCCTCCCCCTTCCTTTCCTAGGTGTCGATTCCTAACAAACACCTCCTACCCCAGACTCCAACTCAACATCTGCTTCCAGAAGACCTCGCCTGCCACAGGTACCTCCACAGTCTCCAAAGTCCACACCCATTTCCATTTGTACCTGTTGTGCTCCCGAAAGAAAGAGGATGAAGTTGTCCCTTCATGGCCTGGTGGGGCAGGCCCTGGGATCCTTCTGTGAAAGATCAAGTGGAAGAATATGCTCAATTATTTAAGGATATGATGCCAGAATATTGGACTTACATAAAAGAAGATACAAGTGTAAAAATGAGTATTAGGATGGAAAGCCATCCCTATATCCACACTTTTGTTTCATAATTGCAGTGTCCAGGCACTGTTCTGGGTATTGTAAACACCATGGTGAATAAGACGAACAGATTCTCAGAGTTTGGTTCTATGAGAGGAAGAATAGCTATTAACACTCATAAGAAAAGAAACTGGGAGCTGGTAGCCAGTGACTGGGGGATGGTAGCCAGTGACTGGGAGCTGGTAGCCAGTGACTGGGAGCTGGTAGCCAGTGACTGGGAGCTGGTAGCCAGTGACTGGGAGCTGGTAGCCAGTGACTGGGAGCTGGTAGCCAGTGACTGGGAGCTGGTAGCCAGTGACTGGGAGCTGGTAGCCAGTGACTGGGAGCTGGTAGCCAGTGACTGGGAGCTGGTAGCCAGTGACTGGGAGCTGGTAGCCAGTGACTGGGAGATGGTAGCCAGTGTCTGGGAGATGGTAGCCAGTATCTGGGGGATGGTAGCCAGTGTCTGAGGGATGGTAGCCAGTGTCTGGGGGATGGTAGCCAGTGTCTGGGGGATGGTAGCCAGTGTCTGGGGGATGGTAGCCAGTGTCTGGGGGATGGTAGCCAGTGTCTGGGGGATGGTAGCCAGTGTCTGGGGGATGGTAGCCAGTGTCTGGGGGATGGTAGCCAGTGTCTGGGGGATGGTAGCCAGTGTCTGGGGGATGGTAGCCAGTGTCTGGGGGATGGTAGCCAGTGTCTGGGGGATGGTAGCCAGTGTCTGGGGGATGGTAGCCAGTGTCTGGGGGATGGTAGCCAGTGTCTGGGGGATGGTAGCCAGTGTCTGGGGGATGGTAGCCAGTGTCTGGGGGATGGTAGCCAGTGTCTGGGGGATGGTAGCCAGTGTCTGGGGGATGGTAGCCAGTGTCTGGGGGATGGTAGCCAGTGTCTGGGGGATGGTAGCCAGTGTCTGGGGGATGGTAGCCAGTGTCTGGGGGATGGTAGCCAGTGTCTGGGGGATGGGAAGATTCTTTTGATCAAGTGGTCAGGGTGGACTTCTGGAGCAGGTGGCAGTGGTGTTGAGACAAGAAGGACAGAGAAGGTCCAGGCTTCTGCAGATAAACTGTATCTGTTGGAACTGACAAGACCCACAGGTTCCTACTCGAAGCTGAATGTAACCAACAGCATCATCTGATGGATGGCAGGAACCATCCTGCTTATCTGAGATGGTCAGCTGGACCACTGAACATCCCTGGAGGTCTCCATGGAAACTGATTCTGGGGTTGGACGGGCCATAGAGATTTGGCCCAGAACAGAAACTGATCATCAAAGTGATCTTAATTCTCACATCAGATTTTTATCCAGAAAAGCCGAGGAAAGCGACTTGCCTACTCCCTTGGTTTATGTTGTAGGTCACAGATGGCACCGTGACCGATTAGCAGGCCATTAAACAATCCCTTATCATCACTTCGGGGCCTTCTTGCTGGATTTTTTCCCACTTTTTCCAATTCTCAGCAAGTGGATTTTAAAGGTCATTATATGAGCTGCAAAGATGCATCAAGGGATGAGGTCATTTTTCACGCAGGGAAACACTTTAGTCTCGAGTGCTGTCACTTCCGTGCCCCATTGATGCTGATCTGGGTTTTAAAAAGACAATTTTAGTTCTGCATAGTATTGTTTTGGGGAAAAAGACTGCCTTCCCTTCGAAAAGTCAGCGTAGCCTTCCCATCAAAGGCAGCCTTTGTAGCGAGTTCTTCTCGCTCCTATCTGGGCGAGCACCTGCATGCGCCCAAGTCCTACTCCCAGTGAAGAGAGCTGTGGACTTCATTGTAATCGCCTTGTTGAGATATTTCGAATTGTATAGCAAGAGGCTGGTTCTATGTTGCCATAATTCATGACAAAGGCCTGAATAAATCCCCAGGCATGGATTTTCTATAAACCCTTCCTCATGAAACTTTGTCGCACTGCAAAATGAAAAGGAGATGGGGAAGGAGGAGAGAAAGGGGGAGGGGGGAACGCCCGTGAGATGTGCATAAATCTCTGAGGATACTCTTTCCATTCATCACATTTACTGTAAAGACAGGGATTTTATTTGGATGGAAAAAGGATGAATCAGTGGTTTTAGAATCTAATGTGGCGCTTGCTTGAAGCACCCCCCACCCCTTGTTCTGTTTCCTGGAGATTATCTGAAGATGGGAGCAGTAAGGATGCAAAGAACACTTCCTATCAACCTCAGAATGTTCTGTGTGGGGATGGGCACCAGGGGCAGAGGGCTAGCTCCTTTCTGTGCCTTTGACTGGGGACATGCATTGGTCTGTGAACGTTTAGGAACACAGAAGTGTGTTTTAGTTACTCAAATTATACTAAACGAGGTGGGTAGTGGGAAGGGCAAGAGGAAGAAAAAGGGGAGAGAAGGGAAGGGAGGGAGGAAGGGGGTGAGGGAGAAGGAGGCCAGGGCAGAGGAGGTCATTTCAACCTCCATCCCACTCACAGCCCAGAAAGCAGGAGATAGAAAATCTGGTTGTGCCAGTCCTTCCCTTCGCCCCTTGGCCTCTCCTAGAGTGAGCCTTCCCCCTGCCGAGTGCCAACCTGCTGATCCTTAAACAAGGCAGCCTCTTCATCAGTTGTTCAGCCCAAGACACAAGGTCAGTTCAAGCTGGAGGGGAAAGGGACTGAGGTGGACATCCTGAGAAACTATCCACTTCTTCACAGCGTGGGTGACTGAAGAGACATTTTAAGGGACGTTTTGACGCTCTGTGATTGTTCCTTTTTTATAGTTAAACAACTTAATTAACATAGTCAAGCAGCGATTAACATTCACATCTATTATGTCACATCATACAAATGTAAATACAAAATTACTACAGTACAATATATGTGTGATATGTGATTGTTTCTCTTTTTACTTTTTTAAAATTATAGTTTTATTGATTTCAGAGAGGGAGAGAGAGAGAGAGAGAAACATCAATGATGAGAGAGAATCATTGATTGGCTGCCTCCTGCACGCCACACACTGGGGATCAAGCCCATGACTCTGGCAAGTGCCCTGACTGGCTGCAAAGATGCATCAAGGGATGAGGTCATTTTTCACGCAGGGAAACTCTTTAGTCTCTAGTGCTGTCACTTCCGTGCCCCATCGATGCTGATCTGGGTTTTAAAAAGACAATTTTAGTTCCGCATAGTATTGTTTTGGGGAAAAAGACTGCCTTCCCTTCGAAAAGTCAGCGTAGCCTTCCCATCAAAGGCAGCCTTTGTAGCGAGTCCCTCTCGCTCCTATCTGGGCGAGCACCTGCATGCGCCCAAGTCCTACTCCCACTGAAGAGAGCTGTGGACTTCATTGTAATCGCCTTGTTGAGATATTTCGAATTGTATAGCAAGAGGCTGGTTCTATGTTGCCATAATTCATGACAAAGGCCTGAATAAATCCCCAGGCATGGATTTTCTATAAACCCTTCCTCATGAAACTTTGTCGCACTGCAAAATGAAAAGGAGATGGGGAAGGAGGAGAGAAAGGGGGAGGGGGGAACGCCCGTGAGATGTGCATAAATCTCTGAGGATACTCTTTCCATTCATCACATTTACTGTAAAGACAGGGATTTTATTTGGATGGAAAAAGGATGAATCAGTGGTTTTAGAATCTAATGTGGCGCTTGCTTGAAGCACCCCCCACCCCTTGTTCTGTTTCCTGGAGATTATCTGAAGATGGGAGCAGTAAGGATGCAAAGAACACTTCCTATCAACCTCAGAATGTTCTGTGTGGGGATGGGCACCAGGGGCAGAGGGCTAGCTCCTTTCTGTGCCTTTGACTGGGGACATGCATTGGTCTGTGAACGTTTAGGAACACAGAAGTGTGTTTTAGTTACTCAAATTATACTAAACGAGGTGGGTAGTGGGAAGGGCAAGAGGAAGAAAAAGGGGAGAGAAGGGAAGGGAGGGAGGAAGGGGGTGAGGGAGAAGGAGGCCAGGGCAGAGGAGGTCATTTCAACCTCCATCCCACTCACAGCCCAGAAAGCAGGAGATAGAAAATCTGGTTGTGCCAGTCCTTCCCTTCGCCCCTTGGCCTCTCCTAGAGTGAGCCTTCCCCCTGCCGAGTGCCAACCTGCTGATCCTTAAACAAGGCAGCCTCTTCATCAGTTGTTCAGCCCAAGACACAAGGTCAGTTCAAGCTGGAGGGGAAAGGGACTGAGGTGGACATCCTGAGAAACTATCCACTTCTTCACAGCGTGGGTGACTGAAGAGACATTTTAAGGGACGTTTTGACGCTCTGTGATTGTTCCTTTTTTATAGTTAAACAACTTAATTAACATAGTCAAGCAGCGATTAACATTCACATCTATTCTGTCACATCATACAAATGTAAATACAAAATTACTACAGTACAATATATATGTGATATGTGATTGTTTCTTTTTTCACTTTTTTAAAAATATAGTTTTATTGATTTCAGAGAAGAAGGGAGAGGGAGAGAGAGAGATAGAAACATCAACGATGAGAGAGAATCATTGATTGGCTACCTCCTGCACGCCACACACTGGGGATCCAGCCCACGATCCTGGCACGTGCCCTGACTGGCATCAAAAGGTGACTTCCTGGTTCATAGGTCCACGCTCAACCACTGAGCCAAGCCAGCCTGAGCTGTGTGATTGTTTCTTTAAATGATACTTTGAAATCTAATTGCCTCTTTTTAAAAATATATATATATTTCATTGATTTTTTTACAGAGAGGAAGGGAGAAGGGTAGTTAGAAACATCGATGAGAGAGAAACATCGATCAGCTGCCTCCTGCACACCCACTACTGGGGATGTGAGCCCGCAACCAAGGTACATGCCCTTGACCAGAATCGAACCAGGGACCCTTCAGTCCACAGGCCGACGCTCTATCCACTGAGCCAAACCGGTTAGAGCTCTAATTGCCTCTCAAGATCCTTCTCTGCTGGTTATTGATTTTTTTTACAGAGAGGAAGGGAGAAGGATAGTTAGAAACATTGATGAGAGAGAAACATCGATCAGCTGCCTCCTGCACATCCCCAACTGAGGATGTGTGCCCGCAATCAAGGTACATGCCCTTGACCAGAATCGAACCGGGGACTCTTCAGTCCACAGGCCGACGCTCTATCCACTGAGCCAAACCGGTTAGGGCTCTAATTGCCTCTCAAGATCCTTCTCTGCTGGGGTCCTCAGACCCCATGAGCAGATAGGGGATGGGGATCTGAAGGGGTCAAAACGTTTTCATTAATTATTCACCAAATACTTACCGAGACTTTCCTCTGTGCTGCACACTGTGCTGGGCTTGGAGGATGGTACATGGATGCAAAGAAAAGTTTCCCACTGGTCTTCCCAGGCGATCTCAGAGTTTTAAAGCTGGAAAGACCATTGGAGGACATCCTCTTTCAAGAACAATGGTGAACAACCTTTGATACACAAGGAGTGCTCCAGGGAAAATAACTGTGCTTACTGGCCACTTTCTTTCGGTTGCTTCAAAGAGAAAACAGTTGTGTTGAGTTCCTTGGGGTAAGAGAGACATTCTCAAAACTGAGCTTACTTGCTTGACTGAATAGAAGGCTATTAAGAAAAGATATTCCATTGCCTTTCGGCCACTGAAATGCAAATATTTGGGTATGTTTGAGAAGCAGCCCCCATGGAGTTGGCTTTCAAATAGTTCAGTTCGAAATTAGATCGTGGACTGTATCACAATACCTACGCAGGTCACAGGTGGCCCACAGGCCACGGTTAGTCATCCAGGCTGTGACTGATTCCACTTTCCATCCTCAATGGCCCATTGTGCAAAAACTGAGTCCTCTGGGTGACATCTGTTATTTAGAAATGTACACACACAAAAGTGGAGATGTCAAAATCTAACTGAGCAGATAGGGGATGGGGATCTGAAGGGGTCAAAACGTTTTCATTAATTATTCACCAAATACTTACCGAGACTTTCCTCTGTGCTGCACACTGTGCTGGGCTTGGAGGATGGTACATGGATGCAAAGAAAAGTTTCCCACTGGTCTTCCCAGGCGATCTCAGAGTTTTAAAGCTGGAAAGACCATTGGAGGACATCCTCTTTCAAGAACAATGGTGAACAACCTTTGATACACAAGGAGTGCTCCAGGGAAAATAACTGTGCTTACTGGCCACTTTCTTTCGGTTGCTTCAAAGAGAAAACAGTTGTGTTGAGTTCCTTGGGGTAAGAGAGACATTCTCAAAACTGAGCTTACTTGCTTGACTGAATAGAAGGCTATTAAGAAAAGATATTCCATTGCCTTTCGGCCACTGAAATGCAAATATTTGGGTATGTTTGAGAAGCAGCCCCCATGGAGTTGGCTTTCAAATAGTTCAGTTCGAAATTAGATCGTGGACTGTATCACAATACCTAGGCAGGTCACAGGTGGCCCACAGGCCACGGTTAGTCATCCAGGCTGTGACTGATTCCACTTTCCATCCTCAATGGCCCATTGTGCAAAAACTGGGTCCTTCTGGGTTACCTCTGTTATTTAGAACTCTTTTGATTGAAGAGACCAGAAGGTAAATGTACACACACAAAAGTGGAGATGTAAAATCTAATAGGAATTCCAAAGCCCAGGTGATAGTATCAGGCATGGCAGAAGTCAAATGTTCAAATCACTTACTCAGTATTCCTTTCCCTTCCCTCAATGCTGCTTTCCTCGCTGGTGGCTTCCCTCCGAGGCACACTCTCTCTGTGTGCCCACAACCCACCAAGCAGAGCCAAGCTTACATCCTCCTAAGTCCAGTAGAAAAGAGTTGCTTCTCTCTAGCTCGTGCCTGCCCCCGATTCGAGAATTGAGTCAGTGTTCTCACTGGCCAGGATGGATCCACTGGTCAGAGGTACGGCCAGATCCGCACAAACCATGTGGACAGAGAATGACGAAGTGTAATCCCCTAAGGAAAATTGCATTGCTGTTACTGGATGGAGGGGAGTGATCCTGGAAGTGCAAAGGAAGACTCTATCAGCCTTTCCATCCATCCATCCATCCATCCATCCATCCATCCATGCATCCATCCACCAACGAGAGAGAGAGAGAGAGAAACATCGATATAAGAGAGACACATCAATTGGTTGCTTCCCCCACATGCCCTTACTGGGTTCAGGGGTTGAACCTCAACCCAGGTACGTGCCCTTGACCGGGAATCCAACCTGTGACCGCTTTCAGTGCATGGCATTTCAACATTGTTATTTTTTTTAAATGAATTTCATCTTATCCTCCTTTTTTTTTTGTTAATCCTCACCCAAGGATATTTTTTTTAATTGATCTTTAGAGAGAGTGGGAAGGAGGGAGGGAAAGAGAGTGAGAAAGAGAGAGAGAGCGAGAGAGAGAGAGAGAGAAACATCGATATAAGAGAGACACATCAATTGGTTGCTTCCCCCACATGCCCTTATTGGGTTCAGGGGTTGAACCTCAACCTATGTACGTATCCTTGACCGGGAATCCAACCTGTGACACTTCGGTGCACCGTTTAACACTCCAACCACTAAGCCACACAGGTCAGGGCCTTATTCTCATTTCACACAACGCAAAGGTGGATCACCACAGCTAAGATAGAGCTTGGATCTGCACCTATCCCCCACCTACATTTTTCTCAGGAATATGTTGCCTCATCTGATGGGGGTAGGAGAGACGCAACAAGGCAACATGTATTTAAATTATTGCCTAAACACAATGGCATCTTGCAAGGGTATACTTACCTGTAGTTTTATTAACCAGTGGCCACTTTCATCCCAGAATCATATCCATCTTTTCAAAAAAAGTTTACCCTTACCATAATGCCACATCACAGCAAAAAAAAAAAAAAAAGTAAAGAACAATTTTAATGCCAAAAGCTAGGTACCTTCTGTTATTGTGCTTAGCTCAAATTCATGAAGTTATTACCCACACTATTAAATATGCTTCAGAATATATACAGCTTTAGAGATTACGGTGACATTGGTGGAGAGGATTAGAACACAGGGCATCTGGAACACTGTCCACAAGAAATGCTTTCTATAGATCCAGCCAAAAGCTAGGTACCTTCTGTTATTGTG
The DNA here is from genome assembly GCF_000412655.1 of Myotis brandtii. Taxonomy (NCBI): domain Eukaryota; kingdom Metazoa; phylum Chordata; class Mammalia; order Chiroptera; family Vespertilionidae; genus Myotis; species Myotis brandtii. The sequence continues at coordinate 2,917,330 of NW_005363938.1, read as the reverse complement.
CTTAGCTCGAATTCATGAAGTTATTACCCACACTATTAAAATATGCTTCAGAATATATACAGCTTTAGAGATTATGGTGACATTGGTGGAGAGGATTAGAACACAGGGCATCTGGAACACTGTCCACAAAAAATGCTTTCTATAGATCCAATGAAGTGTAAAGCTGTGGGAATGGGAGGTGGGGTGGGCAAATATATCTTCATTATCACTGTTAAGATTTTTTTCTCTGTATGTAGATTTTTCTATTTTACCAAGTTGAGGTGCCTTTATAAGTCAAAGCCTATTTGATATGTTGAATTTAAATGACAACTGTGTGTCATCGTGTTTGGTGCCCATGTGCTCCCAAATGAGTTCAGCATGGAATTTACAATTGAATATTGATTTCTTCCTATTGTTTAAAGGAAAGACAAAAAAATGACTGGGAATTGGGACTCGGGTTCATTCATTTGCTCAACTAGTAAACTGAGCACCTACTATGTGCCAGGCACTGTTCTTGGATACAATAGTGAGTGAACAGAACAAATCCTTCCCCTCATAGAGCTTAAGCCTTAGAGGGCTCAATGCCAGGTTCATAGTGAGGGAATGAGAGGGTAAGTGACCCTCTGTGGGCATCTGTTTCCTTGTTTGTGATTTGAAAGGTGAGTGAGAGGAAGAACTTCAAGAACTAAGATTGGGGAAAGGAAAACTCACCGAGGACAGGATGTCTAGTCCAAATACTAAGAAAGGTGTTTTTTGTTTTTGTTTTTTTTAAAATATGTTTTTTATTGATTTCAGAGAGAGAAAGGGAGAGATAGAAACATCAATGATGAGAGAGAATCATTGATTGGCTGCCTCCTGCATGCCACACACTGGGGATGGAGCCCGGGCTAACTTCAAGAACTAAGATTGGGGAAAGGAAAACTCACCAAGGACAGGAAGTCTAGTCCAAATACTAAGGAAGGTGGGTTTTTTGTTTAAAATATGTTTTTTATTGATTTCAGAGAGAGAAAGGGAGAGATAGAAACATCAATGATGAGAGAGAATCATTGATTGGCTGCCTCCTGCATGCCACACACTGGGGATGGAGCCCAGGCTTGTGCCCTGACTGGGACTCGAACTGTGACCTCCTGGTTCATAGGTCGACGCTCAACCACTGAGCCACACCAACCTGGCAAGAAAGGTGTTTTGTTTAAGAGTAAGGATAACTGATCTGTGTGGTTCCCGAGGATACAATAAAGTCCTTATTTGGAGACAGAGCTCAACCCCATGACGAGGAGCCCAGGAGGTAGTGAGTACTTTGCTGCTGGAAATGTGCAAGAAGAGGCTGGAAATGCACTTGCTAGGGTGATGGAGAAGGGCACAAGTATCAGCCTTTTAAATGCCCTTCCAAATATGAGTACATAAGCATCATCAACCCAACCTTCCACCACCTTGGTGTTGCTCCATTTGGACTACGTCACGTGACCTCTGAGTTTGCTACAATAGAAGAGAGGGAAGGAGGAGGCCTCTGAACTACCTTGGCCAAGAAGTGACACTGATCATTTCAGCCCATCAGCCATAATGAGTCTCAGGGCCCCAAACTAATATCAAGGAAGGCAAGCAATTACAGGGGAGAATGTGAATATACGGTGAGCACCATCTCTGTCGAGTAAGACTATAAAACTGGAGAGAATTATAGTAATACCTATTTCAGAGACTTACTTTTCCCATTAAATGAGCTAACATGGATTAGCTCATTTAATCACTTGTCATCCAGTAACTGACATTCAGAAAAATGAGCCTTTCTTTCATCCTCCTCCTCTTTGACTTCAGAGAGCACCACATTACGTGGCAGGACCGCCTGAATGGATGCTCTACAGAGGAACCTAGGAGGAGTCACAGATGAAAGGGATGATCTTATATGGGGACACATCCATGCCTTGACTGAATGCCTAAAATTCCACCCTTAGAGACAAGTTGCGGCCACTTTTCACAGCTCTCGCCCTAGGAGGAGTCACAGATGAAAGGGATGATCTTATATAGGGATACCTCCACTTGACTGAATTTTAGGCCTTGATTGAATGCCTAAAATTTCACCCTTAGAGACATGTTGCGGCCACTTTTCACAGCTCTCGGCTTAGAGTAACCAGGGGAGGTGAGAGCAGGAGGGTAGACATGGAAAATCCAGGTAGGAAGCTGCCAGGGACAATTTCAGCCAGGCTGACCCTGAGTGGCAGGAGGCAACATGGCTCAGAGACCCGCCACCCTGGGCTTTCTATGACACACATAGTCACAAAGGCTGTGTCCCTTGGTGGAGCATCCCAGGCATGGGCTGCCCGTCTGACTTGGAAATAAATTCAATTTAGCCTCCTATAATTGCTTATTTGATGCCTGAGGATGACATGCAGTTAGGAGGGAAATTGACATTCTGTCATTCCTGTTCCAATGAACCGAACTCCGATGAGTTCCCTCCTAGGCACTTTGTGGCAGCCAGGCCACCTGCTCTTCTTCTATAGAGAAATTAGTGAGCATGGGAAGCTTGGAAATATAGCAACCCAAGCCCGGTGCCTTTGTAGAGAGTGTGACATGGATAAATCACATTCAGGGGTATGTCGGAACCTTCTTTCCCTGCTCATACAATAGACCTCCTTTTGGAAGGCACACAGGATGGCTTTCCGCTTTAGAAATATGAATTCTCTCACTTGTTATCCAAAGATCATTTATGTTCAAGGTCATGTTAAAAAAGTTCAAACCATTTAGGAGTCTGGAGACACCCCAGTATATCATGAAAGGCCTTGCAGTTTCAAACACAGGAAAATGTGTCTGCTATGTCATTGCTACCCACTGCCCTTTTCCTCCAAGCCTTACAGGACCCCGCATTCTGAGTGATGCCTGCACAGCTGTGAGAAAGGGGACACCGCTGACGATAAAGAGAGGCCAAATGGGACAATGGGATGGAGCTTGACAAGATTCTCAGAATGTGGTTGAAAGGTCAGCGAGAGCCTTGAGTCTTATTGATGAAAGAATAAAATCCACAGGAGCTTACATGAAAGGCCCACATGTCAATATCCATGGAAACTGAGCCTCCTATGCATCTTGGATAGACTTGATCTCGATGATAATCCCATGAAAAGGCAAGAAAAAGGATGTATTAATCATAGTACAGAGCTCAATGTGGGTGATGTTGCCCTTCACTCTCAGAGGACCTTTGGCAACAACAAGATGGTTTTGGTTGTCACACCTGGAGAGTTGCTTCTGGCATCTGGTGAGTGGAGGCCAGCGGTGCTGGTACACACCCTACAAGATAGGACAGAGCTGCCCATAAGATAGAATGACCTGGTCCACAGTGTGGACAGAGCAGAGACACTGTACCACAGAGCAGGGGCCAGGCACAGGGTAGTGTCTACTTGTGCTGTAGGAGAGACCACTGGCCTGGGGAAACTTGAGGCTGAGTCAAGAAAGGTGCGGTCTTTGCTCTTATCTGCACAGGGGTTCCCAAAGCTGCTAGTGAGACCCAGCGCTTGTAGCCATGATGCTGTAAGGAGAGATGATATGGGCCAGGTCCCAGGCCCCTGGCCAGGGACGTTCCCTGTTCATCTGTTTTATAGATTGACGTTAGCATCAGTTCTTGTTTGGGGGAAAGAGAGCTCTTCTGCTAATGAATAAAAACATGCAAATTAGATGGATGCTTATTGCTCCTTACTAGAGGGAGATTCTATGTGTACATAGCTTGCTGTATTCGCACAGAGCTGCTGTGTGCGCGAACAAAGCTATACCAAAACAGCTCCAATTACACTGGATGCTAGCTTAAGGCCAGGAAACACCATTAGGAGAAAGCTCCACTTGAGAATCTTGCATGTTTACATCTAAGTGATTGGGTTAATAAGAGTGTAAATGTGCCTATCCATCCATTCATCCCTCTGACAGATATTCCCTGAGGCCCTGTGTGTGCTCAGCACTCTCCTAGGCTCTGGGGGGAGATCCAGATGAGATTAAATTATTGCCTAGAAATGGCTAAATCCTAGTGGGGAAGAAAAGAATGTTTAAACTAGTAGGGACAATATGGTTTCTGTATCCGATTAGTACCATTGAGCACCATGCCAGGAATTCTCCTCAGCACCAGGGATACAACAGCAAACAAAACATAAAAAAGGAATTTACAGTCTAGTTTGGGGGGGGGGGTGTGGAGACACAATAAAAATAAGCAAATAAATACTTAATTCATACCAGCTAGTGGTAAGTGCTTCAACAATACAGCAGGGTAAAGGGATGGCGAGGGGCTATTTTAGACTGGATGGCCAGGAAAGGTTTTTCCAGAAGAGATGACATTTAGACATAGAGTTGAGGCTGAATCAAGTGAGGTGGTGAATCACGTCAGGTCCAGGGGAGTGAATTCCAGGCAGCGGGGAATGGATGAGCAAACGCCCTGAGGAGGAAGGGAGCAGTAATGTTCCAGAAGCAGAGTGAGATCAGCATGGCTGGGGCATAGGGAGCAGTGCAGGGAGTGAAGGGGCCTGATCACGTAATGGACCTGCATCGATGCCCAGCATTCAGTAAGAAGCAAACATCAACCATAAAGGAAAAGCTAACTCTGAAAAACCAAACAAACCCAGCTGCCACAGCAATGACATTGGGCAAGCCCGGCACTGTGTTATAGCCATGTGTAGGACTCCTGACGCATGGGTCACTCAGTGCGATGGTCCTAGGGCTGCTGATGCTGTGGAAAGCTGGGCTTCCCCGTTATTTCCGATGAACTGGAAGAGTCAGGGAACAGGATGTGGGTCTGCTCTGCTAGCCACCTTCTAGACACCTCTCCCTCTTTTTGACTGCCCAGCCCCTCCCTATGTTTGGGGAATTCCCATGCTGTAAGTTCCCATCTGTTACTACAGAAGCCAGACACCACCTCTCCCAGCCTCCCTTGCAGCTAGAGTGAAAGCATGTGATTTAGGTTTCACCAATCAGGTTGCTTGTTCCAGACTTCACCTTGGGAGCTGGTACCGCCTATAAGGGCAGCATTTTCATCCAGCTGTTCCAGTGGCCAAAGCTTAGTAAAGTGTCAGGGCTGGCCTTGCACGGTCTGTGAGGCCCACGGTGGGGACAGTGATACCTCTGCTGCACCAGTTCTGCAGTGTGAGTGTCAGGATTGCCCTTGATGTAGCCTCCAAGCTTGTTCTCTCCACCTCTGTTAGTCTCCTATTGCTGTTGTTATAAATGGCCACAAACTTGGTGGCTTAAAACAACAGAAACATATTCTGTCACAGTGCTGGAGGCCAAAAGTTCAAAATCAAGGTGTCTGCAGGGCCGTGTTTCCTCTAGGGGCTCTACAGGAGATTTCGCTCTTGGCTTCTAACATCTTTCGGTGGCTGTTGGCATTCCTTGACTTGTGGCCGCATCACTCCAATCTCTGCCTCTGTGGTCACACTCTCTTCTTTTCTCCATGTCTCTCTTCTGAGTGTGTCAACTCTCTTTCTACTTGTTCTTATACAGACACTTGTCATTGGATTTAGGGCCCACCAGGATAATCCAGAATAACCTCCTTATCTCAAGATACCTAACTTAATTACATCTGTACACACCCTTTTTCCAAATAAGGTCACACTCACCAGTTTCAAATATGGACATATTTCTTTGCATGCCTCCATTTAATCCACTGTACCACTTCCTGGAGGTCCCATGAGCTAACTGATAACTTTTAATACATTTCTTTTCAGCAACACCAGCCTGAATTGGTTTCTGTTGTTTGCAAACCAGAAACATGACATTGACATTGCCCTACTTGTGTTTCCATTCCGTGTCCCCAGAGAGGACAAGGTGTGTAGAATGCAGCTCTGCTTGAGGTCCCCAGCCTGAGGCTCTGGTCTCAGCAGGTGTGGTCAAATCCCAGCCTTCCTGTCTGCTCACCTTGACTCTGGCCTCAGAATTTAATGCTTGTCTCAGCAGCTCTGTGGTTGAGAAATGTTCTTTTAGGCTAAAACACGTCTCCGGGCCCTACAAGTTTGGGATGCAGACCCCACAACAGAGAGGCTGGTGAGGTGGATAGCTGTACCACATCAACTATTTATGGCTGTGTTAAAAAATAAACACCAGGCCAAACTTGCCCACACACAACAACAGAACAAGCAAAAGCCCTTGGAACACTGCCAGGGGCAGCCGTGTCTCCTCACCTCCCTGTGTACCACAATGACTTCTCAGTGGGCACCGACACTTGTCAGCTCATGGGGTGGGAGTGGTCTCTCTACGGACAACCTCCCAGGAAGACTCAAAGCCCATTTTAAAGAAGAAAACATCAACTTGACAAACACGAGAAGCAACAGAGCACGGTGTTTATTCACATACTTAGGATCAGGAGCCAGGATTTGGGTGGATATGTGAAGCCTGGAGCCACTGCTTTCTCGCTGTGTGAGCCTAAGAATACTCTTTGCCCCACTGAGCCTGGGTTTTCTCATCGCTGAGGATAGTAATGCCTACCTTGTGTTTTTTGGTTTTGTGTGGATTAAATAGGTTCAGTAAAGTTCTTAGCTTAGTGTTGGTACGTGTGAACATGTGAAAACATCTTAAATTCTTTTGCCTCTGTTGTCACTCTTCTCATCTAATAGCATCATCATGAACTCAGCTATCTGCTGTGTGTGCTGTACGCCATAGTGCCTGGCACATGGCAGGTGTCCTGTGAATCTTTGGTGAAAAAAGCTGTACTGTTTTGATCTGTGTAATCTCTGTGTAATAGACAAAACTAGAGTGAGCATCCTGGGCACACATCTCACAGCCTTATTTCTCTGGCTGCATCCTATCTACAATGGCAACCCCATCTCCACCTCAAGCTCACCAAGACCGCAGGCTCACCGTTTGGGGGAGTCTCATGGGGAATGTCTGGCCTAGGCCATCATAGGAAACCTGCCTTTTTCTTCTGCTCTTCACTGCCCCCTATGGGTGAGGGGGTGAGGACACCATGAGTGGCGAGAGGGATGAGATGGCATTGGAACCACCAAGCAACTACAAAAGTCCCTGTTGAAACAGATATTGCTGAGACCACCTATGTCCTATGACCTTGGTACACTCAGTGTCCCCAGAAACGTCACCAAAACAACCCTTTTAGTTTTGACCCCCTTTCACTGTAAAAGCCCGTGCTTTTCAGCACTCAGGCATGAATCCCTAGGATTCAGAAGGTACTGATGGCAATTGCCAGGTCCATGCTGGGTTCTGCCTTGTCTCTCCTTTCGGTTCTGGAATGAAGGATCTTGGTACTTAAGAGTCAAGGCTTTGGGGGTGTGTGTGTAAATGTGTCATCGGACAGGGGATTAAATATTGGCTCCATCCTATACTAGCTCTGTGACCCTGGCTAGATCATATACGCTTTTTAAATCTGAATTTTATTATCTGCAAAGTGGGGGAAACAGTTATATCTTCCTCATAGGGAAAGGTAACGATTACATGAAATTCTGGCTCCAGAGGGCATAGCCTGGCATACATTAAGTAGTAAATAAATGCTAACTACCATTTTTATTACCTTAGGTAAGTGATTTGCCTAATGGCTCTGCTTTGCCACATGCAAATGCTGCCTTCTGGTTGCTCTGCCACGGCTGCTAAATATTTGGGGATGGAGGGTGGGGGGGGGGGGCGGTGGCAGAGAGGATGGGGAGAGAGCCTTTCTAACATCTCAGAGCAGTAACACAATAACTGTCAGGAACATGGCAATCCTATAAAAGTCATGAACCAGCCATGGGGGCAAATGCTGAAAGTGTGATGCTGGGAGCCTGGACTCTGGGACTCCTCAGCTGAGTTTGAGCTCCAGTTCTGACAGGTGCTAACAGGTGCTCTTGGGCAAGTTGCTTCGTTTTCTATGCTCCCGTTTTTCATCTGTAAATGGGAATGATAGCACCTGTTTCATCGGATTGATCTGAGCATTAAATAAATGAATTCGTGTCAAACACTTAAAGTAGTATCTGGCACATAGGAATTATTTGATAAATATTAACTAGTATTATTAATTCCACAACAAATTAATCAAGAAGAGAAAATTTTAAAAAAGAAATCCATAAACGCTGCCCTGTGGATAGATCTGTCCCTATGCCTCTTCCAATGTTTTAGTCAACCAGATGCTCAGATAAGCAGAAATTCCAGGATGAACGACCTAAAATGATTGCTGTTTGTATAAACCCATAGACAGATAGCTTACGTGTTGAGCTGGATTTTTGGTTCTTGGAATGCACACATGTTAGTTGCTGAGAATTTTCTACTTTAAAAGGCTCATGGAAGCAAAGATCCTGCAGACCGCCCATGAAATCTTATCAGGTCCAAGGCCACTGTTCTCTCTCCCTCTCCTTCTCGAGCTGCACTCTCCCTCCTTTCTGCTGCTCTCGGCTAATTGCTTTTTATTTTTTCTTCCTCTGGAGAGTAGCCTTTTCTGCCTCTATTGCCCATGACTCAAATGTGCCCACCCCATTTCTCCTCATGTTATTTCAGTTCAAGTGCCCACAACGAACTGCTAAGAATAACCAAGTCCAACTCTAAATTCCCAGGTGAGAACCCAATTGGTCCATTTTGTGCCCAGTCCAATCAGCTCTGCTCAAGATACAGTAGAAATTGCGTGTCCCAAACATGGCTGCAGGAGCTGACTCCGTTGGGTGAGGTAGATATCAGATCACAGGGGTGTGGCTGGATACAGGTCCTATAAGGTGTCTTCCCCTAGACACAGCAGGAAAAGAGGCAAAATGCATGCAGTGATTGACAATGACTCAGTCTTTAGAAGGACCACTTGACAAGGATCTGTGCCATAATCTTCCAGGGCATTAAACTTGCCACTGGCTAGTTCCGGTCAGTCCACTTGGCTCTTGTTTCCTGGTGTCTAAGACCTGGGAAAGGACCAGGTAGCTTGGCAGGCTCACTGTGTCCTGCATTGCCCTCCCTCTAAACTCCAAAGGGACAATCTCTTTCCCTGCATCAGCGTCTTTACCTACACCCTCCCCTCTGCCTCAAACACTCTGCCCCCTCGCCCTACACTTTTGCAAAGCTGGTTCCTCCTCATCCTTCAGGGCTCACCCTAAATTTACTTCCATGGAGAGGCACCCTCTCTACTCTTTCTTTTCAATGTTTATAAATACCCTATATGTTCCTTTCATAGATGATCATAATCCGAATTAAATGCTTATAATAACAATAGCTGACACCCACATGACGTTTTCTATGTGTGATATCCCCATGAGAGCTTTGTACATAAGAATGTAATCCATCAGTAAATCTACAAAGTAGGGGATCTTCTTATTCCTCGTTTCACCAGTGAGGAAAACGAAGCACAGAGTGGTTGGGTAACTTGCCCAAGATCCCCCAGCAAGGAGGTAACTCCCAAGTCTGCACCCTTCGCCCCTGCTTCAATGTTGCACTGCTCGTGGGCTGGGTCACTTACTCATTATCTGTCTGTCGACTCAATGATCTGCTCTCTGCAGCCAGGGGCTGTACTGACTGTGCCCACACCGTATCTTTACCACTTATCAGGGTGTCTGGCCCTAAGACATTATTGCAAAGGAATATTCTTTTTCATATTCAAATAAAATTATGTTTCCCTGTGTTTATCATTATCTACGGTTGAGGTGGGGTCAAAGTCACATGTCACAGATGGGGCTGTAGGAGCTGACCCCTGCGGGGTCACATGAATTATTTGCAAAATGAATTCATAAGTGAACAAACACATGCAAACCAGAATACATTAATTCCTCTGAAAAAGAAAGACTTCCTAAAAATGTCTGCATGGTAACAGGGCATCAGGTGAGGGTGCTGTTCGAAGACTTTAAGGGGGTGCCAATGGGATTGGGGGGACCTTCTAAAAATAGCACCAGGAGGACTGAGAGAAGAGGTTCCTGTCGTAGAAAAGCACTCTTTATCTCTGCTGCTGGCATCCTGATCCCGTGCTCCTCTCAGGCCTGGCCTCGGATGCCTCCGCGCTGTCAGTAGGGGAGCAGCCAGCATGAATAAACAAGCGATGTTCCCACACAGCCGGGCAGAGACCCGTGCCCTGTCCTGAGCTTAGAGCTTAGGCATGGGATGCTGATGGTGGCGCCCTTCTCCCGGCAGTAGTGACACTGAGGTTAGGGGTGCAGGACATAGACAGGGACTGCGGAGAGGGCTCAGCCTGAACATACATCCAGAGTCCTTTTCCTTCTCATCCCCTCCACTGCTGCCACCTGGGCCCCACCCACCATCACCCCACACGTGGACTATAGCTATGGCTTCCTAATGATCTCCCTGCTTCCAACATGTCAACATGTCCCATCGAGTACCTGCTCCGCCCAGCAGCTGGAGCCACCCTGTTAAACTCACCTCAGATCGTGTCCCTCCTCTGCTCAGAACTCTCTACCACATCACTCAGCAAAGCCAAAGTCCTTGCTGTGGCCTTCAAGGTCCGGCATCACCTGGCCCCCACACCCCTGCTCCTCTCCTCCTGGTTCACCCAGCCCTGCACCCTGGTGTCCTTGCTTAAACACACTAGTAATGGTCCCATCTCCAGGCCTTTGTTCAGCTGTTCCCTCTGCCTGCAATGCTCCTCCCCCCCAAAATCTGCTTCCCCAAAGCCCTCACCCGCTTTGAGTCTTTGTTCTCAGTGAGGCCTGCAGGTCCCTTTATCAGCACTGAATATCACAGCCTGACACGCCCCTTCCCCATCAGTTATCCAATGCATTTACCACTTTCTAACATGCTCCATCGTTTATTTATCTTACTGTCTGGTTCTCGTGCTCAAATCGAACTTCTCAGGTGCATCCTTGATTGCTGTGCACACTAGTGATTCCCAAGCATCCGGGATAATGCCTAGCCCATAACAGGTCCTGCATAAACCGTTGGTCATTGAGTGAATGAAGAACTGCTGACATTCATTCATTTGGTGAAAGCTTACTATGCACCTGGCACTGTGCTAAGCCCCTTTCCATGTTATCTCATTTAACGCTCAGGGTTGAATAGTAGTGCAACTCCTTTCTGTGGCCTATGAGGTCCTTTACAGTCTGGTCCTGCCTCTCTCCGCCTCACTCCTGCCATCTCCTCCCTGTTCACCTGCTTCAGCTGGGCTGTACTGGCCTCCTCTACTCCCCGCCCCCTTGCCATGGAACACAGCCTGACTTCATGGGCTTTAGATTTGCTGTTTTCTCCATTGGAAACACACTTTCTGTTCCTCTTTCACTTTATTTGGGTCTACACTCAAATGTCACCTCATCAGTATATAAGGTCCTTGCTGACCACTCTATTTCAAATAGCACTGCCATCACTCAATCTCCCTTCTCTGCCTTATTTTTATAGCACTTATTCTATTCACATTGTTACATACTGATTCATTGGTTTCCTTTATTTCTCCCTCTACTAGAAAATAAGGGTCAAGGGTGGTCTGCTCATGGCTACAGCGCTGACATCAGGAACAGCATCTGGCCTAGAGGAGGCGCTCAATGGATCCTGTTGACTGGACAGCCCGAAAGGTAGACTCGGTAGCATCCTCAGTTTTAGATGAGGATCTGGAGGCTGAGAGGGGTGAGTGACTCCCCTAGGTCATTCAGCTAATAGAGAGATGGGAAGAATGAAGGTCCTGGTGATATTCCTAAACACTGTCCTACAGTCTTTCTTCTAACACAGCCTAAGACCTCGCCTCAGTTCTTGCATATGATGGGTGATTGATAAGTTACTAAACAAATTCTTGAAAAGCATAAAGTAGTGAGCCATCTTTTTACTTACAGCCTGGAACACATCCTAGGATACCCAGAGAATATAAACTCCCAAGGAGCTCAGATTGTGTGAACTTGGGCAAATGGCATGACCTTTCTGAGCCCCTAATCTTATCTCTAATAACTGCTGATGGAAAAATTACAAGAGTTGATTCATGCAATGTGCTTACCATAGTATCTGGGGTAATAAGGCCTAAAAACTTCTAGTTTTTATTATTATGATTTCTTCATCTCCCCCATGGGATATGTGATTAGTATGATTTCTTCATCTCCCCCTGGCACATAGTGGGCTCTCCAGAAATATTTGCTGTGATTCAAGTCTTTGAAAAGCACACAAGGGAATGTATCATTGTTCAAATATATTCTCTGCCTACTTCTCATCACACAGCACCCCCACTAGTCCCCCAGGATGACTGACCCTTTGACATTGGGCTTGGCCATGTGACTTGCTTTAGTCAGTGAAACATGAACAGAAGTGACATGAGCCTCATCTTTCCCAGAAAAAAAATCTTTAAGAACCATTGTACGGTTCACTCTGATCTCATTTTGCTTTTGACATGAGACCAGCAACATCCCAGATAGAGGCCACTCCAAGACTAACTCTGGACCCCAGAATGAAGACAATTTGAAACAAAGTCATATCTACCTGTGATGGATTTGAAACACGAGCAAAAAATAAACTTCTGTTGCTCTGAGGCACTAAGATTTAGGGGTTATTTGTTACTGCAGCATATCCATGCCTGTCCTGACTAATACACTTATGTGATTGTAGTAATGGAATCACCTCTGGAGTCTACGTGGTTTTGAACAAAGTGCATGTGCATTAATACAACCCTGTAGATGGAGCAGAATGGTGGAGAGTGATGGGATGGAGAATATTCCAGCCCAGGCAGGAGACCAGCAGGGCCAGAGGTAGAATTCAGTGGTGTTGATGGTGGTGGTGGGGATAGAGATAAGGCTGAAGGTGAATAAATTGATTTTTTTTCTGTTTCTCCAAATCACTAAGCTTCATTGTTATCTCTCACATGGTAGGAACAATGATGCCATTATATATATTGAAAAAGAGCCTGGCAGTGAAAATACAAAAAGAATATAAATGTATAAAAATTATGGAAATCTAATCCTACTATGCTCAGTTCCTCCCAGGAGATCATCACTGTATTGCTTGGCATAGATTCTTTATCTGTGCATTTACTTGCATAGATATTTTTTTTCTAGCATAAATAAATGGAATCCTACTGGAGGTATTGTTCTGCAATTTGCTTTTTTATTTTAACTGAGCATTTCTTGGCGATCTTTCCGTGGCACTGCATAAAGGTCTGTCTCATTTTTATAATGGCTTCACATTATTCCATGATATGGATGAAGTGCAATTTATTTAACTTTCCCACTATTAATGGACATTTATATCCATTTGAATTTTTACCTCCTTCTGTGATTCATGGACTCCAATAGCTCCACTAATGTCAAGCTTTACAACGCGGCAGTATAAATGACCACATTTTTCTCTCGCTGAATTTGTAAACGTCTTGTCAACAACAGGATGAGGGCGGGGATGTGTCTGCATTGGTCTGGGATGCCATGTGCATGGGCCATGCTGGAGGCAGACACAGTTGCCTGCATTCTCTCTGAGAGCAGGGGAAGGCTCCCAGAAGAGCAGCCTCCCCCATGTCTGATCCCCCCTCTCTCTCCCCCCTCCTAGGCACAGTTCCTAAGAAAATCCCAGGTCAAAGTGCTCCCTGTCCTTTGGCCCAAGAACCCTATCCACGTACGCATGGAATCTTGATTCACTTTACCCCTGTGCTTGGGCATTGCCTTCAATGCTTCCGTCAGCCTACTCTGCATTTATTTTTGGTGTCTTGCTCTCTCGGTTTATACCTGTCTCTGTCACCCCCTCTTTTTGTGTTTCTGCCTCCTTCTCTTCTCCACCCCCAGATACAGAATTCCCTCCTTGGTGGATACTGACAATATCCTTATTAATGATCATAAGCGACATTGCTGGGCCTGAGGAGCAGAACACAGCGACTCTGGAAAAATGAGACGAGAATTCATTACTTGGGGTTTTCCAGGTGCCTCACCCAAGACCCTGTGCCCGCATGAGCACTCAATCGCATCTTCTGGATTCCAAGATGCTGCCCTTACCACGTTGACATTTCCAAAGCCGGTACGTGTTCTATGATCAAAGTTTACTTTTAATACAGTGTTTTTAAAATAACCAATGGCATTTTATAATTGAAGTAAATTCCTACAGGTAAGGATGATTCAGCGGCCCTGGTACTAGGAATAAGGTAAAGGGTGAAGGGGACCGAGAGACCAGCCATGGTTCCCTCCTCTCCGGTCCCCTCCCTCCAGGGGTGGTGC
>NW_005363938.1:2889025-2903133 GCF_000412655.1 Myotis brandtii | reverse complement strand
GCTCCTGCCATAAGCAACCAACTTCACCTGGGGATGGGGAAGCGTGGAGTGGGGAGAGGAGGGAGGAGAGACCTCCTGGGGCTGAGAGGGAAGGTGCTAAGATAAAGGGATCATGAATAAGGCCGTTCAGTGCATGGCCTGCAAAGCCCTCCTGGTCGGGCCTGTCTCTCCACCCCCCTCCCCCCTGTACTGCTCCACCCCTTGGCTTCCTGTGCTCTGCCCCTTGAACCACCTCTAAGATGCTGCCCACATCCTATGAGCCCTTCTCCCAGGGGGCCAGGCTGACACCACACCAGGCTGACCCCCCAGCCAGCTACTTATGGAGCACTGCATAGCTCTTCTCCTGAGTACTCTCTCCATTTTTCAGGACACGTGTGCACGTGTGTGATTCTCTGATCAATATCCTTCTTTCCCACTATTCCGTAAGCTCCCCAGTGTGAAATCCTTGTCTCCATTCACAATCCTATCCCCAGTGCCCCGCACATGCCTGGCACTTAGTAGGTGCTTTTTAAATATTTGTTGGGTGAAGGAATCAGGGTCTCACTTGGGTTGGCGTCCCCCAGGTCCCATAACTGGTAAGAGTTCAGGCTCTGGAGTCAGACTCTTGGGTTCCAAGTCAACGAGCTGTGATCTTGGGAAAGTCACTTGCACTTGTGAGCCTCAGTTCCCTCATCTGTGAAATGGGGATGCTTCCAGGGATGACGTGAGCTGCTACCTGTGAATCACTGAGAACAGGGTCTGGCACAGAGTCAGCATAGGGTGAAGATGAGCTCTGCTTACTCTCACCAGTGAAAGAACAAACCTTGTGTGGCCACGGGACTGATGTACCCTTCTGGGCTTTGGATTTGAAACAAGAACAAGAACTACCAACACCCTGGGGAAACAGTGGGTGGGCTTTGACTGTGTTGGCAGCCCACTGCAGCTCATGGATCCATGGATCGGCCATGTTCAGAGAAACATCCCCCGGCGTCTAGAGGCTCCTCAAAAGCAGTTCTTCTCATGCTTCAATGCACTCGAGGCACCTGGGAGGTCTTTTGAAAGTGCAGATTCTGATTCGGGAGGTCCAGAGAGGGGCCCGAGGTTCTGCATTGCTAACCAGCTCCCAGTCCATGCCTCTGCTGCGGCCGGTGGCCGGTGGAGCTCGCTTGGTGGAGCGGGCTTTGTGCAGCCCGGCAGATGCTGGGAAGTGGTCCCCAGCACGCTCGCCCGGGAAGCAGGCTGGCTCCAGCGCTGGGCACTGTGTGCCCCGGGTGGGGGTGGGGGGTGGAATGAGAAGGAAAGAAAACAACCTGAAATAGAAATAAACACGGCGTACCACAATCTCATTAATGTCTAAAATTAGATTAACGTAATTAAAAATGTAAAAGCTAGATGAAAGTGTGTCAGTCTGAAATGGAGTGCTGAATTATGCCTTGGCTCTCTGTGCTTTTTTCTTAATGGTTGGTGCTAATGGGTATTTCAAAGACCACGGGGTTACATGGTGTTCTTTGTGATTTCTAATTATCACCAACCACCTCCACTTGGCCCTGTTTTCGAGATGTCTTTCCCAGGACGGGGCTGCCAGGACTCTGAAAATGCCCTAGCCCGCTGAGCCTTCGGCTCCTTCCTCCCACGCACATCGAGGCTCCCAGGGGTGAGGAAGGAGGCTGACTCACTCTCCAAACCCGAGGCGTGCACCTCGTATGTGCCATGCCAGTCACGATGACTGGCATATTAGTGAGATGCCCATTTTATAAGTAAATAAATGGAGGTTCAGAGAGGTAAAGGAAGCTGCTCGGGGTAACACAGTTAAGTAGTGAAAGAGCTGGGATGCTAACCCAGTTCTCTTTGACTTTAAAATACCCATATTCTTGCCCTAGCCAGTTTGGCTCAGTTAGAGCATTGGCCTGCGAACTGAAGGGTCCCGGGTTTGATATCAGTCAAGGGCACATGCGCAGGTTTCAGGCTTGATCCCCAGTAGGGGGCATGCAGGAGGCAAGCAGATCATGTTTCTCTCTCATTGATGTTTCTAACTCTCTATCTCTCTCCCTTCCTCTCTGTAAAAAATCAATAAAATATATTTAAAAATAAAAAATAAAATACCCATATTCTTTTCATGGCCACTGTGAAGAATAAATCATCATGGGGCTCCAGAAAAGAGGGGTGTGTGTGTGTGTGTACTTGTGTATGTGTGTGCATATGTGTGCATGTATGTGCATGTGTGTATATGTGTGCGTGTGTGTGTATATACACGCACATGTAAATGTCTGTAGGAAGAGGAGGGAGGAGGCTCAGAGAGAAAGAGAGATAGAGCAAACATCCAATTGTAAAATGTCTGTCTCTGCTCTTCAGTTGCCATACTGGACCCATTACCCACTGATGTAATTGACGGCATATTTTAACAGAATTGGACTAAATGGCCTGTTTCCTCAGCGGAGTCACGAAACACATATTAGCTCGGGCGCTAATTCTGGTCCTGGAGTCCTTAAGTCTGTCTTCATCTACCAAGAGATTAAGATCTCAAGGGTGAATATTATCTTGGCAACATCCCTGATGGCTACGGCTTTCACGCTGGAACAAAGGTCATAATTATTTCCATCCAGGGGAGGTGGACAGGGAGGGCAAAGTGGGGTGGGGGAACCATGGAGCTAGGCCTGGTCATGGTAGCCATTCTTTCGTGGGATGCATCCATATGTCAGCCAAACTTCTCTCCAGGGTCCTCCGAGACTTGCAGCTTTCCCAAAACATCTCCCTATGAACCCAAAGTGAAGTGAGCTGTTTTCCACGTGTCCTGGGAGAGAGCTCGGCCTAAGCTGGAGTTAGACCAGTGGTTGGCAAACTGCGGCTCATGAGCCACATGCGGCTCTTTGGCCCCTTCAGTGTGGCTCTTCCACAAAATACCACGTGCGGGCGCGCATGTACAGTGCGACTGAAACTTTGTGGCCCATGCGTAGAAGTCGGTATTTTGTGGAAGAGCCACACTCAAGGGGCTAAAGAGCCACATGTGGCTCACGAGCCGCAGTTTGCTGACCACTGAGTTAGACGGAAGGACACTGATGGAGGTAAGGGCTGCTCACTACAGGGCTGTTGCTTTGTACTGCAGACGACCATTTTCATCTACCTATAAGAGCCTGAGAATCATGGTTTACTATTCTTACTCATTTTAGAATAGAATGAGGACTTACTATGTGCCAGCTAGCACAAGGCAGGAGCCCCAACAAAGCCTAACAAGGCAGAGGCATAAGGGGGGCTTCTTGGAGGAATTGGCATCTTAGCATGATTGAAACTCAGCTGGGAAGGCCACTCTTAGCAAAGCAAACAGCGTGAACAAAGGCACTGAGGCCTGGTGCAGCATGGTTTTATGTGGGACACAAGAGGTTCCTTCAGGAACGAGGCAGAGTATTACCATATAGATATGTGTAAGTGGTGTGTGTGTGTGTGTATGTGTGTGTGCACGTGTGTAGGGGTAGGAACAGGCTGATCAGTATTGGTGAGGTGGCTAGACATGAGAAATGAGAGTGGAGATATTGGCAGGGGCTGGGCATGGCAGATCTTATATGGATCCCACTCTGAGGTGCTGGGGAGCCACTGATCATAAAAGGGAGAGGGACAAACCCTCCCCCTTCTGCTTCTCTCTCAGTGAGAGCCCTAGTCTGAGCACATGTGGGTGAGAGAGGAAACGTTTTAGGGAGCACATTCAATATGATATTTGTGGTATACGGCGTATGTGTGAGGATCCTACTTCCTGGCGAAACTATCTCTCTTGTAAAAAATAATCTTTTTTCCTATTATGCTAATCATCTATTTTGTTTTGAAAATTGAGAAAATATGGACTAGAAAAATGAACCAACATTTAAACCTGAAATTCTGTCACCTAGTGATAACTCTGCTCGTATTTTATTGTGGATCCTCCCATCATTTGAAATTACAGAATCATGGTTTTTATATAAATGAGATCACGCTCGGCACCCTGATTTATTAGTCGTGTTTTCACTTAGCAATATAGCATCCACAGCTTCTGCATGCATTTCCTAGGGCTGCCCAGACAGAGAACCACCGGCTGGGTGGCTGAAAACAACAGTAGTTTATTGTCTCACAGTCTGGGTGCTAGACGTCGAAAATCAAGGTGTTGGCAGGGCTGTGCTCCCGGGAGCCTGTAGGGAATCCTTCGGCCTCTCTCTCTGGCTTCTGGCGGTTGCTGGCTGTGCTTCATATTCCTTGGCTGGAAGTGGCATCAGTCCCATCTCCACCTCCATCATCACATGGCGTTCTCTGTGTGTGTCTGTCTCGTCTCTTTTTGGAAGGACACTGGTCATATTGGATTAGAGGCCCATCTTAGTCCAGTATGATCTTATTTTTACTAATAACATCTGTAATCACCTTATCTTATATAATAAAAACCTAATATGCAAATTATCCCCGTGGTCATTCGACCAGGAGTTCGACTGCTCGCTATGACCAGTGCTGACCACCAGGGGGGCGGCATGGAACATGGTGGGTGTTGGCGATGCTGCGCTGGCAGTGGGCCCTGGCAAGAGTGGGACCATGGTGTGATGATGGAGCAGGTGAGCGGGTGGTGCCAGGTCAAGGCGGGTGCGAGCGGGGGCCCGATTGCCTTGCCAAAAGTCCCGCACATGGCAACCAGTGGTGGCGGTGGGGGGCGGGGCTGCCGCTCCGCTCCCTGGCGCTGAGGGAGCCAGGCGGGGGGCCTGGCCCCAATCAATCGCCCCACAGGCAGGATGGTAGAGCAGGTGAAGGGGAGGCACCAGGCCAAGGCAGGGTGCCAGGCGGGGCTGCAGGGCTGCAAGGCTGGGAGTGAAAGCTGGGGCTGCAAGGCTGGGGGCACTAGCTGGGGCCTGATCTCCACAGGCCACCCTGAGGGACCCCACCTGTGCACGAATTCATGCACCAGGCCTCTAGTTTTCAAATAGGGTCACATTCTGAGTTACTGGGAATTATGACTTCAACATATCTTTTTATTTTTATTGGGGGAGTGTAATCCATAAAAGTTTTTTAAAATATATTTTTATTGATTTCAGAGAGGAAGGGAGAGGGAGAGAGATAGAAACATCAATGATGAGAGAGAATCATTGATCGGCTGCCTTCTGCACAGCCCACATGGGGGATGGAGCTGGAAACCCAGGCATGTGCCCTGACTGGGAATCGAACTGTGACCTCCTGGTTCATAGGTTGATGCTCAACCACTGAGCCATACCAGCCTGGCCATAACAGCTTCTCTTGGCATTTAATATTGTTTTTCAAGATCATTTTCCAGTGGCTAAAAAATAGTCTATTTTACAGACATACAAATGTCCAGGGTCAATCCTCCTTCACATTGAACACACAGCCTGTGGCCTGTCCTTGTCCAGCCCTCTGCAGAGGCCGTGGCCACGGCCCTGACAACAATGATGCCGGCGACCTGAACTCACCAAAGCTTCCTTTTCCCCCTCAGTTCCTACTGACCAAGGACAACAGCGGACTCCGAGTCTTCAAAAACCTTTCTAAACACAAGGGCAAGGACAAAAAGGGAAATCTCGCCTAACCCGAAGAGTTGATTGATCAGAATTGCCCCCCTCCCCCAACCCCCATGCACCTCCAGCTGATCCAGATGTGGCCACATGTTGGAACACATCCAGTGATAAGCAGTGATTCATCAGCTACTCGGCTGAATGCAACAATTGTTTAAGTCAACCTGCTTTATGAGTGTAGGCGAACATTTTCCAGCCCGTTTCTTAGGATGCCAACAATTATCTCAAAAGATGTTGCAACAGACTGAAAAGAAAGTTAGCTTGTTTGTTTTCCGTCGCAGAACCCCCCTTGCTGAGCGGGGAGCCTCAGAAGCACGCCTTGACGAACGCTCAGAGCTACGGCACTTTAAGCGTTGCCTGTGCGGGTTGTAAAGGGGTTTTCATGTACGTTCTCTCTCGTTTGATCCTCCAAATAACCCAGCCTGCTAGGGCAGGAGCGTTGCTACATGGAGCTCGGGAGTGCCCAGACTTGCCCAAACCCGCTCAGCGTACAACCACCTCTGCAGACACTTTCCTAATCTTCCCCCTAACGTGGCTCTTCACTAGTGCCCGGCTAAGATGTCCTTGCTGACTCCTGACTCTTTTTCCCATGAGCTCATGTGGTTCAACAAGGGCAGTTCATCTCCCGTTCAGAACGGCAGAGAGAATACACACTCAGGAAGCACTGTCCCTTGTTCTGTTCCTTAGGACAGGCAAGGACTTGGGTGGCAAGGCATGCTGGGAGACACTTAAGCTGGACACAAGGGTATTATTTAGAGATTTGATAGATACCGGGGGTGAGCTTGATAGAAGGGACTCTTCCCTGAGGTCCACAGGTCCCCACCTTGTTCATGGAGAGTCTTTAGGGGATACAGGTGCCAACTACCCCGAAAGCCCACGCATGTTCCTGGGAGTTAGTCCACGTCACTCCCCACGAGAATGTGAAAGGTCCCCGAGACCCAGAAATAAACCCAAACCCAAAATAAAACATATATGGTTTCCTATTCGCATGGCGGGCTCTCTGGAAACCACTGTGGTTTGCTATTGAGAAAAGTCAATTGCCTTTGAGTGTTGGTGTCGCAGTAGACAGAGCACTTAGAGTGCACAGCGCAGGTGCTTAAGAAACACAGGGTGGGGAAGAGGACGCTTTGCAGGGATGTGTCCAGCCGCCTTCGATGATCACATCCAACACCATCACCCAGCGCCCAGGGCCTCAACCTCCAGAATATGCCTGGGACCCCTGCCCTTCTCCTCACCCCTGCCGTAAGCACCTTGGTCCGAGCCTCCATCAGCTAAGCGCAGTCTCTTCTCTCCATTGATCTCAGAGGAATCCTGCCTGCCTCTTCCGGGAAGCCCTCCAGGAGTGTTCCGTTGCCCTCCGAATACAGCTAAGCCGGCGATGGCTGCAAAGCTGAAGTGACCTGCCCACTCTCCTCCCACTTCAATTCACTTTGAGCACTACCTTCTGCCCTCGAGCACCTCAAGCTTGCTGCTTCCTCAGGCCTCTGCACCGGCTGGAATCTTCTGCGGGGCCACGTCAGGTCTGTGGGATGCGGCCTCTTCAGAGAAGCCCCTTTAAGGACTCCATCCTAAGGTGTGTGGTGTGTGCTTTCCTTCAGCCCTCATCACCATTGAATAATGGTCTTCTTTAGTTGCTCATCTATTCCTCTGGCTTATCCCCCAGGGTACCAGCTCCATTGGCCAGTGTCTAAAACGTAGGTCCTCAATAAACAGTATCTGTTGAGAAGGAAGGGATGGGAGGTGGGCAGGGTTCTCCTTAAAGCCGAGGCTCACTAGATCCCAGCTTCCTTGGGAGAAACCCGAGCAGCCAAGGGTGGGCATGTCCCCGGGAAATGCCAGCTTCCTCCGCAGCTGAGAGGCTCGCTGTCACCCCACTTAGTAGTGAATGATGTTACCTGCTGGTGAGGGCGACGCCACTGGGCCCATAATTAGTTCTCTGCTTATTCTCGATTGAAGCGATCATGGCTAACCGATGGCGCTCACCGCAAAAACCTGTAGGGGAGCCAGGCCATTTGGCAGCCACCGTGTTCCCAAGAAGGCAGATCAATTTCCGTTTGATTTGTTTAAAAATAACAAACAATGCAGACCCGCTTGCAAGGTTTGGGTTCCTCTTTTCTGAAATGTGGGGAAAGGAGGCGGCAGCAGGGAATTACCCCTTAGAAGTCAGGTGAAGCGCGCTCCCAGTGCAATCCGATTCCCCTCTAATCATAGTCAATAACTGTATGTTTCTAGGACTGAGCACTTCTGTTTTTTTCAAGCTTCTAGTTAGTGAGCCAGCAACTCCGGAGGGTCTGGCCACGGAGAAGACTCCTGTGAAATGCAGCGCCAAACCCCGCGTCCCCCACTTTGTTCTAATTTTATCACAGGATGACCGGTGACCCCTGGCACTTGCGGGGAGAGATACTGGACAGGGGAGATGCTCATGAAGCTCAGAAATGCCTGCCTCTCCCTGGACCACAGAGGGAACTGGATTTCCTCTAGGATCATGCATTTAAAAGGCATCTCTACCTCTCGTCTCTACCTCGATGCCTTTTTACTCTGGGCTCTTGCTTGACCTGGGCCACTCCCCAGATTTCAAAATATGTCCCTTTCCCAGCTAAATCCTTCTGTGAATTCCCCCTGCCATTAGGATAAGCCTAAAGCACTCAGGTGGCTTGCATACTGGCCACCTCTCCGTGCACCCCCTGCCCCCCAATTTCTCATGCCCCCAATAGAGGGAATTAGCATCTACATGTAACAAAGTGGTCAAAGTTATGGATTCTGGGAGCCAGGATGCCTGGTTCTAATTCCAGCTCCACTACATACAACTGTGTGACCTTGGGCAAGTCATTTGACCTGTAGACATGCTACAGGCGCCACACCTACAGCATGGGGCTAATAGAAGCAGTCGCCTCCAAGGTCCCTGTAGTAAAAGCATGAATGACTGCACATGGCTTAGGACAAGCGTGGTGGATGCTGGGTGCCCAGAAGAGGTGAGGTGTGAGCACACGCTGCTTCCTTTGTCTGGCTCACTCCTGCCCCAACCCGTATTCTCTTGTTGGACTCACCTTGTTGGTTTCAGCTTAGATATCACCTCTTCCTGGGATCCTTCTAGACCCCACATCCGTGCATGAGGTGCCCTTTTCTGGATCCAACCTCAACTTCCTCCAACACAGAGGTCACCCTCCCCCCCTTATATTTTAATTGCCTCTTTATATGTCTGCCTTACCCACTATTCCAGGGTTACTCAACCTCAGCACTACTGCCATTGTGGGCCAGATCATTCTGGGTCCCAGGGGCTGTCGTGTGCACTGCAGGATGTTTAAGCAGCATCGCTGACCTCTGTCCCAGATGCCAGTCACAGTTGTGACGATCAGAAATGTCTCGGACATTGTCCAGTGTCCCGGGTGGGAGCAAGTGTGAAATTCTCCCGGTTGTAACCACTTTACTTTGACTGGAACCTCCAGGAGGAGAGGAACTGTGCCCACCTTTCTTGTCCTAAACCCCTAGCACCTAGGAGAACACCAAGTATTTATCTGGTCCTTAAAAATGTCTGTTGCATGGATGGGTGCAGATTCTGGCTGAGTAGCAAAGCACTCCCCAGGCTAAAGTCAGAGAACCCAGGTCTTCATCCTGGATGTGCCCGGAACTGGTTGTGTGCCCCCAAGCAACCGCTCGCTGTGGCTCTGAGTTTGGTTCTCTGAATGACATGGGTGGCGAGCGCTTCACTAGGGGTGGGTGAGGAGGGCGGCATCCGCACCACCTGGCAGCTTGTCAGAGATGCAATTTCTCTTGCTCCTCCCCAGACCCCGTGCACTGGGAAATCTGAGGGAGGAGCCCTCAGGCCTCTGATTCATCCTCAGCGGATCTTACCCCTGGCTGATCTCAGAATTTACCGGGGATGCTTTCTAAGGATAGGATGCCTGATGCCAGATTCCCCCGGTGCAATGCCATGCGCAGCTCTGCTAGAGGGACTGGCTGTTGGCATTTTTCACCTGCCTCAGGTGATTCCACAGCCAGGATTGAGACTCTCAAGGCAGACGCGCCCTAAGGCTCTGTGCTTCCCATGATAAACCTTTGGAAACTGCATTAACTCGTGCAGTCCACCAGAGGGCCAGTACAGCGCTGAGAAGGGGCAGGGTTATCAGTTCTGGGCAAGGGGCACATGGAGTCAGGAACCACAAATGCACAGGTGGAAGGAAGTGTCTGGGACCTTCCTCCCAAGCTCTGCTGGGAAAAACATGCAGGTCAGAGTCAGAAGCACCAGAAGGGAGTCCGTAACGATTTCTTCATGCTCCTTGCAGTGACCCAGGGATGGCAAAGAGGGATGAGAAAACCCTAACCCGGCTTCTTTTTCCATTGGACCCAATAGTTTCAAAAACCATCTCAAGCCCTGACCCGTGTGGCTCAGTTGGTTGGGTGTCGTCCTGTGCACCAAAAGGTCGCACATGCCCCGGTTGTGGGTTCAAAGCCACTAGGGGCGTGCAGGAGGCAGCCGACGGATTAGCTCAGTTGGTTGGGCGTCGTCCTGTGCACCAAAAGGTCGCACATGCCCCGGCTGTGGGTTCGAAGCCACTAGGGGGCGTGCAGGAGGCAGCCGATGGATGTCTCTTTCACATGGATGTTTCTCTCCCTTCCTCTTTCTCTAAATAAAAAAAATCAATAAAAATATTAAACTAAAAAACCATGTCAAGAATCTTTTAACAAAACGTATTTCTGAAACCCTCCCTGTGTCCAGGTCCATCGGCTCCTGCGGTGTAGTGTGCAGAGGAGTGGAAGTGAAGCCAGCCACGCCTGTGTTTCTGAGTAAATGCCACTTCCCTCTTCTGAACCTCAAACGGGGTAATGAAACTCACTGGCTGCATTGTAGTGCGGGCCAGCCTAGGGCAGTGGTCAGCAAACTGCGGCTCTCGAGCCACATGCGGCTCTTTGGCCCCTTCAGTGTGGCTCTTCCACAAAATACCACATGCGGGCGCACACGTACAGCGCGATTGAAACTTCGTGGCCCATGTGCAGAAGTCGGTATTCTGTGGAAGAGCCACACTGAAGGGGCCAAAGAACCACATGTGGCTCGCGAGCCACGGTTTGCCGACCACGGGCCTAGGTGAACGGGGCAAACACCGGCACAGGAACAGATGCTCGGAAACCCAGTGGTTCTCAAATTGTGTTCCCCAGGCCAGCAGCATTGCCTGGGCACTGGTTAGAGACGCAGCATCTCAGGTGGCACCCCAGACACAAACAGTTCTGAAACTCTGGGGGCGGGGCAAGTGACTTCTCTCTGAGTCTCAATTTTCTCAAAACTAGTGTAATTGCAGTACCTGTATCTCCAAGATACAGGAGTAAATGAGATATGCCTGTAAAATACTTAACACAGTGCCTCAAATATAGTAAGAACTCCATAAAGGGTAGCTATTGTTGCTACTACAATTATTATTCTCTTCAAAGCTCCCTGCCCCATGCAAGCCTCAAGAAACATTTTTGTTAAAACTCTGCCCAAAATAACCTCTTGTTGGACTTTGCAAAATGCCGTGTTTTGGCTCAGGATGCTCCCGGTGGAATGCATCCTACTGAGCAGGAGTTACGGTGTACAAACGTGCCATGCTAACGCCCCGGCCAGCTTTATAGCTCATTCTGAGAGAGGCCATCGCTCAGAGCAGTGTAGCTATTTTTTGTGAGGTCCATTAGGGGCCGTGATCTATTTAAGTCTCTAGCTGTCAGAAAGGCCGGCGTTCCCACCACCAAAGAGAAACAAGTAGATGGGTTTGGGAAAAACAAACAAAGAGCAGAGGGGATTGAAAAATGTTCGGCTCATGGCTAGAGGAAACGTAAAAGATGCTGAGGGAAGAGACAGCTCCGAGCAGCCTTGCAGCTGTGGCAGAGAAAGCTGTAGGTGAATCAACTGAGGCAGAGGATGGTCTGATGTCT
Source organism: Myotis brandtii (assembly GCF_000412655.1). Classification (NCBI taxonomy): domain Eukaryota; kingdom Metazoa; phylum Chordata; class Mammalia; order Chiroptera; family Vespertilionidae; genus Myotis; species Myotis brandtii. Next base: position 2,891,722 of record NW_005363938.1, on the reverse strand, counting down.
GTGGGCATCCCGATGGGGAGCTGGCAGAGTGAGCTGAAGTTTTAGGGGGGTGAAGGGGAAGGTGGATTGAAATTCCTTCATGCCTTGCAGGTTTCTATAACAAGGGTGAGAGGTGGAGACTTGCTCAGCTGGAGATGGTTGCCTTCCGTGGAATTGGGCTCTACTTCCTCTTTGTCCCTTGCAAGGGACTTTCTCTTGCTCACATTTCCTGAGCCTATTCCACTGGCCACCCACCCACCACAGGGCCACTCACACACCCACCCGCGCTCACTCAGACTGGGACAACGTAGACACCCCGGGTCACCTCACGTGCACATCTTTGGGATGTGGGAGGGATCCGGAGAACCCGGAGAAAACGAATGCAGACATGGGGGAACCTGCAAACTCCACACAGACAGCCGTCCCCAGCGAGGAATCGAGTTTTTTCTCACCAATATTAGAACCTTACTACTAAACGATGCTGAACGAAATGTTATTCGAGGACCTGCTGTGTGTAATTCAATTAATAACGGGCAAAGGACCTGAATAGACATTTCCCAAATAAGATATTCCAAAATTGCTCAACATCACTAACCATCAGGGAAATGCAAATCCAAACCACAATGAGATGTCACCTCGCACCCATCAGAATGACTATTGTAAAAAACACAGGAGATGGTGTTGGTGAGGATGTGGAGAGAAGGGAACTCTCGTGCACTGTTGGTGGGAATGTCAATTGGTGCAGCCACTATGAAAAACAATATGGAGGTTCCTCAAAAATATAAAACAGAATTACCATATGATCGAGCAACTGCCATATTATCTGCTTCTGGGTATATATCCAAAGGAAATGAAAGCACTAACTCAAAGGCATATCTGCACCCCAGGTGCGTTGCAGCATTATTCACAGTAACCACGTCATGGAAACAACCTAAGTGTCTGTGGATGAATGAATGAATGCATAAAAACATGTGACATATACACAATGAAATATCATGTAGCCATAAATAGGAAATTCTGCCATTCATGACCACACAGATGGACCTCCCGGGTGTTATGCTCAGTGAAATAAGTCAGACAGAGAAAGACCAATACCGTATGATTTCACTTATATGTGGAATCCTATATAATAAAAGGGTAATATGCAAATCAACCGAATGATGGAACGACTGGTTGCTATGACACACACTGACCACCAGGGGGCAGATGCTCAATGCAGGAGCTACCCCCAGCCCGCAGGCCCTGATTGCCCGATTGGGGCCTGCTGGCCAACCTCTATGTTCCTCCCCCTGGTCGGCAGGCTCCGATCGCCCAATGACAAACGTGGAACTGGGGGTGGGTGGCAGTAGGGGGCGGGGCTGGCTGCCAGCAGCCGGGAAGATGGTCCTGATTGCAGGCCAGGCCAAGGGACCATACCTGTGCATGAATTTCATGTGCCGGACTTCTAGTCTAAAATAACAGAACTCATTGAAACAGGAAACAGATTGGTGGGGGTCGTGAGAAATGGGTGAAGGTGGTCAAAAGGTACAATCAATGATACAATGATACAATAAATCAGTGCTGGGGAAGCAGTGTGCAGCATGGTGACTACAGTTAACATAATGTAGGGTATATTTGAAAATTGCTAGTATTAACAGAACTCATTGAAACAGGAAACAGATTGGTGGGGGTCGTGAGAAATGGGTGAAGGTGGTCAAAAGGTACAATCAATGATACAATGATACAATAAATCAGTGCTGGGGGAGCAGTGTGCAGCATGGTGACTAAGTTAACATACTGTAGGGTATATTTGAAAATTGCTAGTAGTTCTCATGACAGACACACACAACTATACCTATGTGGGGTGATGGATGTGTTAACCAATTTTATTGTGATGATCATTTCATAATATATACATATGTCAAGTCATTACACCCAAACCTTATATAATGCTATATGTAAATGACATGCTATATGTAAATTAAAGCTGGGGGGAAAGAAACAATTCTAATTCTAGAAGAATATATTATTCTTAGAGGGTGTATACTGAGGTATTAAGGGTGAAGTATTATGACATATACAATGTACTGACAAATAGTTCAGAAAAACATCTGTGTGTATTTGTGTGTGTGTGTGTATGTGTGTAGAGGAAGAGAGAGCAGAAATTGCAAAGTGGCAACAATTTTTTCTCTAAGGTGGAGGATGTGCAGGTGATCACTGTATTATTCTTTCAGCCTTTCTCTGGAGCCAGACTTCTTGGATTCAAGTCTCCACTCTCTCATATACTAGCTGTGTGATGACCCTGTGACAGTTACATAACCATTTTGTGCCTCAATATCACCATCTTAAAATGAGAATCATGTAGTATCTACCTCACAGGGTTTTTGTGAGGATGAAATAAGTTAATGTTCTAGAAACCATTCCTTAAATGGAGTAAGTGATCAATAATGGTTAGCCCAATAGTTAGTTGTTTGTGATAAACAGATAATAGATGATAGATTTACAGATAGATAAATATAGATAGAAAAGTAGGAAGAAAGTAGATGAATGGATGGATAAATAGAGATATATAATAGATGATAATTTATAGACAGATAGATAATAGTTGATAGATTTATAGATAGGTACTAGATAGAAAAGTAGGAAGTAGGTAGACGGATGGATAGATAGATAGATAGATAGATAGATAGAAAGATAGATAGATACATAGATAGATAGATAGATAGATAGATAGATGAT
>NW_005363938.1:2881214-2887818 GCF_000412655.1 Myotis brandtii | reverse complement strand
GATGGGCCCTGCTCTGTGCGTGACAGGGGGCAGCACCCCAACTCCCCAATCGGCCCTGCTCTGAGCCCGACCAGGGGCTGCACCTAGGGATTGGGCCAGCCCTCTGCCACCCGGGAGCAGGCCTAAGCCAGCAGGTCATTATCTCCAGAGGGGTCCCAGACTGTGAGAGGGCACAGGATGGGCTGAGGGACCCCCCTCTCCCCCGAGTGCACAAATTTTTGTGCACCCGGCCTCTAGTTAAAGTATAATATGCTAATGATATGCTAAGGCCGCTCAACTGCTCACTATGACATGCTCTGACCACCAGAGAGCAGACGCTCTGACCAGCAGGTCAGCTTGCTGCTGGGGTCTGACCGATTGGGACTGAAAGAGACAGGCCGGACATGCCCTGGAGCCCTCCTGCAGTCCCTCCCCAGCTGGCCAACTTCCCGCGTCCCTCCCCTGCCCCGATCACCGGCGGGGTACCTCGGCCTGGCCTGTGCCCTCTCGCAATCCAGGCTGAGGGACCCCCCCTCCCCCGAGTGCACGAATTTTGTGCACCGGGACTCTAGTAGATAGATAAAAGCACATAGGTGGATAGATAGGAAGATGGATGGATGAATGGACAAATACATACATGCATATGGACAAAAGTTATGAAAATAAATATGTAAATTATATAATGCCAACACCTGGATTGCAGCATGTGACGCAGCTGGAAGACTGTTTCCCCTCATAAGTGTGCCTCACCTCTGTGGGCCTGGGCAAAAGCGTGAAACAGGAGTCCTTGAGACCTGGAGTGATCACTCACCACCCAGACAGCTGCAGGGCATCTCAGTCCGAGTGGTGCCCTTGTGGAGGCGGCGTCCTGTGTGGGGGGATGGAGCCTCCCGCGTGGTGCTGCATGGAGAGCAGGGCCTGGCACCTGGGCTGCATTCTAAACCATTCCATGCAATTAGCAGCTCTCATCACTCAGGGGCGGATGGCTGCATTGCAGGATCCTCATGGCCCTCAGCCAAGCGCAGCCTGTCCATCCGGACGGGCATCCTGCCAAGAACCGCCAGCCGAGACCTGGCCACTCTCAGCTCACCACTCACCAGTGGGGCGACCCGACGAGAAGCCAGCCTGGTGTCCACACCAGCCCTCTGTGAATCTACATCAGCCTGCCCAGCAGGAAGGGCCTCCCTCGGAGCAGATCCTGCTGCTGGTGGTAATAAGTGCTTTCTCTTTAACACGTCTTTCCACCTTGCTCCAACACTGCGGCGACTCCGATCTGATCTTTCTGTTTCTCCAGCACACCTGGAACTTTCCTGACCGACGGTCCTTACCCCTGCAAATCCCCTCTGAAACTTGCTTCTCTCCACGGGTCCCTTCTCATTACATGAGTCACCTCCTCAGAGAAGCCCTCTTGGATTACACGATATCAAAAGTTGCCTTTTGATTATCCTCTATCTCAGTGGTTCTCAACCTTCTGGCCCTTTAAATACAGTTCCTCATGTTGTGACCCAACCATAAAATTATTTTCGTTGCTACTTCATAACTGTAATGTTGCTACTGTTTTGAATCGTAATGTAAATATCTGATATGCAGGATGGTCTTAGGCGACCCCTGTGAAAGGGTCGTTCGACCGCCAAAGGGGTCGCGACCCACAGGTTGAGAGCCGCTGCTCTATCTTGAGACTGTTTTTCCCCTTCGCTGTGCCCCACCTTTCTCATTTGTAAAAAAGGGTAACAGCTGTGGTGAATATTCTCTGTCTGCTCTTCCCTTTCCACCCTCCTCTATGCTCCCTTGAACTGACCAGTGGTTTTTCCCATGTTCTCTGGCTGGATTCAGTCAAAGAGAAACCAAACCTGAGGAGAGATCAGACCATTTATTCACCCAGCTCCCTGCCTGCTGGTGGCTCTGCCTCCCCGACCCCCGCCCCCCCCCAACCAGGCTCCAGACCCACAGCCTGTCCTCACTTCTGAAACCACACCCCGACCATGCACCTTCAGCACCAAGGGCGGTCCCAGCTCCCTGCTTGCTAGTCGCCTGCCCCCCCCCCCCATCCCTTGTGGTTCCTTCAGCCCTGCCCACACCTTTGTAAATATCCCCTTCATTGCCCTCACCTCCGTTACCCCAGGGAGTGAGCCAGCACCACCAACAGAATCAATCTGGTAGGGTTACTGTGAGAATTAAATTAGTTTTAGTGCAGGACACATAGTAAGTGCCAAGAGTATTATTATTTGTTATTGTTAGCTATTTCTTTCCTTCCTCTCACTTGGCACACTTTACACTTGTTTGTGTGCTAATTGTCCCGCACCTCTACTGCAGGCAGTCTACGCCTGCATGGAGAGGGAGCCCCATGAAGAGGGAGCCCGCGTCTGTTCCGTCTTTGATGCCCCGGTGCCTGGTGTGCAGGAGACCTTCAAAGACACCTGATGAATGGATGAATGAGGGCTGGCTCTCACTTTCAAAGCATTTCTGTATATTTTGTTGAAGTGTGTGATATTGCTGGTATTAGAACATTTTTTTGTCTTATAATGACAGCGATTTCCTAAGGTTTTTACCTATTACCTTCTCCCCTTTGATCCTGGGTAGTCAGCAAGATGGGGAATATAATCACCATTTTATAAATGATGAAACAAGAGAACAGAGGGAAAAGGGAGGGAGAAACCACTACCTCTGAACTTGCTCTGTGCCCGGACTCTGTTAGGCCTTCAATGGACACGATTTAATTTAATTTCACAATCATTCTCCCAATGATATCATTACCCCCTAGTTCACAGAAGCAGGACCAGGGGGAGAGAGGTTCAAGGGCTCGCCCAGGACGTGCAGCTGGTCGGTGGCAGGACCAGAATCCAGTCCTGGTGCGTCTGACTAAATTGTGTGCTTTGCCCAGACAGCAAGTCTCATGATATGCCCTAGAGAAACGTACACATGTGCACAGGGAAACGAATACAAAAGTATCAGGTTGTAGTGGTGAAAACCAATGGCGGGAGGAAGGATAAACAAGCTGGGACATTTAAACCCTGAAGCAGTTACGCTGAAGGAACTGGGGGTGCAGAATCACCTATAAAGTGGAGGAGAAAACCAAGTGTGGGTGGCAGAATCGACTCCCAAAGAATACACTGATATAACATCACTGTATGGCAAGGTTCAAATATATACCAGACATCACCATGCATCGCTTAAGGACACGCATATGTAACAGAAATGCTCAAATTCAAGGGATTATTGGCACCAAATTCCAAACTGTGGTCTGAGGGATGAGGATGATAGGGTAGGGGTGTAAGCAGAGGTCTCAGTGGTTCCTGTGATGTTTTCCTTAAGCTGGGTGGGTGTTGGTCACATTAGTTTATACCTTTTCTTTCTAGAAGAAATACATCATTTATAAAAAAAAAACAATAAAAAAATCCTGCCTTGCCTAAGGCCCCCCAACTGGGTAAAGATGGAGCGGGACAAGTATATATGCCTCCTGACTCCTAGTCCAGTGCGCTTTCTGCCATACAGCACGCTGTCCAAAAAGGAGGTAGTTACCCCATTGTGCAACTTGGAGAGGAGGTGAAACACAAAGTGATCCTCATCTCTACCCCTTCCCTTCCCCGGCTACTACCTTACCCTCACTCTCCACGCCTCCTTTCAAGCTGCCCAGGTAGCCCCAGACCCCCGAACGTGGTTTGGTTGCTGTGTGGCTTCAGTGCCAGAAACAGACATTTCCTTTCATAGACGGAATCAGAAAGTCTAAAACAGTCGAGGGAGCAAACATAGTGTCAAGAAGCTGCATGGCAGGCTCTCGTGATTGCCTGCGCAGCGACCACCTCCCATGATAGCAGCAGACATGGTGGTTACGCCCTATGGAATGGCCAGTGACCCAATCCCCATAAAGAGGAAATCTGCTGAGAGATTTCTGGGAAATATACCCACTCCTGGTAAAAAGGAGAGGAGAGGAGACACAAGGAGAAGACCTCCTTCTCTTCTCTGTCTGCTTATGTATTGGCAGGTGAGGATGTGATGCTTGGAGCTGTGGCAGCCGACTTGTGACCATGAGGAAAGGGCCAAGAGAATCATAGAGAAGCCATTGTTGAGTGGCTGCGTGAGCTCTGGAATCACCTACCTCGGGGTCACTTCTTAAGTGCAAAAAATTAATCAACATTGTTAATATACTTTTATCCCAGAGTTCTATTACTAGCAAACGAAAGCACATTGTGACTATTATGAGGAAAGAAAGATAAAAAGGTCCCTTTTCCAGGGGTAAGTCACTGGGACCCATGCACTGGGATGCAATCTGTTAAAACAACAACAACAACAACATACGGTAAGTAGAAGCTTTCCACTCCTTTGCTGAGACCAGCGGTTCTCAACCTGTGGGTTGCGACCCCTTTGGGAGTCGAATGACCCTTTCACAGGGGTTTGCCTAAGACCATCAGAAAACACATATATAATTACATATTGTTTTTGTGATTAATCCCTATGCTTTATTTATGTTCAATTTGTAACAATAAAAATACACCTACATATTCCAGATATTTACATTACGATTCATAACAGTAGCAAAATTACAGTTATGAAGTAGCAACAAAAATAATTTTATGGTTGGGGGTCACCACAACATGAGGAGCTGTATTAAAGGGTCACGGCATTAGGAAGGTTGAGAACCACTGGCTTAGACCCTCAGTGGCTCCTCCTTGTTCTTTGAATAAGAATCAAAAAAATCCTTAATAAGGTCTCCCAGGCCTGGGCTGAACCGGCCCTGTCTGTGTCCAGGGCCACCTTGGGCCACTCTCTCCATATGACTCACAATGGTGTAGTCACATTAATTTTGTTGTTGTTGCTTTGTTCTGTTTTGTTTTCTTTCTCTAGTCTGCCAGGCCCTTCTCACCCGAGGGCGTGTGCATGAGATTGTCCCTCGTCCCAAAAGGCTCCTCTCCTCTCCCTGTGCCTGGCTGATTCTGACTCTTCACTGCTCACCTGAAGTCGGAATTTTTCATGAAAACTTCCTCTCATTGTTCTATCTCACAGCACTGTTTTTTCCTTCTTAGCGCTGTATTTGCTTATTTTTCTGTGCATTTACATTTCTTCAACCTCAGTTTCCACCAACAGACTTTTGCCTCCATTGGTGCAGCACTGTGTTGGACTTGAACGTCTCTCTATCCAACCCACATATGTGCCGCCATGACATATACATGTTATGCCCTGTTTTCCAAATATCTTCCCCCCCCCAGTTTTGCAGTGAATGAGCAGATCACCCCCATTCTTAAAACGATGGAAGGTAATAAATGTTCACTAGGATTTTCATTGTGCCTTCTCACCGCCATAGTCAAATTCCATTCTCTTACCCTGGCGTTCAAAGTCGCCTCTGATCCATCCCTTTATGGGTTCATTCAAAAAGACGTATGGAGCACCTACGGTTCCAGGCAGTGTTCCATCCTGTCTATTCCTCGCTAAGTCATCTGCCATCCAAACATCCCTTCTCCATTCTCACTACTCGAGTTCATCTCTTCATCACAATCTGAATACTACTCTTTCCAGACGTTTGCCCAAACTTTTTCTTTTGCCTAAAATACCTTCCCACTCTGTGTCCACCCAATAACGCATTCCCATCATTTAAATCTCACCTTCAACCTTTTATTCAAAAACATGTATTAAGGCCCTCCTATGGGTATCCCTGCATCCGACTGGAGATCCAGAGGGACACAGGTGCTACATTGCACCCACAAGCTATCTCATGCAGAGGGACTGCACATAACCTGCTGAGTGGTGGAAGAAGGCAAGAGCCCAAATAGAGCCTTACAGCCTCTTTTTTTTTTTTAATCCTTACTCGAGCATATGCTTTGATTGATTTTTTTTTGAGAGAAACATCTATCAGTTGCCTCCCATATACACTCGGACCAGGGATCGAACCTGCACCCCAGGTATGTGCCCTGGCTGGGAATTGAACCCACCACCTTGCAGTGTATGGGACAGTGCTCCAACCCACCGAGCCACATCAGACAGGGTGAGACTTACAGCCTCTTCTGACTCCAAAGGCAACATTTGAGCCAACAGTCTCCAAATATTTTTTTATCATGAACACCTCTTTCAAAAAAGTGAATGGGCACCCCATTATTAGAATAATTATATAGAAATTTATGTTGAATTATATACTCTCCAAATGACAGTGCAGATATAAGAAAGGGCTATCGAAAAGCATGAGATCAAAATGTAAAGAACAGAAATTTAAATGTTACTATTCGGTGCCCCAGTGGACCATGCAGCCTATTCCCATTCTAGACTGACAGGCCTAACTCAGATGACTGCCCTTTCTAGTTCTCATGGAGTGGTCTTGAGCATCTTTTGGGGAAAGGCAAGGCATTTTTGGCTGCAATGACAGCAGAGAATTTGACTGGAGGCTCCTTCTACCTCTGTTGCTTCCCATGACCCCAGCATCTCTGCCCTCTGGGTTCCTTGAACCTTGCTCCAGCCGGAGTATGGGGCCTGACAGGTAAAGTATTTTTTCCCCTCTTCCTTGCCTCAGCCAGTCCCTGGGATGCAGCAGCAGACTGGAGCTGGGCTGACTTTGGGAGCTGGCTATGAAGGCACCAGGACCACATCTTGCTGGGTTTTTGCTGCAGAGGAGACAGAACTCTTTCTTTCTCAAGGTGGC
>NW_005363938.1:2849360-2880969 GCF_000412655.1 Myotis brandtii | reverse complement strand
GGGAGGGGAGGGGGGAGTGGGGAGGGGGATTTCTGTGAATGACTCATGCTTTGGATGAAGCAAGCCTGTCAGGAGACACGTTGGGACATTGTTTCCACCGTCATGTCACAATAATTTACAGAGTAGCACCACCTCTTCCCCATCCCACTCACTCATGTGCCAAATGACATCCAGCTGCTTCCCCAGGCGTCCCCAGCCCCCTCCTGCTCTGCTGTGAGCGGCCCCTTTGGAAAGGCCCAGCCTGTGTCTCTGAGCCAACACCCTGAGCCTGGCTGTGCACGGCATCAGAACCTGAGGGCTCAGCGAATCCTCTGCGGGCACCCTCTTGGGGCAGCCAGGTGCTTGGGAGTCCACTCACCAGATGCCCCTCGAAGGTGACTCCCTGGCTTTCCCGCCTGGGCCATGCATGCAATTTGGGGTGACTGACCATCCCAGTTTGCCTGGGACTGTCCCGGGATTAGCACGGAATGTCTCCTATCTGGGAAACCCCTCGGTCCAAGAAGGACCGACTGTAACTTGTGGGACCCAGTGCAAAATGAAAGAGCAGGCTCTTGTTCAAAAGTCTGAAGAACTTCAAGACTGGAACAGCAGAGCATCAAACCAAGTGTGGCTCCTTCTGAGCGTGGGGTCTCCTGTGACCGTACAAGCTGTGTGCTCACGGGGCCGCTCAGGTCCCAGGCAAACCAGGACTGTGGGTTAGCCCACTGCCCATACTGAGATCCAGGGAAGAGAATGGATTGTTATTTCCACAACGTTGTTAATTTCCCACAGCAACATGTGCTACTGAGACAAGAGAACTTGCTATCACATTCCACCCACCTTCCCACCGCCAGAGCTTTCTGAAACACAAAACCACGCCACTCCCCACCTCAGAGCCCTTCGGTACCCTCCCCGCCATCTCTAGCATTCTCAATGTGAGTGACAATACTGATCCAGAAACTGCAAAACTCCTAGTATTGACTTAAATTATTTTTACTACACCATTGCTTAAATATGTACCAACATAAAACTCGGCATAAACTTTGTGTGTTAATAGCTCCTACACAAATTTATAATTTTTTTTAAAGTGAGACTTTAGAACAAATAAAATTCAAATCAACAACATTAACTTAATGGAACGGATGAGGTTGTTTTGCCAAAAATGAAGTGCCCCTGGCAGTGATGCTGGCCCGCGCTGGCTGCTGGATGCAGATGCCGTTTCATGGATATCCTCCTCTGGGCTGGTCCCACGATAGGGCATCACTTTCCTGTCATTGAACACGTCGGGATACCTTTGTTTAAACATCATGCCCTGACACTACTGGAGCCTCACCCTTTACAGCTCAAACTCCTCTCTGTTCTTTTCTAATTAGCCCCTGATGATGAAAGACGTGCTAATTGGTGCCAGTTGGATCGTAAATATGAATGCAAACATGGGCACTGTCATTCCATTGCAATGCCAGGTTATAAGTGGGAGTGGGCCACCCAAAGGACCTAAAAATGCCTATTTTAAATAAGAACAAGAATAATATTGAAATAACAATAACAATCATTCGCATTTATTGGGCAACTGCTATGTGCTAAGTACTTGCCATATAATAACTTATTTATGCATCACAACTCGGTAAGGCAGGCACTATGATTATTGCCATATTGTAGATGAGAAAAATGGGGCTCAGAGAGGGGACATTACCTTCTCCAGGGTCATTCCACCAGAGGGTTTCTAAGAAAATCCTCAAAGTGAACTCACAGACCTCTGATCAGGCCTAAGGGACCGCGAGGGGTTCTTGGACTCTGGTTTGGGCGCAGTAGCCAGCGTAAAGTACAGACCCCCCAGTTTGCCAATAGAAGACCTTCCTTACCCTGCCCGATGGGCTCTGTGTCCTCATCTCTTGCTGCTCCCACCGCATCACACATCTGGACCACGGGGCTGGTGGAACTCCACGCGGGTATCAAACACTCACTTAGAAGGCTTTCCTCTGCCTTTCCCACCTGGAAACCTCCTCCAAGGTGCTCAGTGGCCCCTCTCTGGGATGCTGCTCCCAAATAAGGAGAGGCTGATGCTCCTCCTTTGGGTCATCAAGGTCGCAGCTCTTCCCTGAGGCCCTGTTAACCTCCTGACAGCCTCTGCGTGGCAGCCTGACCCTTCCTCTCTGGAGGGTTTTAGCTAAGAGGCCCAGAGCTGGTGGGAACTTGAGGTCAGAGCTGTGCTGTAACAACAGCTGGAGTGGGCTTAGTTAGTGCTTACTTTGTACCAGGCCCTGTGCTAAGGCCTTATTTCAACCCCACAGCCCTCCTACAAGGTGGGTGTCACTGCGTTCCCATTATACGGACGCTGGTGCACAGAGAAGATGATGCACCCCCTGCCGTTGTACCAACAGTGGCAGCGCCAGCGCATGAATCCAGAGTCCCCGCTCTGAGCCATGAGGCCACAGTACCTCCTGCACACTCCAGGAGAGCCGGCGCTGGGTTGGCATCGTGTAAAACTGCGGGCAAGCTGAAGGTCTACAGGTCAGAAACTAGCAGGGGTGGGGAGTGAATACAGTAGCCCCCCTGTGTAGACAGCACAGATGGGACAAACACCATCCCCAGGAAGAGAGGGTGAGTCCCTGTCCTCAACTGCGGAGGCCCAGCCACTGCATAATGACCTACTGGACATCTTGTTTCAGAGCCCAGGGTTTCCCATGTACCTTTTCCGTTGACTTTATCATTTTTCTCCTGATTTAGATGGAGTGAGATTTTCTCTTGGACATACTATAAAAACAAACAAACACTAGAAGTCCACAAGCTCCAGGAATTTGGGCCCCATTGGTATGCATTTTTTGTTGCTTCTAAAAGGAAGTTCACCTGTTGTCTCACTATAAAATATTTGGGTCATATTTATAATATTTTAAACATAAGTACATCCCATGCAATTATGTTTAGAACATACTTATACTGAATATTTATTTGTCGTTTAGCTGAAATTCAAGTTAACTGTATTTTATCCGGCAACCCTAATCTGGGGTCACGTGAGACCTCCAGAATATCAGGCACCCCAGACCTACTGAATCAGAATCTGCATTTTAACAGATGGTTTGTATACATATTAGAGTTTGGGAAGTCCATCTGGAAGGTGAATGAAGGCAGTCCAAAGATGGTACAGTAGCTCCTTCATCCTCAGGGACCCACAATCTTCTTATTTTTCTCTCTAACATCTTTATCTCATGATTTCCACCCTGAAGGTTATTTCATGGCCCAAGAGAGCTTCTCGGAGTTATCACCACAAGCCTGGCCTCCAGCTGGCAGCAATGGGAAAGGATCCAGAGCCATTTCCCCAAATCCTATCCAGTGGCCTCCACTCACACCTCATTGGCTGCCCCTGCCTGCAAGGGAAGCTGGAAAAGATAGTTTGGGCCAAGAATGCCATTCCTTCACTTTGAGATTTGCAGCTAAGAATCTCTGTGAGTATGTTGATCAGGAGGCCCTGACCAAGGCAAAGGGGCAAGGACAGTCAATAAGACCCATTTAATAAGGTTTCTCTGAAGAAAGAGGAAGTCCTAGCTATGTTCTAGACCCAGGATAATTATAGCACTGAGCTCAACAATAACATCTACAATTTCACAGAAATGAGATATTTTGGGTGTAGTCTTGAGTGGTGCAGGAAGCTCTGATGAACTCAGACATCCAAGCTTGCGATACCATGCTTGTGATTCTGAGCTCAGTGGCTGATTGCAGGAGTGCTAAAGGTGTGTCATCCTACAAAGATGAGCACAGAACACTGCTGGCTATGCTGAACCCAAGGAAGTGGAATTGTTTCTCCCTCAAGGAACCACTGCAGCCCTAGCTGGTTTGATGTCTCTCTCACATCAATGCTTCTCTCTCTGTGTCTCTCCCCTTCCCTTTCACTCTCTCTAAAATATCAATGGAAAAATATCCTCAGGTGAGGATTAACACACACACACACACACACACACACACACACACACACACGAACCACTGCACCTTCTGTAGGGATACAGGTTACCAAGTGGAGCATTGCTGAACCAATCTCAACGTAACCAATCTTCAACAGCGCCATCATGTGGCCGCACGCAGCAACAGCAGTGATGGACAGATAGACTATTCTCCACTCATCGTTGAAGATGCCTGATTCTGGTTAGAGCCTCTAAGTTTTAGCACCACTAAGAATGGTACCAAATGGAGTACTTGATGTCTCACTGGTAAAGATGTCGAAGTGTTTAACTGGAAACAAAAGTGAGATGGGAGCATACAGGCACTCTGAGATTGAGGAAGAGGGACAATCTGTGCTATGGGGATGGTACTGGATTTATTTTTGGTAGAGACAGCTTTTCATTTCCCAGCAAGTCTCACCAAACCCCAGGACTAGGTGGACCAGGACAAACCCATAGCTAGCTAGGATTCATTTCAAGCCAGATTTTCTCAAGTAAGGACAAAGTGGACTGAACTGGGGTTTCTAGATGTTTGCTATGCACCACGCCAGAACATACTTTCAAAGCAAGACGCATTCTCCACAGATAGCTGTTGAGCAAGGCAGGCAAGTCCTGACTGGAATGAGCCTGTTGTATGCCAGGGAGCCTTAAAACAAACTGCCTCTCTTTAGTAAGTAACATTCTTTTTGAGGCAATTTGCAGAAGGGGCTGAAAATCCCCTCTGACAAATTACAACTCCTCCCAGAGGAAGACACAAGGACCCCACCCATACTCTGTGCTGTGGGTCCTCCAGCAGATGTGAGCCTAGAACAGCGGTTCTCAACCTGTGGGTCGCGACCCCTTTGGCGGTGGAACAACCCTTTCACAGGGGTCGCCTAAGACCATCCTGCATATCCGATATTTACATTATGATTCATAACAGTAGCAACATTACAGTTATGAAGTAGCAACAAAAATAATTTTATGGTTGGGTCACAACATAAGGAACTGTATTTAAAGGGCCAGAAGGTTGAGAACCACTGGCCTAGAAGGACAAAAGATGAAGTGAAACGTCTTCCCTCGGGAAGGAAGGGTACTGACTGAGGGAGAAGCCACAATGGCCTGAATTGGGAGGATACACCAAAGGGTGTCAATGAGAAGAGGGAGGTAGAGTCCCAGACTTTGCAGGCCAAGTGCCTGGTTGGCCAAAAAATAAATAAATAAAACAAAACAACAACAAAAAAAAACCCCACTCTTTATCTCTGCCTAGAAAAAGAACATTTATAAGGGGGAGAAGAAGAAGGAGCAACAACAGGAAAGGAAGGGAAAGAGGAAGGAATATTAGAATCAAAGGATTACAAAATCCAGTGGATTGTGCAAATCCATCTGATGGGTTCAATGTCTGTGACTCATCTGTTACATGTGGCTTTAATTTCCTTTGAAAACCAGATGTGTATGCAAAGAAGACAGAACAAGGGTAGGATGCAGGGGAGCCTGGGTCTCAGAATTTCCCTCAAAATGGAGATTTGGATATTTTTGGTCACCCTCTCTGGGTTCCCCATGCCTGGTGGGTTCAATTGATGGTGGCTGGCAAGTCCGTTCTCTGGAGGGAAAGTCTCTGCAGATACTGAACATGGACATCAATGTCTAACGTGAGTAGAGGTTATAACTAACTCGCCTATGCCCTTTAAGAGGTTCCTAACTCCAAACTGTCTGGAAATTGAACAGGGAATCCAGTTCACTGCTACAACGTCAATATCATTACAATCCCTGGTTGGCAGAGCATCATTTCTGAAATATGCCAACAATAGCTTCATTTTGTCAATGCAGGTCCCGCTACTGGTTTGAAGAATGTTAGCTTTGTTTCTAATCTCCCATAGCTCAGTTTTTCCAGATTTCAGATTGAGTCAACACCTAGAGCATGATCTCTGTAACCTCTCTGACCTCACTTCTTTTATGTTCACTCCACTCCAGCCACTGGCTTCTTCATAATCCCGTGAAGATGGCAGATAAGATCCCATGTAAGAATCTCTGCTTAAAATCCTACTTCTCCAAAGGTCTGACTTTGGGTGGTGGGCACACGGTGCAATATACAGATCTTACAACCTGAAACCTATATGATCATGTCAACCAATGTCACCCCAATAAATTTACTTTAAAAAAATAGAAAAAAATTCCCCTTCTCCAGACACAGACTTGCTCCTCACATCCTCAGGTCTCCCCCTGAACATTGCCTTCCCTGATAGCCCAACCTAACATTCTAATCTGCCCATTTCTTCCTAACTCCCTTGTCCACTTTATCGTTTTTCCTCCTAAGCACTTATTCCTATCTAATGTAGTGTATAATTTAATTGTTAAATGTATGCCCGTGAGAACAGGCATTTGGTTGATTACGTTCACTGCACAATCTCTGTCCAGTGCCAAGAACAGAGCCTGAAACATGGTAGGCCCTCAATAAACATTTGCTGAATGAACTAATAAAGGAATAAATAGAAATGGGCTATTGAAAAAGCTGAGAGTGCAGCAGAGTCTGGGGTTTGGCAGTCAATGGAAAGCTGGGGCTCAAGTTAACTCAGTTTCATTTCCACAAGAATCCCTCCAGTGTGCCTGTTAGAATATGCCCACATTGGTCAACGAGGAAGACCCAGGGGCTATGGCCAATGGCAGGAGCTCCCTGAGGATGGCATGCCTGCCTCCCATTGTGCCATACCTCTGCCAGATCCACTCACCTTGACCTGGCATTCAGGGCACTCCCCAACCTGCCACCAGTCAGCCATTACATCCATGTCTCGAATACCCTTCTATTTTATATTCATTCAACAATATGTCTCAAGTTTTATCTTTAAAATCTATTCCAAGTTTTTATTCAACTCCATTATATGGTCTTGCTTGGTAAAATATTAAAATAACATTTTTGTTGCCAGAACCTCAACTTTTCACTCACCATTCCCATCTTTGCTCATCTAAATGGAGTATCAGGAGACACTATAGATTCAGGGATTTTGCTTCCCTTGCCAAGGGGTTTCTAATATTTAGGGTTTTAGAATCTGAGAATAACCAAATTCTCTTTGGTGGCATTTGTTCACCAAAATACAAAGCATAATCCTGGAGCCCAGCTGAAGGTTGTATCTACTATGTCATTTAACCTGAAATGTATATTGGCACACCCACCATAAAAACACATCAACATATCCATACACATAAACACACGGACATGAAGAATCAAACGTATACAATTCAAGGCACAAACATGTGGACACACATAAAGCAAGCCACCATACACACATTGAATTTTGTGGTCTAAGTTTAACTAAGCTTTCAATGCTTTGTTTAGAGTGCCCTGGAAAATAACATTGAAAGACATCAAGACCCTGCTGCTTAAAGAAAAGAGTCATGGATTCTTCACCCCAATGGGTAGTTATTTCCCTTTTCTTTCCCTAGAATTGACTGTCTTGATCAAATCAATCTTTTGGCTTCGTTTTGTTTTGAAATAACCATAGTTCAACCATACACCAGGTTGTCCTGATATGCCCTTAATTAGCTAAATGTTAAGTAACTTGATTTATGGGGATTACTTTAAGGAAATTTATTAGCATTGGAGGTGTGCTCCAGATACAGTAGGAAATCACTGTTCTTGGGGCTCTGCTTTGAGAAGCAATAGGTAATCACAGGTTGGGAAAATCAAGAGGAATATTCTATAAACATTTTTTTTATCCTTTTGATCTTTGAAACTGGAATAAATATTCTAAAAGTTGTTTCTCTGATAAATGACCTGACAAAGGAAAACAAATAAGGAAATGTAGCCAAAAACACAGGTTCAGCTGCCTGCCACAATAAAAGCCAAACTCCTGAGACAGGTGCTGGTGCAAAAGGACAGAGGTTTATTCAGATGCTGCGACCTAGGACAATGGTAGACCCCAGTCTCAAAGACCATCCCCTCTTCCTGCTCAAGCCCACAATTCTTATAGGGATAAAGATGTGAGGGCTTTTTTTTCTATCCAATTATCTTGGTAGCTTTTGGCACTCTCAATCCCTATCCATTCATCTTTTTAGCTTTTGGTGGGCTCAGTGTAAGAACCTCCCCCTATGCCATCTTGGCCAATAGGGGAGACTCCCCAGTGCTGCGAATGAGTGTCTACTGTAACAGAAACAGGTTTGTTTCAGGGGAGCCAGGAGTAAGGAATCTCTTTGTCCTCTTATTCTTAACTTCTTGTATCTTCCATCTTTTCTAAGTGTTTCTATATGGAAACAATCTCAAAAGTCTTTCTATATTAGGAATGGAATTATTTACTTTCATTTCATAACTCTGGGATAAAACTCACACATATGTGTGCATTTACACACATGTGTACACTCATATCTGTACTCAGACACAAATATTGATGGGACTGAAAGCTTTCAGAAAATGTTTAAAAAAATAAAAAGCATGTGGCACCACTTCCAATTGCCAATAAGAAACACATCAATTTAGTTGTGAATTGAGAACTTTATAAGGAATGAAGGAATTATTTTCATTAAGCCCTAAAACAGTATCGACCATCCAAACCAATTTGCTCTATGCAGAACTGTGGTGTTAAAAAAAATTAGCTGTTGATACCATTCAATAGCAATCAGATGGATTTTCCCCTTAACATAAGGTGCAGCTGTAGTTTTTCTCAGTCTCATAATTAAAAAAAGGTGATAAGCTGTGTGTTCTGAATCAATTCACTTAGATTTCAAGGAGCATAATAGAATTCTGCTGCTCCGGAAATAAACAAAAATCTCATCTACTCAGTCGGCATGGGTAAAGTGGTAGGAATGACGTGTCCTTGTCCTATCCAAGTTCTTCACCTGGGGCCCACTGACCCAAATCACCCGTGAATAGAATTCAGGAGTCTGTGCATTGAATGGGAAAATTTTTCATAACAGTTTTAATGAACTTCCACTTAAAATTTAGCATTTCAGTCAATTATGAATATTAAAAAAATGACAATAGTATTAGTAGTACAGGGTGGGACAAAAGGAGGTTTACAGTTGTGAGTATGTGAAATAGTTTCTTCTTGTATTATTATTTATTAATGATTGTGTTATTTTTCACTAGAACAACTGTAAATCTACTTTTGTCCACCCTGTATTCTATGACTTTTCATTTACAGAGATCATAGACAGTTTCTATCAAATTACAGGCTTCTTTTGTAACCTAATGTAGTCCACTTTCTGCATTTAAAAACATCACTGTAAGAAGGAGTCCATGGGCTTTCTCAGATTGCCAAGGGGATCGTGCACATGAAGGGTTAATACCCCTGTTCCAGGACACCTGGGGTATGAGTGAGGGTCAGAATCTGGCACAGCTGGTTGGGATACCTGAAATCCCATTAGGTAAGTCTTTCATCGGGCCTTGAAGGCTTCTCCACCACCCAGGAAAATGCTCATTTTAATGCCTCAGAGTAGAATTTGTTGTTACCAACTTTAAGGTTCTCTGGAGGAGCACCAGAGGTGGAGGAGAAGAAGAAAGAGAAGATCTGTACTCTTCTCCCGGCCCTCTGCATATTTTCACAATGGGATTATATTCTATGTCAGTACTTTGTAAACTTTTTCCCCTTCACGTTCTGATAGTTACCCTTGATGTGAGTGCTGACTCTGCCCAAGCACACCTATGTCATCTCACTTAATTCTCACAACTGCTCTTTGGGGAGCTACTGTTATGAACTCTCATAAATGTTGGCTAAATGAATAATAGGTCTTATTTATTGAATACGTACCATGTGCCAGGTACCATTCTCAGAGCTTTGCACATGCCTCATGTACTCCTTCCTAAAGCCCAGAGCTAGCTTTTATTATTACACCATTTTACAGATGAGAGAACTAAGGCACAGAGAGATTAAGTACCTTGCCCAAGATCTCACAGCTAGAAGGTTGCGGGTGAAACATTCATGAGGCAGTCTGACTCCTGAGACCTGGTTCTTTGCCAGCATGCTATCCTGCCTTCCTGTGGATTTTTGTCATAGTGAATCTTTGAGTGTCCTTTAGTTTTAAGGTTGCTGCATGATTCCTGGAATTGGATGTAACTTTTCTTTCGTGTGCAGTGTATAATGAAAGGTGAGTCCATCCTCAACATTGAGAAACAACAATTTCTTGAGAAACAACAGAGAAATGAAGTGGCAGCATTAGCATTTCTCTATTATTGGGCTGTAATAAGGCCACAATTTTAGGCTGGAACTCCAATATCTGACTTTTTTGTTGTTGTTCCACCTGGAGTTCAGCCAAGCTTCCTGCCTGAGAACAGTTGCTCGCCACCTAGTGACCGAGTGAGGAATTGCACCTTCCCCTTGGCCCAGGAGGGAGATGGGGGAAGGGCCATGCTAGATGAGAAAGGAGAAGAGGGAAGAACATCACCAAGATCAAGGCTCAGAGGCACTGTGCCCAGCATCTGGGTGAGATATCAATACTCTTCATTGTGAACACTTCTGGAGCCTGATGCTATTGTTTTCACAGTACATCTGGCTGGGTAGATGTTACCACAGCCACCATCATGGGCTCATGTCAACTGAACATCTTTTTCCTGACAAATCTAATTTCCTGGGGGAGGAAAATGCACAAACAAAACATACTTGAAAATTGTTACATATAAATAACCCTGATAAACAAATCGGTCTTCTTATTGAGACTTTCTGTTTTATGCTGGCACTGTGCTGAGTGTTGTTGCATAAAGTGTCTCACCTGTTCTTTTCTTTTTAAAATTCTCACTCAAGGATATTTTTTTATTTGATTTTTAGAGAAAGAGGAGGGGGAGGGAGGAGAGAGACAGAGAGAAAACTTGGAGTGAAGAGAAAAACTTTCTTTGCCAGCATGCTATCCTGCCTTCCTGTGGATTTTTGTCATAGTGAATCTTTGAGTGTCCTTTAGTTTTAAGGTTGCTGCATGATTCCTGGAATTGGATGTAACTTTTCTTTCGTGTGCAGTGTATAATGAAAGGTGAGTCCATCCTCAACATTGAGAAACAACAATTTCTTGAGAAACAACAGAGAAATGAAGTGGCAGCATTAGCATTTCTCTATTATTGGGCTGTAATAAGGCCACAATTTTAGGCTGGAACTCCAATATCTGACTTTTTTGTTGTTGTTCCACCTGGAGTTCAGCCAAGCTTCCTGCCTGAGAACAGTTGCTCGCCACCTAGTGACCGAGTGAGGAATTGCACCTTCCCCTTGGCCCAGGAGGGAGATGGGGGAAGGGCCATGCTAGATGAGAAAGGAGAAGAGGGAAGAACATCACCAAGATCAAGGCTCAGAGGCACTGTGCCCAGCATCTGGGTGAGATATCAATACTCTTCATTGTGAACACTTCTGGAGCCTGATGCTATTGTTTTCACAGTACATCTGGCTGGGTAGATGTTACCACAGCCACCATCATGGGCTCATGTCAACTGAACATCTTTTTCCTGACAAATCTAATTTCCTGGGGGAGGAAAATGCACAAACAAAACATACTTGAAAATTGTTACATATAAATAACCCTGATAAACAAATCGGTCTTCTTATTGAGACTTTCTGTTTTATGCTGGCACTGTGCTGAGTGTTGTTGCATAAAGTGTCTCACCTGTTCTTTTCTTTTTAAAATTCTCACTCAAGGATATTTTTTTATTTGATTTTTAGAGAAAGAGGAGGGGGAGGGAGGAGAGAGACAGAGAGAAACATTGACGTGAGAGAGAAACATTGATTAATTGCCTGCCATACATGCCCTGACCAGATTGAACCAGCAAGCAACCTAGGTATGTGCCCTGACTGGTGTGCCCTGACTGGGAGCTGCAACCTTTTGTTGTACTGGACAATGCTCCAACCAACTGAGCTACCCAGCCAGGGCTCGCCTGCTGTTTTTTAATAGCTCTAAGAGCTAGAGATGAAATTATTTCTCTGATGAAACTGAACCTCAGTGAAGCTAAGACACTGTCCAGGTTCCAACAGATGGTGTGTGTCTGAGCTGGGAGCTGAGTGCAGACTGTTCTGCCCCTCAAGCCCCGAGTAGACTGCTCTGTTATAATGCCTCAACTACACACACACACACACACACACACAAGCACATG
Organism: Myotis brandtii; assembly: GCF_000412655.1. Lineage (NCBI taxonomy): Eukaryota > Metazoa > Chordata > Mammalia > Chiroptera > Vespertilionidae > Myotis > Myotis brandtii. The sequence continues at coordinate 2,869,020 of NW_005363938.1, read as the reverse complement.
TTTAAGGATGTAAAAGGTTAGCTATTTAACTAAGCTACCCTTAAGACAGCAAACATCTACGTAAAAATCTAGTGCACTTTCTAGAAAATGAGTTCATTATATCTAGGCAGAAGACAGAGGACTACTGTTCATTACAACATGATTACAATGAAATTTTTGAGGATTTGGCTTTTATTCAAAATATTATTTTAAAGTGACAAATGCTAGCAAATAGAATCCAACAGCCTATTGAAAGGATTATACATCACAGCCAAGTAGGATTTTACCCCCAGGAATGCAAGGGTAGTTCAATGTAAGAAAATCAATCAGTGTAATACACCATATTACTAAAATGAAGAAAAAACATATAATCATCTCAAATGATAAAGAAAATGCATTTGATAAAATCCAGCATCTTTTCATGATAAAAATAAAAAAGAACTCAGAAAACAAGAAACAGAGCAAACTTCTTCAATATAACAAAGAGCATTTATAAAAAACCCACACCTAACATCACACCAGTGGTGAGAAACTGAAAGCTTTCCTCCTAAGATTGGGAACAAAAGAAGGTTGCCTGCTTTCCCCACTGTACTAGACATTGTACTAGAAGTTTTAGTCAGGGCAATTACACAGTAAAGAATGAAAATGTCATCCAAACTGGAAAAGAAGAAAGAAAATGATCTCTGTTCACAAATGATATGATCAGATATATAGAAACTCCCAAAGAATCTACAAGAAAGCCACTAGAGCTATAAACTCAGCCAAGTTGCAGAGGACAAGATGAACACCCCAAAAGAAAATTAAGAAAGCAATCCCATTTACAAGTCCAAAAGAAATAAGTTTAACCAAGGAGGTTAAAATTTACACGCTGAAATCTATAAAATATTGCTGAAAAAAATTAAAGACCTTAAAAATGAAAAAAACACACACACCATTCTGTGTGCATGGATTAGAAGACCTACTATTGTTCAGATGTCAATATACAGAAAGTGATATATGGGTTCAATGACCTATCAAAATTTCAGTGACTTTGTTTTTTGAAGAAATGAAAAAGCCATTCCTCAGATTCATATGGAATTGCAAAATTTATATATATATAAATAGCCAAAACAATATTGAAGAACTAATATTTCCCCATTTCAAAACTTACTAAAAAGCTATAGCAATTAAAACAGTGTGGTACTGCCATAAGGATAGACATATATACTAATGGAATAGAATTCCATAAATAAGCCCATACAGCTGTGGCCAATTGATTTTTGACAAGGGTACGAAGCCCACTCACTGAAGAAAGAATAGTCACTTCACCAGTTAGTGATGGGAAAACTGGATTTCCACATGCCAAAGAATGAACTTGCACCGCTACCTCACACCTTAGATAAATATTAACCTAAAACAGGCCAATCACCTAAATATAAAAGCTAAAACTATAACATTCTTGGTAGAAAACATAGGGATAAACCTTCATGATCTTGTATTTAGCAACAGATTCTTAGATATGATATTAAACAAAGAAAGAAATTGTGTGTGTGTGTGCGTGCGCGCGCGCACACGCACGCACACTAGCATATCCCCAGAATTAGAGGAGGACAAACAATAAGAATAATAATTTTTTAGAGCACCTTCACCCCAGAGTTGAATCACAGTTCAGCAGACAACACCAGGAAGATCTATAGATCACTTTCAGTATATCGACACTTTAACAATATTAAGTCTTCCAATCCATGAACACAGGATGTTTCAATTTATTAAGATACTGAAACACAGAGAAAGAGTGCTTAATTCAATCTCATATCACTAACATATGGGAAAATGTTAGAACTCAACCTAGTGAGTTCTCTCTCCCAGAGAGAGCCAGGACAATTAATTATTCCTTCGTAGAATGATAATTCAGGCAAGGGCTGCTCTCTACTTTCTCCTCTCTTGGGAAAACTTCCTTATAAGTGGTGTGAACAGTGTAGGGGAAAGCCTGCAAAGATGATGCTTGAACTACTGACAATCAAATTGCTTTTAAGCACACTTCAGCACTTGAGAAGAATCCATTTATATATTAAGAACGAGTATGCTAATTGCAAGCCATTCTTGTGTATCCTTTAAGGGATCTCTATGGAGCAAACCTCATTTGAATTACTCTCTTCCTTCAACAAACACCCAGTACTTGAGATGAACTGATTTTGGCACCGAGTCTGAATTACCAAGACTCTTTTGTAGAGATGAACTGATTAAGGTAGAATGAGAATGGGACTAACCAACATTTACTGCACCTCATATGTGCCAGGCAAGGGAGCCCCTGTTCTCTGGTCATGCCTGAACCAAGAAGGGCTCAGCTCTTGGCAGATTAGCCCCTCCTGAAAGCAAATAGATCCAACTCCCCAGTGCAGTAATGAGAAGGGGATAGTTTACTGGAGTCCCTGGGTAAGGGGAGAATTTTACATCAGACACCACATACAACATGAAAATCTCCAAACACCTGTGTCCGCTCCCCCCCCCAAAAAACCTTCTCTATTTGTCATTTGTCTCATCTTTCTCTCTTCTCTCCCCCATAAAGTATCACAGAAGAAACGTTTCTATTGTCCTGAACAATTCAGCTGTGCCTCTAGGTTGTAGACATCACTCAGGATGTCCACTGAGCAGTGACAATCAAATCTGTTTCTGCTGGGTATGTGCCTGCATGCATACATGTGCGTGAGTGTGCATGCACACGTGGTCCTGTGTTGGGTGATTCTCATTTCACCTGAAATCACTTATGTTATCCCATTTGCCCCTTAAAACACCCCTGAGAGATTATTTCATCCCATTTTATAAGAAAGACTGAGAACAGCTCGGTAACTTGTCCGAGTCTGAACAACTTGCCAGTGGGGGAAGCCACAATAGAACACAGGCCTAATTTCAATATTCACGACTTAAAAAGCTGGCCCAGAAATGTAAGGCTTTCTTGATTTTTACAGTAGTGGGTGAATTCTTTTTTTTAAAAATCCTCACCTGAGGCCATGTTTACTGGTTTTTGAGAGAGAGAGAGAGAGAGAGAGAGAGAGAGAGAGAGAGAGAGAAACATAGATCATTGGTTGCCTCCCGTACACGCCCGGACTGGGGATCAAACCTGCAACCTAGATATGTGCCCTGACTGGAATCAAACCCACAACCTTTTTGGTGTATGGGAGGATGCTCCAACCACCTGGTCACCCGGCCGGGGCAGCAGTGGGTGAATTCTTGTCTCTACCACATTGGACCTTCCCCAATGGACCCTTAGTGAGTGGTGATGAGCCATGTAGTAGTTTTACTCAAGAAGCTTGTAGTCTAAATCAAGGCCAGTGGGCCAGACCCAGCCTGCTTCAGGTAAAGGTTTTCTGGCATCCACTACACCTGTCCCTTTGCATAATGTCTATGACTGTGTTTGTACAGCAGCGGCCGCGTTGAGTAGTTGTGACAGAGACGGAGTGGTCTGCAAATGTTTGCTATCTGGCCCTTGGAAGAAAAAAGTGTGCTGACTCCTGGTCTAGAGAGTCGACTGACACATAAATTGGAACTTGAGCACCGGAGCATGAAGGGAGGTGGCAGCGAGCTGTGGGACTCCCCAGGAGGGGAACTGCGTTGTAAAACCACTCAGCAGGCATCAGCAGCCCTCCACCTCTCCATTCCCCACAGTAATAGGGCCCTGACAACACCATAAATGCATGAAGTCAACACAGTAAGTACTTGCTGCTTGCCAAGCTCTCTGGTGGAGAGAGCTGTAAGCAAAACAGACCACGGCATGAGTGCGGAATGGGAAAGAGATAAAGGCCAACAGGACAGGCGCCCCGTGAGAGCTGGAGCAACGTCCTCATCGAGGCTGGGAGGGAGCAGAGCCAGGTCACGGAGGTGCTTGCAGTGGGATTTCATTCCAAGGGCACGGAGAACTTTGAAGCCACATGGGAGGTGGCGGGATCTGCTTTAAACTGAACATTCTGGCGACTCGGTAGAGAATGGATCAGTGAAGGGTGTGGGTGGGGGAACCAGGAGGAAGCTTTTTGCAGTCACTCAGGCATGAAGTGGGAGGAGCTTGAACAGGCCGGTAACAATGGAGATGGAGAGAAGGGTTTGGCTTGGGGAGATATTGGGAGTTAGAGCGAGAGGACTCAGGGATGGCTAGGCTAGGATGTAGAGTGGATTCTAATAAAGAAGCCGGAAGCTTGCCAGAGGCTCCTAAAAGCACCGAGGACAGCGTGCCAGGCTGCCATGGGGTTTATTATGATTCCTGCCTCCTGCCCACGTGGGCAGGGCAGGGCGAAGCAGCAGTCGGTGCCCTGGGCGCCCTGAAAGGAGGCAGCCACTGGCTTCCCGTCGGGCTCCACCGCAGCTGGAACAGGCAGATGCACCCTCGGAATAAATTGAATCGCCTGGTGCCAGGCAGCTGGCCTCCCCGCAAAAGGATGGATTGGACTGGTTAGAGGGAGCTCGGAACTCGTGTTGCGGATCCATTAATGTCAGCCACAGGTTAATTCTGAGCAATTTCCAGGTGATCCAAAAATTCATTAAACTGACGAAAACAAATCTTTGGAAAATCGAGCTGGTGACAGATAGAAAGCCAATGATTTATTGCCTGGATGAGAATAAGTGTCTCCTGTTCCAGTCCTCGGTCTGTTGAGTGAATCGAAGTGTGCAGGAAGAACAAGGGAGGCGCGAGCTCCACGTAATGGGCATGGCTGGGGCCCAGCGCGGCCTGCCCTTCCCGCGGCTTGTTTCATTAAGTACTGAGGTGGAGGGAAGCCTGCGGGAGCAGGGGGGCAGGAACACATGGAGATGGAGGTCGGGCAAAACTGAGTTTGAATTCCTGCTTTCCAGTTATTAGCTTCTGTGACCTTGGGCAAGTGACTTGGCATTTCGGAGTTTCCATCTCTTCAACTGGATCATCTCTTCAACTGTGGTGATAGTATGTTTTCTCCTGTACTCAGCAGGGCATATAATACATGAACATGATGGAGCACCGGGCCTGGAACATTATAGGGGACTCAATAAAGAGCCAACATGATAGTGGTGATAACAAATAAGATGGGTGAGCTTCCCCCCCCCCTTTAATGGGCAGACACGCTCAATGCAAGCAGTCACACTGCTGCTGCAGAACGTTAGGGAATGCTTACTTAGACTTCCAAGGACAGAAAAGTTTTCCAAGTCAAAAGTTGCGGGGATAAGTGGGAAATCAGAAGATGAGGAAGATGGGTGATGAGATTTGGAGGTGGGTGCTGCTGATAAGAAGAAAAGGGTCGCCGAAACCGGTTTGGCTCAGTGGATAGAGCGTCGGCCTGCGGACTGAAAGGTCCCGGGTTCGATTCCGGTCGGGGGCATGTACCTGGGTTGCGGGCACATCTCCAGTGGGAGATGTGCAGGAGGCGGCTGGTCGGTGTTTCTCTCTCATCGATGTTTCTAGCTCTCTATCTCTCTCCCTTCCTCTCTGTAAAAAATCAATAAAATATATTAAAAAAAAAAAGAAGAAAAGGGTCGTAGGTGTAAGGAGGAGAGGTCATGAAGGCCACCGTGGGGGCTTCCCCGAGTGGCAGTGGCGAGGTGAGTGGTGTGAAGGAAAGGGCCACACTTGGAAACTGGTGCTGTAATTGGTCTGAAATCTGGATGAAGATGGTTTCTAAACTTATGCCCATAATATCTTAGGTGTGGAAGAGACCTCAGAAACCAAGGGAAGGGCTGATTTCCCTTAAACACTTGTAGGTTGGGCTGTCCACCACCTGGTGACGGCATTGTGACCTTCCTTAGGGGCCCTTCACAAGGTGCATACACATCCCACTTTCCGTACATGTCCTTCCATCTTCCATCGATGGGAGGCCTATCACAGCCATCGCAATTTTAGGAAGGAATTGTGATGCTCCTCAGCTGAAAATACCCAAAAGCCACAAAGATGCCTCAAAGGAATATTTTGCTATGGATTATTGTTCTTGTGAGTGGATCGCTGCTCTACTGACGTGTGTTTAAGTATGTATGAGTACCTATTGGGAACATGTGAGACAAACCTTAGTTGGAGTCCACAGACCCTAAGAAACCAAGAGGAACTCTGAACTCTGGCATCCCCATAGTGTGTCCAAGATGCCTTTGACTTGGTCTGCCTTCAAAATATTGAAAATTAGTTTGAAATCAGGGAATGCCTGAGAAGGCACAGAGCGCAATCCACCCCCCGCTAGGGGCATGTTCCCGAGTATTCACCGGCTCTTCCTGTAAGAGGACTGTACTCCTCTGACCCACTGGCGTTAGATTCATCCATGTGCCTTGCGCTGGCCAGTGGCACATGATTAGATGCAACGCAAACTACATTCAAGCAGAAGTTGTAGGATTATGTGTTTCTATCAGCTCTCTTTTTCTTTCCCTTTGCTCCATGAATGTCATGGGGCTTTTAGAGGGGATGTTCCTTTAACCTGGATCTTGGCATGAGAAGACACGTGGAACAGAGCTGTAGCTAACCTGTGGCTACCAACATATAAGGAGGTGATGAAATAAACCCAAGCTGTTGTAAGCCACTGAGATTGTGGGTTGCTTCTTACACAGCATAACCTAGGAATAGCAAACTGACACAGGAGAGGAGCTGGTTGTTCAACATTGTCAGATTTTTTTTTTCTAATGCTAAACTCCTCAAACTTAACCCAATGAAATATTGCTCCTGCTCTTTCTAATTATTCAGGAGTTTGGTGGCTCAGTGGGTCTGATTTTTCAGCTTCACTGTGTGTGCACATGATGTGTGTGTGTTTGTGTGTGTGTGATGAAGCTTTCCAGACTGAGCTCATGTCAGGAGGACACATGCTCCTGCTGAAAGCCAGCATGGACTCAGCCTTCAGGAGCTGTGCTTCCCAGAACCATTATACACAATCAGCTGCTCATTACTCAGGGGCAGATGATCCCACCTCTTTCCTCCTTCAAATATGGACTTTGACCATCTTGCTCATATACATCAGCACTGCTCTTCAGTAGTGACAGCAGGAAGCTAAGGGAGAAGCCCAAAGCCACTTACCTGCCTATTGACTAATCACTTTGGCAGCAGTGAGCAACTAATGCTTGCCAGGCACTGTCTAGGTGCTGAACAGATATGACCTAGTTTCATCTTGATGGCCACCCATGAGATAAATGTTACTATCCCCATTTTACAGATGATAAAACTGAGGCTAAGACAGTAAGGCACAATCCCAGGTAGAGATGCAATACAGAATCAGATATTTCTCTACGTTTTTCCGTGACTTCAGTCAGTAGCCCCCAAAAACTGATTTAAGTGGAGAATAATCCTATATAATAAAACCCTACTATGCAAATTGACCGAACAGCGGAATGACCAGTTGCTATGATGTGCACTGACCACCAGGGGGCAGAAGCCCGGCTTATGGCTGGCGAGCGCAGTGGCGGTGGCAGGAGCCTCTCCCACCTCCACAGCAGCACTAAGGACCCCTCGGAGGATGTCCGACTGCTGGCTTAGACCACTCCCTATGGACATCCCCTGAGGGGTCCTGGACTGCGAGAGGGCGCAGGCCGGGCTGAGGGACCTCTAGTGTCAAATAATATGAAAACAGCATCTATGTACCATGTATAAGTGTGGGGCTAGATTAGAAAGTTCCTCTACAATAATGAGCTGGGAAAACTTGAAGCTCAGAGGCAGACTCACAGTTCTGACCACACAGAGAGGGGACAAGATCACACTAGCACTGGGGCCCCATCCTTTGGTGCACTGCATCTAAAATTGGCTCCTTGGGCCGATCCGGTGGGAAGGGGCAGGAATGGAGAGTGAGAAGACTCTGTTTCTATTTTGGGAGGCTCTGCCTTTCCTTCAAAGTGAAAAGGCAACAGCTTTTGTTTAAACCCTTAAGCAAACTGTTTACTCCCATACCTCATGCGACGTGAGACTGAGAAGCGGGTGGCGCTGCACTTTGCATGGCAAACTTGTCCTCCGCCGGTGCTATTAGTGATGCAACGGAGCTATTTAATTAATTACCACTGACATATGTTCGTGCTAATTTATAAGACTGGTTAGCTTGCACACTGCATCTGAACTCTTGCCTGCCCAGAGAGCTTCCTGAATGCAAAGCAATTGCCTAACTTGAAGCTAAAGAAAGAATGAAAGAAACCCCGGAATATTTTTAAGTTTGGCAAGTCTTGATGGGTTAGGTTACTTCTCGGTGGTTCTCAACCAGGAGAGATGTTGTCCCCACAAAGGAAATGTGGTCATGTCTGGAGACATTTATGGTTATGACACTGGGAGGGAGGGGACTGAGGGCATAGTGGGCAGAGGCCAGGGTCTGCTAAACGTCCTACAGTGCACAGGGCAGCCCTCCCACCCAGAGCGATCCAGTCCCAAATGTCAGTGGTATGAAATCTCGACCTAGTTCAATGCTCCTGCTGTGGCCAATGTCTAGAGAGGGAAAGTAGCTTACTTAAGGTCACACAGCAAGTTAGTGACAAAACTGAGGAGCAGGATGATTTACAATCATTAAAGCACAGGCTCGGGAGTCTGAATGCTTGGCTCCCCGACTTGGACCTGACTCTTTCTAACTAGGGAAACTTGAGCAAGTTACTTCCGTTCTCTGTGCCTCAGGGACCTCGTCCAGAAAATAAGAATAATAACGATGTCCACTAGTAGCTTTGGAGGATAATCCAATGACATAGACCATGTTTTGATTTGGCTCAGTGTGTGTCCTATTTACTGTCAGAATTCCGTACCTTCTCAGCAGCAGGATTCAGGGTTAGCTAGGACAGTAGTTACTATAATAATTACTAATAAGAGTGTCCCAAAATTCACGCAAGAAGTAATTTTGGTAGAAAACACAGGTTTATAATTAAAAATTGTAAATTTCTTATTGATTCATAAAGTATACAGTATAGGGTTATGTATGGAATAGCATATCGGGTAAATGGCCTCCACGGCTTTGCTGGCACATACGCACTCTTTTGTTATTGCCTGAGCAGCCGCATTTTCGAAGAAGAATGGTCCGATGATGCCTCCAGCCCAAAATCTGCACCAAACAGTGACATGTTGTGGATGCATTTGTTTCACAACAGTCACTCATGGATTTTCTGAACCCCAAATGTGACAATTTTGTCTCTTAACCAAGCCATCAAGATGAAAATGAGCCTCATCGAAATTCAGCCACATTTATGCAAAACCGTCATGGAAGCTCAGGCAATAACAAAAGAGTGCGTATGTGCCAGCAAAGCCGTGGAGGCCCTTTACCTGATATGCTATTCCATACATAACCCTATACTATATACTTTATGAATCAATAAAAAATTTACAATTTTTAATTATGAATCTGTGTTTTCTATCAAAATTACTTCTTGCGTGAATTTTGGGACACCCTTTACAAGATAAGAAACTTCAATTTAAACATTGATAGTCCCTTCTATGTCCACATATACACATACACATACATTATGCATATAGGTATACATGTATAAAGTATGCGTGTGTATCACATATTTTTTTTCATTTGTCATTATTAACAGATTCTGTACTTGCGAATTCGCCTCCTTTCTAGACTGTATTTGTAATCCCCAATTCCATGTCTGCCCTGCTCTGGCAATCATTCACAGCCACATGCAAAGTGCACTCAAAAGCACCTGAATTTTTAAGAAATTTATTTAATAAGAGAGAGAGACACACATTGATTTGTTACTCCCCTTCTTTATTCATTCATTGGTTGATTCTTGTATGTGCCCTGACCAGGGATCGAACCCATAACCTTGGCGTATCAGAAAGATGCTCTAACCAACTGAGCTACTCGGTCAAAGCTCCCCAAAGCACCTGAATTTTTAATTAAATTAGCGTGTTCCTGTTTCTGCCCTTCTCATCTCAGAAAGAGGCAGATTGTAGGGTGATCAGCTAGAACAAAAGACATCTCTCCAAGGGATGTTCTTTAAAACCCACTTTAGTGCACCCCCAGACAAGACAGAGTTCATCCCAGCACCTCAGGGGAAGCAAGTAAAAGTTAACACACAGCTTTTTAATCTAGAAGAGAACAGGATTCTGAAGTCAATACAATCACTACGTTTCTGCCTTTCTATTGATTTCTTCGTCTCAGTCTGTTTCTGTGTGCTGTTGTTGTTTGAGGTGGTTAGGCTCTTATAAGTTTTTAGTTTGAGATTTCTATGCTTTTGTTCATTTATTATGAGAGCCTGATGACCACTTTCACTGTCTTTTACATAGAATCTGCCTCAAACCATCATAAGAATGTTCTAGACTGTAGCTCCTACTGTGAGCCACGAATTGCCACACGGAATGCTGCAAAGAAGAGGGTCACGTGACCCACAAGTCGCTGAGTACATCCTGCCCTGTTTTCTGACAATGGACTCAAGCACCCCAATCTCCACTCAGCTGGAAAATTTAACCTCAGCTCCAGGATTTCTGCAGGTTCCAGGGTCTTTTGTTCCTACAGGTGCCCTTGCTTTTCATTTCCTGCCGCTCTCACCAGTCTCTCTCTGGGGAGGCCAATTCAGATGTGGACGCCAGAAACTTCTTGATATTCCGAGCCCAAGATTCACAAAAGACATTTATTTGGGTGTGTCACAGTCTCAAAGGAAAGTTTGAGGCAATGGATGACGTCTACCCAGCACACAATCTGGAAACTGAGTTTTAGGCACACGTGACCTAACAAATCCTCCAGCTAGTCCTACTGCTGGCTTTTTCCAAAAGCCGACCATTCCTGGCCCTTTTGCTGGAAGATTTTTCTGTGACGTTTCCCCCTCTTTCTTACTTCTCCCAACCCCCAAATTCCTGAAGTACAAGCCTAGTCATCTCTCTCTTTGTTTTACTGCCCTTCCACATTTAAAGCTTATTATCAAGCTGTTTTTCTAAAAAAGATAGAATCCCCTAAATGGCATTTTCCTGCCAGCTATAAAAATAACATTTTCAGTCCTTTTTTATGGAACGGGAGCTCCACAGAAGGGAGGATTTGGATGAATTCACTGGGAATTTAAAGAATCAAGACTCTGAAGGTGAGTGCAAAAATACGACGATAGGAGAACAATTGGATTTTGCATCCTTGTCTGCTTGACACTGTGCCCACTGGAGTTCCCGCTTTCCTACGAATGTAGGTCCAACTCCCAGTCTCTGATGCTGTCTCTTTCAGAGAAAGATGGCCAAGCTCACTTCAAAAAGATGAGGTTGTGCAGAAAATGAGAGAAGATGGGCTTGCACTGATTAGCTCACCTTGGTCGTGTGTTTTCTCACCATTTCTCAGCGATGTGGGCCGTTCCAGTGGAGAACAGCTGCTCCTTCATTACAAGTAACAATGTTAACTCAAATAACCACCAATTCTTAGGGGGTGCTCACTGCATGAGTGATTCTCATTATTTAATTACATCATTTAACTCATTTAATCTTCACCATGAACCAACGAGGCAGGTGCCATTTTCAACCCCATTTCATAGGTGAGAAAACTGAGGCAGAGAAGTCTCCCCTAGGTGGTTACAAACCAAGGCAACTCGGCTGCAGAGTTCATGTTCCTAACTGCCGTGCTATTCAATCCCTCTCTGATATCAGCAATAACGATGCTTGGGGACTGCTGAGTCCCGTGGTGCAACACACAGTGATTGGAATCTCAAGGTCACCTGTTAAATCCTGCCAACCCCTTCAAGTGTTAGCCTAAATGCCACTCCCAAGCACCTGGCTTTCCCGGCTCCCATACCAGGAGAGCTTCTGCCATCACACTCTCACTTCACAGTGTGCCATTTGTGGTCAGTGGTGTAATGGTTGAGTAATTATTTGTGCAATTTCTTTATCTCCTCAGCTAAAATGCAGTCACCATGAGCATGGGGATCATGTCTCCCCTCTTGGTCACCACTGCATTTCCAGTACCTAGCAGAGTGTTTGACACATAGTGTGGCTTCAGCAGATACTTGCTTAAAGCATGCGTGCATGAATCCTAGATGGGCATATGCTGATTCCTTCAGAGCAGGGCCTTTCCAGTTCCACACAATTGACATTTCTGGCCGGATAGTTCTTTGTTGTGGGATCTGTTGTTCACACATTAGGATGTTTAGCTATATCTCTGGCCTCTACTCACTAGATGATGCTGGCATCCCCACTCCCAGTTGTGACAACCCAAACTGTCCCCAAACACTCATGACTGACTGAAAGACAAGGCGCATAGATAGACATAATGCCACCTCTTATTCTAGGGAAACAGAGAAAAGACCATTTCCTTATGGTTGAACTTTACTAATAACACCAGCTTATTATGAAAGTGCACTTTCGCAGGTCAGGTTCTTTGGGAACAAATACAGCAAGGGGAGTTTACATAATATCAGAACACCTATCATTGGGAAGTGCTTAAGATAAGCAGGCACCTTGCTTGAAGGCACCTTCTTATAATGAATGTTTGACACCATTATCCCATCTGATTCCTAGGACAACCCTGAGGGTGACAGAGGCCCAAACAATGTAGTAACTTGACCAAGGTGACATGACTGGTAAGTGGGAGACCTGGGATTTGAACCCTAGCAGGTCTAGCTGATGGCAAAGCCTTCACTCTCAGTCACCAAATTATAAGAATCCTTTTAAACACTTCTCCAAATGCTCCAACACCCATCTATATCCAAGGGAAGGCACTTAGAAGACAAACACCCATATCCCGGTGTCTGGAACAGCGCCTGGCACTTAAAAATTGAGTTGTTAAATGGATGAATGGTCTCCCGGTTATTAAAATGAAGTTCCCAATATTTATTAAGGGGTGTGTCTCTTTTTTATCGAATTCTTGTCTATGTCTAGAGTAGACCAAGCAGTTTAACCAATCTTCAGGCGCCTGAGCTTCTGCAGGCTCACACTTCCCACACGGCCCCTTTAAGTCTAATCTCTTATGAAGATATTTTTCCTACAGGGGAGACAAATTGGTGATGGAAAAAATTATTAAATAAATTATTAAATTAAATTTTTAAAATATATTTTTTCTAAGAAGGGACAGGTCCCTCTTTACTAAGGGGGATTCATAGTAAGACCCCCACCCCTCATATATGCACGCGTTCGCTTAGCAGGCATCATTTCCCCCATTTGGCCAATGGGGGTAAAATAGAGCTGGTCCAGACTGTACCTGAAAGCCCATCATAGGTACGCGTTTCTCAGTAAACTCTTGCCCACATTTCTTTTACAAACTATGGAAACGGGACATGAAGACTTCCCCCAGCAATGCAGGCAGGGCGAGGTTTCTGCCTCTCTTGGTTTCCTTTTGGGTTCCAGCTGATGCTCTGAAATATTCTGCCCACTGACTGCTGCTCAAGACAGTGGGTGTGAGCCAAGAACATCTATTCAGCCATTTGTTACATCCCAAGGGCGCCAGCGAGATACAAGGCCTCGGGCTACAGGCTCCCCGGCGCCGATCTGGAGCTTCTATTTTCAGAGGTGCAGTGGGTAAATGGCACCCAAGAGGTTTGGAATAGAAAAATCTGCAAAGGAACAATCAAAATAGCTCTCCACGTTGGTCCCCTCCTTTTCCCCCTTCCCCTCCCCCGGTCTGGGCCACGGAGGGACTTAAGTGGGCAAGGAGACAACAGAGCGTCACCAGAAGAATGGAACCTGTCATCCGTGAGGGGCCTCCTGAGCCACGGTCCATTCTTTGAGGGATGTGTTTCTCCTGTGATGGAATCAACGCCGACGGAACATGCTCTCTAAAGAGCCGAATATGTCTCAGAGAAAGAAAGCCACAAAAGAATACAATGACAGTGTCGGTTCTCTGCTCGCCCGCAGTGAAAAACTGCACTTGAAGGCTATACAGGGATCATCTTGGGAACTTTATAGAGTGACTGAATATCATCCTCTGTAGGTTATAAGAACGTCTGATGACTGTAATGTCTGTGTGGGCACTTGTCTCCACACAGGGTCTGAACAGCAGGGTCTTGGGGGAGAGGCTCTGGCCTGTTCATTTTAGAATCCCAGTGGCACTGAACAGAGGGCCAGGCAAACAGGGCACGGTCATCGGGGAGATGGGGTGCAGGCAGGGAGAGGGACTAGGCTTGCAGAATCAGACTGAGGCATCTCCACTTGCTCTGTTGATCTTGCAACCTTTCAGCCTTAACCTTTTAAACTCTTAACCTTTTCTTGTGACACAGGACCCTTTGGCAGGCAGGTGAAGATCATGTGATACCTTCTCAGAATAATGCTTTTTAAAATTTTTAATTATTACTTTTTAATCCTTATCCGAGGATAGTTTTTATTGATTTTTAGAGAGAGAGAGCAAGAGAGAGTGAGAGAAACACCAATGGGTTGCCTCCCGTATGCATCTCAACTGGGGATTGAACGCCCCACCTTTTGGTGTATGGGACAACACTCCAACCAACTGAGTCACATGGCCAATAATGCTTTTTAAAAAAATATAAAATATTTTGTGCTTACACTTTCATAACAATTGTCAGGCATAGTTAAATCTACTTTTTGTTGTTAATCCTCACTGGAGGATATTTTTCCATTTATTTGTAGGGAGAGTGGAAGAGAGAGGGAAAGACAGAGAGAAACATCAATGTGAGAGAAACACATCAATTAGTTGCCTCTTGCATGAGCCCCAACCAGGGCCTGGGCTGGGGAAGAGACTGCAACCAAAGTATGTGTATTTGACCAGAATCAAACCTGGGGCCCTTTGGTTCACAGGCCCATGCTCTATACACTGAGCCAAACCGGCTGGGGTTAATCTACTTCTGACTCAGTGATGGGCTTTGGTCAGAGTGTTTCCTAAATCTAAACATGATTCCCTGTTGAAATCTGATTGAGATTTAGCTTTGATTATTTTGGTGCCAAAGATCCTTGGGGTTTTTTCTTTTAGGAGCCAGTGGTTTTACCTTCTCTGTCTCTTTCTAAGTTGATGAACTTTTATCTTTCTTTTTAATATGTTTCATTGATTTTAGAGAGAGAGAGGAAGGGAGAGAGCTAGAATATTGATAAGAGAGAAACAGCGATCAGCTGCCTCCTGCACGCCCCCTACTGGGGCTCAAGCCTGCAACCCCCACATTTGCCCTGACTGGGAATTGACCTGGAGACCTCTTGGTGCATGGGACGAAGCTCAACCACTGAGCCACACCAGATGGACAGACCTTTTCTCTTTGTCTATAATCATTCCCTCCGGTCTTGTGGGCTTAAATGTATTTGTTTACATGCTGATGATTCTCAAATTCTACCTCCAAACCTGGGTCTTTCTGCAGACTCCCACTTCAGTAGCTCTGATTGGGCAACCTGGCTTCTCATACTAAATGTGTCCACATGGGCTGGGGCCCCATCCTTCTGATAGTTCCAACCAAGACCTTGGGGTCTCCCTGACTCCTCTCTTTCTCTCTCTCACCCACATCCAACTTATCAACAAGTTTGATCAGCTCTACTTTCACATGTATACTTCAACTTGCCTCTTGCAACCTCCGGGGTACCATCTGGGCTCAGGACACTCATCCTTCACTGAGGTTATTGCAATAGCTTAACCCAGTGGTCGGCAAACCGCGGCTTGCGAGCCACATGCGGCTCTTTGGCCCCATGGCATGGGCCACGAAGTTTCAATCGCACTATACGTGCGCGCCCGCACGTGGTATGTTGTGGAAGAGCCACACTCAAGGGGCCAGTTTGCCGACCACTGGCTTAACCAATTCTCCTCCTTTGCCTCCCTAAAGCCAAAAAACTCTCAGCATGGCAGCCGGAGGAATCTTTAAAAACAACAGAGATGCAAACTGTATCACGCCTCTGTTCAAAACTCTCCAAACACTTCCATTACACTAAGAGTAAAATTCATGTGAATACAAGGCTTGCCTCCTGCCCCCCACTCCCCATTACCTCTCTGACAGTATCACTCAGTTAACCTGAGTTACTTTGTCTCCTGTTCTTCAAACTCACCAAGCCAATTCCCACCCAAGGGCCTTTGCTCTAGCTGTTACTCTGCCAGATTATTCTTCCAAATATCCATGTGACTCCTCACTTCCTTCAAGTTCTGGTCCAATATAATCATACTAGAGACCCGTTGCACAAATTGTGCACCGATTGTATCCCTCGGCCTGGCCAGCGATCGGGGCAGTTTGGGGCCAATGTGGCTGGCTGGCTGGGGAGGGACTGTGGGAGGGCTCCAGGGCATGCCTGGCCCTCTCGCCCAGTCCCGATTGGCCAGATCCCAGCAGCAAACTAACCTACCAGTTAGAGCATCTGCCCCCTGATGGTCAGTGCAAGTCATAGAGACTGGTCAAGTGGTCGACCGAACAGTCCATTGATTGGTTGGACACTTAGCATATTATGCTTTTATTATATAGGATTATATAGGATGGATAAGCCTTCCCCTAACAAACTGTTCATGTGTTGAAGCCCTAATCCCAGAGTACCTCAGAATGTGGTTGTATTTGGAGAGGGGTTCTTTAAAGAGGTAATGACATTAAAATGAGGCTCTTAGGGTGGGCACTAATCCAATCTTATAAGAAGAGACTAGGACACAAAAAGAGATACCTGGGGCATGCATGCGCAGAAGGATGACCATATGCAGGGGCAGCAAGAAGGCAGCTATCTGCAACCCAAGGAGAAAGGTCTCAGGAGAACTGCACCCTGCTGACACCTTGATCTTGGACTTCCAGCCTCCAGACTATCCTCGCCACCTTATCCTGTTTTATTTTACTCTAGGAGCACTTGTCACATTTCCTAGACTATGGACTAATGTGTCATTAGCCTCTACCGTCCTGCACTCAATAAAAATCTGTTGAATGAATGAATGAATGGAATGGAAAATTTCTAATGAAATTATTTTCCTACTTCATAAAAGTCATAAGAACCACTGTTACTAACATGAGGCTACCACTTGGAAATTAGATGGACCATCCCACATTCACCCATAAAACAACACTCCATCCACTGAACTATGAAGGAGATGACAATGGCACTAAGGAGGGCCTAAGCTGGCCCTATTCCCAGAGTACCTCAGAATGTGGTTGTATTTGGCATCATAGGCATGTTCTTTCTCACCTGGGCAGGTAGGTAAGGAGCTGTTTCTAATCCTATATAATAAAAGCCTAATATGCTAAGTGTCCAGTCATCTGCTTGTCCATTCAACCAATCAAAACATAATATGTTAATGATATGCTAAGGCCACTCAACTGCTACCTATGACGTGCACTGACCACCAGGGGGCAGATGCTCTGACCGGTAGGCTAGCTTGCTGCTGGGTTTGGCCAATTGGGAGTGAGCGAGATGGGCCAAACACGTCCTGGAGCCCTCAAGCTGGTGTAGTTCTTTCCTATACATTAGATTTAACTTTCTTCTCTCTTATGCCCTCAGAAAAAAAACTGCTTAACTCAATATTTGCATACAGTTTTCTTCATACTGTGAACATAGCACTTTGAAATAGTTATGTGTTTACCTACCTTTTCTGCTGGTCTGTGAATTTCTAGAAGGAAAGAATGCTTGTATTTTAGGGCCAAGCAGAGTACCTGACAGATAGTAGATGCTGACTGAATGTTTGTTGATGGTATTATTATCTAATATTTATTGAGTTGTTCCAATTTCCTTATATTACAATAGGATGTGATCAGCAGAAGCTCTCAAGGTTGCTGTGTTAACATCACTAAACCACTGAGAAGTGTCCAGCACAGAGTAAGCACTCAACAGTGTTCGCCACTGTTGTCCTATTGTTAATGATGCTGTCATTCAAGCACTCATTTAGCACCAAAGTGCTTTCCTCACAACAAGTATGTGAGAGGCAAACCAGTTGGAATCATGATAACAGTTAACAGTTATCGATTACCTAATAAATACCACGTTTGGGACTATTTAAGAAACACATTATCTTGTCTAATTTTTACAACAACCCTATGAGATAGACACTCTTCTGATTCTCAATTTAGAGAAGTGGGGACAGACTCAGAGAGGTTGAGTGACTTACTCAAGGTCACATAGCAAATAAGTGGCATAGCTGGGATTTGAACCTGAGTCACTGACTCCAGGGCCCTTAACCAGTATGTTGTGGTGGGGTGGTATTGTCCTCATTCTGAGAAAGAAGAAACAGAAGTGGAGAAGTCAGCCATGTGCTCAAAGCACGTAGCCTGTGAGCATCAGAGCTGAGATTCGAGACAGGAGCATTTCCTTTGCGTCGGTGGGCCAGGGGTGCTAGCTGGGATTCGGGATGCCCTTCAGAAGCAGGCTGAAGATAACCAGGCACATCTCCCATCCTAATGGGACACTAAACGACTGCATACACGGTTACCTATTAAGTGCAGACTGATAAGTGCTATAAGGTGTAGGGGCTCTGAGAGCGCATAGCAGGCAGTCCTGACCGAGTCCGGGTCAAGGACACCGCAGTCACAGAGACGCATGGCTTGCGCGGGAGGCTACGCGGTCTGCACAGCCTCCCTCCTGCATCTTCTAGGGAGACCAGTCTTTGAAGCATTACATGATCTTGCAGTTCCTCTCAACCATATGATTTAATTATTGGGAAGTACCACGTGCCCTTTTCCATAAGGACAGATGTGTGGAAAGGAAGGGAGGCAGGGTTAATATTTTTTCTTCTGGTTTATGAGTTTCATTGATTTTTCTAGAAGAAAAGGCTTCTCTCTGACCTTGTTCCAACTAAGCAGGTTTGCCTGGGACAAGGGGTCTGGCAGCTGCTCAGAGAAGGATGACCCTGGCCCCATGCCCCCAGGGAAGTCACGAGGCAGCTAGGCAGGAGGTGGAGGTAGAGACAGCCCCAAGTGTCTGAAATGGTGTCTCACTCACTCCCCCAGCCCCACATCCAACCCCTCCCCACCGAATCCTGTCAATTTAATTCCCAAACCTCTCCAACCTGCCCATTCCTCTCAGCCCCTTTGCTGTAGCTCCAGCCTAAGATGCTACCTTTGCCTGAAATAGAGTAACTTGACCCTCAGCCTCCACACTATTTCCTCCCAACATCTTCTCATCTGAGCAACAGAGTGACCATCTTAAAATATATATTAGATCTCTGTCACCTCCAACTTCTTAAAACCCTGCAGTCACTTCCCATTGCACTTGGGATAAACATCAAAAACCCTTCATACGTGGAAGGATGTTCAACAGCAGGTGAATGGATAAAGAAAATGTGGTAGGGACATGCAACAGAATACAATTTAACCTTAACAAAGAAGGAAATCCTGCAACATGCAATAACATGGATGAACCTTGGGGACATGATGCCAAGGGAGATAAGTCAGTCACAGAAAGACACACACCGCTTACATGAGGACTCTACTGTAGAACCAAGGAATGGAATGCTGGTCGCCAGGGTTTGGGAAAGGGGAAATGGGGAATTATCAATCAACGGGCTCAAGATGAATACGCTCTAGAGATCTGCAATACACACTGTACCTACAGTCAACAATCTGTATTGTGCACTTAAAAGTGTGTTAAGAGGGTAGACATGTTAAGTGTTCTTACCACAATAAGATAAAATTTCTAAAAAAGAATTAAGCCAAGTTATTACCACTAATCATTATTTTGAAACTTACTGATTGACCAAATCCTTGTCTGCCTCAACTCATCTGGGAAATAGACACTTCTTACCAATTTATTCCAGCAACAAGATATGCTACATATACATTATTAATAAATGCTGGAAAGAGTGTTATTGATTTGATAAATTGATAATCAATGTTTTCTGTCTATTAAGATTATTTGACTAAACATACTAAATGTGTGGTACAATTAGACAACTTTAAAAATATATTCTTACTAAAGGCCCAGCACGAAATCGTGCGGCCCAGCCCACCG
>NW_005363938.1:2842952-2849310 GCF_000412655.1 Myotis brandtii | reverse complement strand
TGGCCACCAGCCTTGCTGCAATCGTAGCCTGTGGGCTGCGGGGGAGGGACCGAGAGGTGTTCCATGCACTTCATGGTGACCGGTCATTTGGTCGTTCTGGCGTTCTGGCATTATAGCCACTGGCCTTTTATAATATAGATATAGATTGATTTCAGAGAGGACGGGAGAGGGAGAGAGAGATAGAAACATCAGTGATGAGAGAGAATCATTGCTTGGCTGCCTCCTGCACACCCCCAACTGGGGATCAAGCCCGAAACCCAGGCATGTGCCCTGATTGGGAATTGAACCGTGACCGCCTGGGTCATAGGTCAATGCTCAAACACTGAGCCATCTGGCTGGGCCAATGACAATTTTAACATGAAAAAGGTAATGTTTTTATGTTATAAAAATCCTCTAGGACCCTTGCTCACCTCACTTGCATCATCTCCCACTTCTCCTCCCCTTCCTCACCATGCTGCAGCCACAGTGACTCTTTCTAACTCTTTGGAAAATTCAATTTCTTCCAATTTTGTGGCCTTGAGGGTTTCAACATACATGAGTGGCTCCCCCTTTGTAGCATTCCCACAGGTTCCAAGCTTGTATGTGTCTGCAGTGGTTTGTTTCCTGAGCCTCTCCAGGTGGAGTTGACAGATCACGAGGGGAGAGACCACACTGCCTTGTTCGCTACTTCACCTCCTGTGCCTAGAGCAGTGGTTCTCAACCTTCCTAATGCCGTGACCCTTTAATACAGTTCCTCATGTTGTGGTGACCCCCAATTTCATTGTTACAAATTGAACATAATTAAAGCATAGTGATTAATCACAAAAACAATATGTAATTATATATGTGTTTTCCGATGGTCTTAGGTGACCCCTGTGAAAGGGTCGTTCGACCCCCAAAGGGGTCGTGACCCACAGGTTGAGAACCGCTGGCCTAGAGTCTGGCTTTATTCTATGCATATGTGTGGAGTTCTTAGGAGGCACCAGATCCCGTGCTAGGTGTTAGGGATACGAGAAGAATAAGCTGTAATCTCTGACCACAGGACAGCTGGATAAACAGGTCTCTGTTGAAACATATGCAGCCCTAAACGGGAAGACATGGACCTCATATGCTTTCTGGTGCATAGAATGTTTGAGGAAGGAAGGAAGGATGGATAGAAAGAGGGAGGGAGGACAAAAGGAATGAAGGAAGGATGGAAGGAGGGATGGGAGGAAGGGAGGAAGAAGTGAGGGAGAAAGGGAAGAATTCTGAAATACATATGGAAACAGTACTACACATGGGAAAGGAGAAGGGAACAATGGGTTTTGCCTGGGAAAACTGGGATGGCTTTTCAAAGGAGGTGGTGACTGATCTGGACCCTGAAGGGTCCTGAAGGATGACTAATCATGTTCCAGATGCTCAATTGGGGAGGAACACTGTATCAACAGGCTGCTGTGTGGGGGTTGTCTGTGTGAGACGGGAGGCAAGGAGGCTGGTTAAAAGGCTGTAGCAAGAGTTCAGATGAAAGATGAGCCGGCCTGACCTGGGCAGCAGGTCTGCTTGGTGAGGAGATGGCTTTCAGAGGCATTGCAAATCGACCGGACTTGGGGAGGCTATTCATTAGGACATGTTTGGCTCTGAGTAATAGAATTCTAATCAATAGTAGCCTAAACAATGCAGACATCTCGCATCTCACTAACACAAAGACTGGAGGCAGACACCCCGAGGTTGGTTCAGCAGCTCAATTATGCCATTAAAGATCCAGACCCGTCCCAGGATGAATCCAGCCTTTAGTATATTGGCTTTGTATTCTCCTGCTTGTTGTCTCATGGTTGCAAGCTGGCTGCCATAGCTCAGGCATCCTGGCTGCTTTCAAAGACAGGAAGGAGAGGGTGTGTCAGGGCGAGCCAGGGCATCAAGAGAGGATCACTTTGCTTCTTTCTCCTTTTATTAGGAAGGAAATATTTTCCAAAGTTCTCCTAGTTGATGTCTCCTAGATGCTGATGTCTCATTGGCCAGGGTAGTGCCAAATGACCACTCCTAGCTGCCAGGTGAGCTGGGCCACGCGATGTTCAGCAAAGGGGAACAGGGATGCCTGAATGGCTCAGACCAGTCATGATTCATACCCTGGAGCTTGGAAACTGTCCATCTCCCCAGAAAAATCAAGATTCTGTTAGCAGGTGGACCAGCCGCTAACAGTGCCTGCCATAGGGCGGGAGGCGGGCTTTAGATTTAATTCAAGCCGTCTCGCCCCTGGATGTGAAAAATGGCAGCCACCTCTTGGCTTCGGTGCTGTGGAAACTGCCGCTACTTCCAGCTGGGCCTGCTGTTCTTTGCTCATACATTCCCAAGAAGATGATTATGCAGAACAGCCAGAGCTTTCTTGTTTGCTGGAATAGTCTCGAGAAATAAGACTGCATTAATAATTTGTTTTCTTGGTATGGGCCATTCGGTTGCAAAACGATATTCCAGTCATAGCACGATACTTCCCTTCCTCATTTACATTCACCATTGGTTTAATTATGCTTTTCAGTCAGAATACTTATTAATGTTATAGACCTACCTGAAAATTAAATTGGATAAATTCCTTTTGCTTGGTACCTTGGAAAATGCGTCTTTCTGAACTGCTGCTGGAGCCCACCGCAGCCTGTGCAGTTCGGTTCCTCTTTAAGTTCATTTGCAAGTAACTTTAAAGGGTATATCCCTCATTTCTGAGTGGGAGAAATGCCCCAAAATGCAGCCCAATTCAAAACAAAGTGGGAGGACAATAGAGAAAAATGGTCAAATATTTTATTTTCTCATGGGGCGGGGTGGGAGGGGGGAGGTCATTGAATGAGGTATAACATTTCCCTTCCAACTCCAAGCATCTGCCACAGCGTGCAGAGAGGACGGAACAGTGGCCTTCCACTGACCGGCGAAG
Organism: Myotis brandtii; assembly: GCF_000412655.1. NCBI lineage: Eukaryota > Metazoa > Chordata > Mammalia > Chiroptera > Vespertilionidae > Myotis > Myotis brandtii. Next base: position 2,846,432 of record NW_005363938.1, on the reverse strand, counting down.
GGGGAAAACATGAGGGCAGCAGCTGGTGCCTTTGTCCATTAAACATTTACCAACCTTTGCCCTGTCTTAGGCACCGTGGTGCTAGGAATACAGTAACAATGTGTTAGTGGCTCTCAAGCAACTCACATCTTCACGGGCTGGACAATGAGAATCAAGCATGCTCGGTGTATGGTAATGGACAGAACACAGTGAGAGGCCAAAGCCGGGCAGCAGACCCCGGATGGAAGCAAACACGATATGAGCTGGAACCGTACTGCCCAGCCCAGTGCCTGGCCTAGAGAGGCTCAATAATTAGTTGTTGGGTGAACTGCATTGAACTTAATCAGACTTGGTCCCATGTATTGAGATAATATTATCTGCTACAACAAGTAAACCCCCAAATCTCAATAGCTCAATAGCTGTCACATAGAAGTTTGTGTCTCTCTGTGTAGGTGTAGGTGTAGGTGTGTGTGTGTGTGTGTGTGTGTGTGTGTGTGTGTGCACACGCACACGCGCACATGTCCATGCGCTACCTCCACCTTATCAACTGCAGACCTTGGGACTTCTCAGCCTCCATAATTACATGAGCTAATTCCTTATAATAAATTTATTTACATATATTTCGACATTCGTTTGTCCTGTTTCTCTGGAAAACCCTGACTAACACAATAAGCAACATATATGAAATGGATGAAAGAATTGACTTCAGTTAGTGACTAATCATAAAATGCCAAAGTTATACTGATCACACATACATCCAAAAATGCCGTATGTGGGAGAGGAAGACAGGAGCAAGTCATGGACACCTTCCTGTACGACCAACGTAGAAGGAGGTCACTGGCCCAGACCTTGAATCTTGCCCAAGTCCTGGAAGCCCCTGAGAAGGTGTCCAACTTACAAAGTGCGAGTTACGCAGGATGAGTAAGTTCTGGGACCGAATGCACAGCAGGCTGGCTGCAGTTACCCGTGCTGCATTGCATACTGATTTTTGCTAAAGGAGTAGATCTGAGTTGTTCTCACTTAAAAAAACATAGCCATGTGAGCGGATGGGTATGTTCATTAGCATGATTGTAGTAACCATTTCACAATGTATGTTTTATATGAAATCATCACCTTCTACACCTTAAATGTATACAATTTTACTTGTCAATTAGATCTCAAAAAAGCTGAAAAAAGGAATATTTATTAAAGAACAAACAAACAAAGGCGTCAGCAGCCCAAGGTTCGAATTCTGGCTGTGCTTTCAGTCACAGAGTGACCCTGTTGGGGCCCACAGTGCAGCCAGACCAGTGCACAATTAGGGGTCGAATTACTCGGTCCGCCCCGATGCCCCTGAGAATCTACGACTTAAGGCATTTATGAATTGTCACAGTGTCTGCTGAAGCTGTGTGGCAGGTCCTGGCTATAGGAAACAGGAATCAAGTGAATTCCTCTCTGTGGTGGCACTTGAGAGACGGCGAATTCTGCCTGAGTCCAGCCAGCTCCACCACAGGTAGCATTGACTTTGGGCAATTTGTAGAGCCTCCTTGGCCCCAGTTCTTTCAGCTATAACATAATAACGGCAGTGGTAAGATAATAATAGCACCCACCTCAGAGTGTGAGTTATAAAAATTAAATGAGAATAAGGACATACAACAGTGCCTGGCACATAGCGAGGGCTCAATGAATGTTAGCTATTATTATTATTATTAGAGGTTGTCTTGTTATTAATGGTTGCCTCTTTGCTTTTTAGTATTTTTTTTCTGTTTTCCCCTATTATTTTATACATTCCCTAAATGGGGGACAGGTATCATGCATGCTGGTGATGGGGGAAAATACATATCAAAATATGTATTTACTAGATACTTTGGCCCTATTATTTTATACATTCCCTAAATGGGGGACAGGTGTCATGCAGGCTGGTGATGGGGGGAAATACATATAAAAATAGGTTTCTAGATACTTTGTAAATAGTAGGCATAGAATTAAAAATACAAGGGCACTATTTTGTAACATTTTCAAAATGTCAAAATTATGCTGATGGAGAACAAACCAGTGGTTACAGGAGGTTGGGGTTGGGGGAGGGGGAGACTATAAGTGGCATCAGGGAATTTCTCTGTGGTGGTGGAACAGGTCTGTGCCCTGGTTGTGGTCGTAATGAATCTATTCATTTGATGACATTTCATAGGTCTACACACACACACACACACACACACACACACACACACACACACAGGCACATGCACAAAACCCAAATAGGTCTATAGTTCAGTTTACAATAAATATTGTAGCGGAGTCACTTTCCTGGCTCTGATGGAGTACTGCTGTCATGTACGATGTCACCACTGAGGGAAGCCGGGGGTGGTACCCAGGAACTCTCCTTACTACTTTCACAACTTCTTGTGAGTCAAAAATTATTTCAAAATTAAAAGGTTTTAAAAAATTACAACAGCAGCAAGACAATAAAAAATATCCGTTTAACAGTAACCAGTGGCTACAAAATATAACAGAAAGTAAATTCTTGATTTCTCTGGTAGATTTGACCACAGAATCAGATTAGGTTGGGCCGCAATGGAAGGAAAACCAAGTACTTAGGTTATCATCAAAGAGCGACTGACTTTGCAAGCACAAATTGTGCCCGGCATTGCCATGACAGGGCAGCAGTCCAGGGCTGAGTGTGCGCAGCTCTGCGGGCCCCCGGGGCAGAGTGCTGGGTCCTGCAGGAGGTGGGGGACAGATCTGGGGGGCCAGGAGAAGGAGCAGAGCGGAGAGGAGGCTGGTGTGCTGTCTGTAAGCTGCAGTGTGGGTTCTGCAGACGTGGGCTGCACCAGGACTCTCCCACTAACCCCATCACCAGGCTGTGAGTGCCATCCGTGCTGCTGACGCCCCACTTTACATACCTGTGTCTTTGAGGGACAGATTTCAGGCTGGGATGCAAAGGGGTGGACGTGCTCACCCTTCTTTATATTGTATTTGACAGGTGAGATTAGGAGAATGAGAAGGATGACAGCAGCAATCACAGAAATATGCATGTGTTGCATGAGTTGTTCTAAACACATTACGGATTCTTACGCATTCAGTCCTCACCACCAACCCTGTGCGGGAGGAACTATTATCCCTATTTTAGAAGTGAGGCAACTGAGGTACAGAGAGGTAGTGTGAATCGCCAAAGATCATAGCTTATAGTCGAGACTGTTGAGTTTGCTCTCATTGTGATCAAACCTTTCTTTCCTCCATGTTTATAAGTGCTGGTGCTGAGGAGGAACAAAAGCGGGGCACGATTAGAAACCCTGTTTAGAAACCTTGATGATTGTCTCTTTGCTTTTCAGCCTTTAATTTTTTTTGTCTTCCTTCCCCCAACTATTTTGTACATTCCTTAAAGGGTGTCATGGTATGTTATGGAGAGGAAAATAAAGGAAAAGATAATGTAATAATGATAATATAATATAATATACACTGAGTGGCCAGATTATTATGACCACCCCATCAGTACTTCATTGACACTTCCAAAAATACTGAATA
>NW_005363938.1:2773625-2841405 GCF_000412655.1 Myotis brandtii | reverse complement strand
TTCTATAATCGAAACAATGTATAACTTCAGCTCTGAGATCCCGGCAGGCTGAAAGCTGGTTTCTAGGGTTTTGTTTAGCTTCTTATTTGCAACATAGTACATAGTTGCTTAGAGTTGCAACTCAGAGGCCGGCAACGTTGGAGTCTGCAGTCACTGAAGCAAGGAAGCCTCATGTTCGCTTCCAGCTGCCTGGCTGCTGGCCGCCATCTTGGCTGACAGTTAATTTGCATAAGGATATGCTGATTAGCCAATGGGAAGGGTAGCGGTCGTACGCCAATTACCATGTTTCTCTTTTATTAGTGTAGATCATCATATCATATCATACAATATATAATAGGATATGATATGATATAATATAACCATATTATATTATATTAACATACTCTAATTACATTATAATACAAAATAAGTTTAAGTATACTTTGTAAATAAATAGACATAACTGAGAAAGCAGACACAACAAAACTAGAATCCAAAGTACAAGGCCACGACCCTGCCCGGTGTGTTTAGTGGTTATAGCGCCAGCCCACGTACTGAAGGGTCTGGCGTTTGATTTCTGGTCAAGGGCAGGTATCTGGGTTGTAGGTTTGATCCCCAGCCCGGTCCAGGCGCATGTGGAAGGCAACCAATCGCTGTGTCTCTCTCACATTGATGTCTCTCTCTCCCTCTCTCTCTCTCTTGATTTCTCCCTTCCTCCCCCGCTTCCACTCTAAAATCAATAAAAAAATATTCTCAGGTAAGGATTAACCAAAATAAAAGTACAAGGGCACCATTTATACACTATTCTCAAAATGTCTAGATTACAGTGAGAGAGAACAAATCATTGGTTGCCAGGGGTTAGGGCTGGGGGAAGGCGTGTTAGTTCATAGTATTACGCCCTCTCCTGAGTAAAGAAGGGACATTCACCGCTTTCTCTTTGTCACCTAGGGCACCTAAACAATGTTGGATGCCTAGGCCACATTCTATGAAAACTGGTTTGAAAAACAAACAAACAATGGAAAACAAAAGCAAATTTAAATCCACCAACAAAAAATGCTATGAAAACACCAGTGCTGACTTTCCAAAAAGAGCAACCCAACCTCTTCGCAGAAGTTCATAAAAATTCCACTGTGTACCAGGACTGCGAGGATTTTCAATTATAAATGAGACGTTAAAAGGTAGCCGGAGCCCCTGAAGCGTGCAGGCCCCGCGCAGCACTGTCGTGGCAGAGCGAGAGCGGTCTCCCTGTATTGACGGCCTACTTATAATTGAAGAGTTTGAGGATGCAAATGAAAATGAGGCAACGCCAACAGGAATGCCCAGAAGACATAAGTGAGAATTTCGGCAATTAAGAATGTTGTCTCAAAGGAAATCAGACTGGTCCATTAATTACAATGCCTTAAAGGGGAAGAGGTTCCAACCAAATGCAATAAATTAAAGTATCAAAAAGAAAATTAGTGGAAAGGGAAGATTAGAAGGGCCAACAAGAAGCTCATCTCAGAGGTGGTGATGGAGATAAGAGAAGGGAGAAAAAATACTGAATGTGAATACGATGTCTCAGTCCTCTGTTTCTTTCCTTCCTTCCTTCCTTCCTTCCTTCCTTCCTTCCTTCCTTCCTTCCTTCCTTCCTTTTGCCTCCCTCCCTCCCTTCCTCCCTCCCCTCCACACCATCTCCTTTCCTTCCCTTTCTACTACCTGACCTTCCCTTTCTTCCTTCCTACTGTCCTTCTTTCCTTCTTACTCCTTCCTTGCTCCCTTTGCTCTCTCTCCCACCTCCCTCCTTCCTCCCCCTGTATCCCCACTGTGCTAATTCCTAAGGGCAGTGACACACTGGGACCATCATTCCTCCCTCTGCCCTGGGTCACCCTCACGAGCCAGCTGCTACCTGGCCCCATCTCCCCCACTCTGCCCTTTAAATCAGCTGCCAGGCCCATCAAGGTGAGTGAGCAAGGCACTGGGCTGACCCAGGTGACGATGTTGCTGACCCAAAGACACTCCAATGTCTCTTGCTTTAAGTTCTCAAAAGTTGTTCGTATTTCCTTGTCACCCCAACTTGGTAGGGAAGAGCTTGAGCTTTGTTTCTGATACTGAGTGACACTGATGTTTCTGAGACTGCTCCAGCCCCTGGGCGTGGTGTCCGCTCCGCTCAGTGCATTCCCACTCGAACTCCACAGCTCACCCATCACTTTGGCTCACCTCTCCGCTCTCCAGATCTGCCTTTGCCCAGAGCAGGAATTAGGAGTCAGTCACCTCCTCTATCCCTGTCTAGGACCCCATAAAACACCCTCAAATCTCCCTGTAATAGGGACAGTTGCTTTCTGTAATGAACTGTCCCACCTTCAACTGTTCATGCTTTTTGCTATAAATGCATTGCCTGCATGGCGATTTACTGAATATGGCTCTAAAAAATGCATCGTTTTTCATTTAAATACTTTGGCCTCATCTGGAACAAAAATATCTGAAACCAGGGCTTTGCTATGCTGGTTGTGTGTATTTTTTTTAATAAATAGGAACATAAATGCATGATAACACATGTTAAATGTGCATCCAGGTGCCACCTGCCCGTCTTTGGTGCCAGCCTTCCTGCCAGGGCGAGAAAGCGTGGGGTTTGGACTAATGACGATCTGACTTGGCTTTACCACCTGCTGCGGAACTTTGGGTAATGTCTGCATTATCCCCGCAGCCTCAGTTTTTCCATCTGCACATTGGCTGTAATTATATCTGTCTTTCTAGGGGTCGCCTTGAGGACCTAAGACATGCATTAGGATACATGTTTATTTTCTGGATTGACGCTTCTATGCCCCTACCCAATGGATTCAGTTACTTGAGACGCTTGGGTAAACTTTAACACAATGTTTGTTGTACATATTGATCAGATGTCTATCCCCATACAACAGGCTCACTGAATGAAGTGAGGGTATGAGATAGGTGAAGGCATCTGACTCTTACTTAGAACATAAGCTCTTTGATGAATGGGCAATATTTCATAATTCTTCACATCACAGGGATGCTTGCCTGGTGCCAAGCATATGGCAGTGTTCCATCAATGCCTGCTGACCTGTTGATGGATTTCGCATCCAAGCATTGCCAAGGTGGGCTCTGCTGGAGGTGTGGGAGTGAGGCAGCTCACGGGTCCCACAGAGCAGCCCTGGCCTTATGATGGGGCCATAGCAGATCCCCAGGTCTCTCTGGGGCTTGCCAACTCTGGTGTCATTTCCCATCTGCTTCCATTTTTCCTGCGAGAGTAGCTTTATTGATCTCATTAATTCTCTTTTCCATCTTTGGCATGGGAAGGTGATATTACCCATGCTTTAATGCCTCCTGTGTTCTGCAAATTACAGGATTATTATGGATGGAATGGCAAGAAACACTCTTTTCACCAAATCATGGCTAAAGCCACCAACTGTCCTTCATTTAAATGGCAGGACATACTCTGAGCAGGGGTTCCGCTCACCCAGGCCTGAGGGCTGCTAACACAGATGTAGAATTTTCTCTCAGCTGAGATACTTCCATGTGAAGCCAAGCCACTATTCTTTCATGTAAACATTTTTATTTTTGAATTCCTAAAGACAGTTGTAGATTCTCTAATAAGGAGATTTTTTTTTCTTTTAAAGCAATTACATGTGATTATTTTCTCTTCTTTTGATTGAAAATTAGTCTGAGGAGGTCTTAAAAGGGACCCTGGAGCTCAAAATTTCAAGGTCAATATGTACTTTATAAAAAAAGGAGCTCTAATGTAAAGGCAAAACAAAGTTTCATATGCAAGTTCTTTTAGTTCGATAACTAATTAAAATCACAACCATCACCAACAGAAAACTTTCCCCTGACCTCATTTGCTACTTAGAACTCTTTGCAAGAGGAGAAATAAAGAGAAAATAAGTGGTTTCTCCGTATTTGATGAGTCCCCCAGAGCAGAGGCTCCATCATCTATGTGGGTCTCCCCAGAGCTTAGTAGGGTATCTAGAACCAAGTAGTCAATACTAAACAACAAATGTTTACTACAGAACAAATGAGTGAATTTTCTTTCTTTAAAAATTTTATGGAAGAACTAGAGGCCCAGTGCATGAATTCGTGCACCAATGGAGTCCCTCGGCCTGGCCTGCGGGATTGGGTCGAAACCAGCTCTCCAACATCCCTTGAGGGGTCTCAGATTGCAAGAGGGCACAGGCTAGGCCGAGGGACCCCACTGGTGCACTATCGGGGACGGGGAGGGACGCGGGAGGGCTCCAGGATGTGTCCGGCCCGTTTTACTGAGTCCTGATCGGCTGGACCCCAGCAGCAAGCTAACCTACTGGTTGGAGTGTCTGCCCCCCGGTGGTCAGTGCACGTCATAGCGAATGGTTGAGCAGCCTTAGCATATCATTAGCATATTACGCTTTGATTGGTTGAACGGCTGACTGGTCGACACTTAGCTTATTAGGCTTTTATTATATAGGATAATAACATATACACTCAAAAGGGCACCCATCCTAAATGTACAATTAGATTAATTTTTAAAAACTTGAATTCACCCACATAACCAGGACCCAGATCAAGAAACAGAAAAATACTGTGACCCCAGAAGTATCTCCCCCTCATTTCTCTCTTGGGTTGCTACTTCCCCTCCCCCAGATGTAACCAGCCTCCTGATGTCTAACAGCAATAATATTGCTAATGTTGAACTTTATATAAATTGGACCACACAGTGTGTCTTCTTCTGTGACTACCTTTTTTCATTCAAGGTTATGGTTCTGAAGTTCATTCATATTCATACATGTAGTTGCAACTTGTTAATTTTCATTGTTGTGTAGTATCCTGTCATGGGTGCTATGTACTGAAAGTTTGTGGTCCCCAACCCCACTGCATATGTTGAAGCCCCAAGATGGTATTTGGAAGTGGGGCCTTTGGGAGGTAATTAGAATTCAATTAGGTAATGAGGGTGGGGCCTTCATGCTGGGATTAATGCCTTATACAAAGCGAGAGACCAGAGATAATCTCTCTCCTCATGCATTCATAAGGGAAAGCCATGCAAAGACATAAGGAGAAGGCAGTTATCTGCAAGCCAAGGACTCTCACCAGACACTGAATCTACCCATACCTTGACCTTGGACTCCTTTGCCTCCAGAATTGAGAGAAATAAATGTTAATTGTTTAAGCCACACAGTTTTTGGTATTTTGTGAGAGCAGCCCAGACTGACTGAGGCAATGGGAATAAATATACCACAATTGACTTATCCATTCTACTGTCAATGGGCGTTTGGAACTATCATGAAAAGTATGGCTTCAGATCATCTAAAATGTATGCTTTTCTCTTGAATTATATCCCTGGGAATGGAAATGCTGGGTCACAAGGCATGTGTATTTTCAGCTTTGGTACAAACGGCCAAACATTTTTTCAGAGCGTACCAATCAACACTTCCAGCAATAATTCCAGTTGCTCCATATTCTTGCCACTACTTAATGTTGTCAGCCTTTTTAATTTTAGCCATTCTAGTAGGTGTGTAGTGGGATATATGTGTGTGTTTCTTTTTATTCTGAGATAACTGAAGCTTCACATTGCAAGAAAGAATACAAAGAGATCCCATATATGCTTCACTTAGTTTCATTCAATGATAACATCTTGCATGACTATAGTACAATATCACAATGAGGAAATTGATATAATACACCAACCTTTGTCAGATTTCACCAGCTTTACATGTACTTAATTGTGTGTGTGTGTGGCTTAGTGTTATGTAACGTTAGCACATATTGTAGACTCGATGGCCACCACAGTGAGGACACAGAACACAGGACACAGAGTCTATCTCAAGTATACCTCCTTCTACCTTTTATGTCTACTGCTACTCCCTTCCCTTCCCCACACCCTCTTCCCTGCAACCACTAACTGGTCTCTGTCTCTGTAATTTTAAGATTTCAAGAATTTTATATTGGGGTGAGCAGGCTAGAAGAGGTCAATGGGGGAAAAGGGGAACATATGTAATACTTTCAACAATAAAGATTTTTTAAAAAAAGAATGTTATGTACATGGAATCATACAGTATGCAACATTTTGAAATTTTTTCCTATTTAGCATAATTTTCTTAAGAGTCATCCAAGTGGATGCATGTATCAGAATCATCTCTTTTAATTGGTGAGTAGCATTCCGTGAATGAGCTTTTTAAAAGAGAACAAGCACCCATTCCCAAACAATCATTGGTAGTGGTTTGATTGCTTCCATACTCAAGGGATGATAAAATAGATTTTCGTGTGTGTTTTCTTTCATTTGCTCATTAATTCAACCAATAATTACTAAGTACCAACCGCATGGCAAGCACAGTGCTACATCCTGGACATAAAATAGACATAATAGAGCTCTCCCTTGTAGGGATTTTTCTAGAGTCTATGTAGGGAGACAGACATAAATTTAATAAGACCATACAGCCTTACAGAGGCCACGACAGTTATATACACATTTCAGTTAGGAATAAAGAAGAAATCGCTGACTTCATGAGGATGGGGATGGAAGATGAGTGCAGGAGATTCTTTGTAGGGACATGACACATAAGTCAAGTCTAGGAGGATACATGGTGTGCCTGATGGCTGTGACTGAGAGAGGAAGCAGGAACAAAAGGCTTTCAGAGCAGAAAAAACAGCTTGGGTATGAAATGGAGGTGAATAGTCCAGACACAGTGTGGAACTCAGCACATCATGGCTAGCTAAGTGAATAGTGGTGGGCTGCTGAAGAGATGGAGAGCCGGGGATCATCACTATCTTTCAGGAACACACATTTTTATCGCAGAAGCAGTCACAAGCTTCTGCCCAGATGCCATCAGCAGAATCCTACTATGATACTCCAAGTCTTGCGGACTCCAGCCACACTGACTCTGCATTGGACATGGCCAAGGACAATCGCTCAAGTTACACCCCCTCGACACCTCTGTCTCAGGAGTATTTACCTCTCAGCTGTGCCCAACAACATGGAACACACATGCCCATCTGTCCACCCGCCTACTTTGATGTTAAACAATAAGCTTCTTTATTGCCCCTTGGCCTGAAACAGAAATGAGGGGAGTTCCCTGAGTAATAATAATATGAATATATATGCTGCTCCTATTATAGAACAGGCACTACTCCATGCCTTCCATATAGCTCTTCCTCTCACAAGAGCCCTCTGCTCCAAGGTAGGCACTATCATCACATCCAACTTTTAGATAAGGAAACAGAGGCACAATGAGGTTAAGTGACTTGCCCAAGGTTACAGAGCTTACAAACAGCAGGTCAATGTTTTAATTAGTCTCTGGAGTGCATGCTCTAGTGGTTGGTAGACTCATGGAGAAGAGGACATGGGAACTCCTCCTGGTACCTGAGAGGCCTCTAGGGCACTGGGCTCAGCCAAGGTGTGAGCAGCCGACCTGGCAGGAGGTGCCGAAGTCACCAGAGATCCAGATGTCAGGTTCCTACTGCCTTCCAAGGCAAGTTCAGTCCTTATTTTATAAGGCTAATAGGGTAAAGTGAGCATTCCCATTCATTTGTTACACATCTAAACCAACACACTATAACCAAGCATCATGCTATAATGGCAGTTGTCCACCCACAAGTGTTTCCTAATTTAAACATCTAAAGAGAATTCCATTATTTGGTATCTAACAGTGAGGCAAAGCCACACCCAAGGGGCATATTCTCTAGCTACGGCACTCTCCTCCATTTCTGGTATTGGCACATTGATCCCCCTTCTTTTTCCCTCTCCTATTTGTCCTCATCCAGTTACTTCCTGACCTCCTTAGATTCCAGCCCCAAGTGTCAATGCCCAGGGACATCTACCTTGATTCCCCCATGTTAGCTCAGAATGCCTTGTTTGTATGGTACCTTATATTTTCCCCTCTAAGTTCTTATCACAATTTATAGTCATATATGTATGTGATTATCTACTTAATAAACATCTCCTCTACTAAAATTTAAGAGGAGGAGAACTGAGACTATGTTTATTTTTGCTTAGCATTTTATGTTCATGGTCCAGTACTTGGCACATAATAAATACTCAATAAATGCTTATTGAATGGATGAATGAGCCCATGAGTGAATAAAAAACTGAATGAATGAGTGAATGAATGAATGACCAAAGCTTTATCAAAAAGGAGTTGGTGTCCTGTAATTCCCTGCAATACCTTTGCCACTGTTGGTTTTACATACAGGCTTCCTGGACACTCAAGGCACAGTCTTTTGGATGAACTCATGAGGTTCCCATGTTTCTGTGAGCCCAGCTAAGCTCAGCCCAGCTTGCTTGGCGAGTCTGTAGTTCAGTTCCTCCATTTGATTTCCATCATCACCCACGGCCAAGTGGGAGTTGTTGATTTTCTTTAATTAAGGCTGGAAGGATGGCTTCCTGAGTGGGTAATATATTTCCAGAGTTCAGCATTTCATCTGCACAGCCCACATTTCACTCAGAAATGGGGCCGAGTCATTAAAAGAATGGCCAGACGACTTCCTCTTCGGTTGCTTGTTTGCCTATGCTTAATGAATGAATAAATAACATGCCTATTCATTACCAACTTTTGAGTGGAAATAATTGCTGGGTTTGCCTTGTTTGCCTGGAGTAATGTTCTTTGCGTTTGGACTGCCTTTTGCCTGGGTCACTGCAGTATTTCCCGATCAATGGGCCCGAGGCGTCCCCTAGGGGCTGATAGTCACCTCCGGCTCACCTTTGAGAGAAGCAATCATTCTTCCAGTCCTCCAGGGTCTCGTTTAGTGCACTGGGAATGCTCATTTGTGGAAGGAGAGCCTGGGACCCTAAGAAGTAAATGAGACTGGTAGGCCCATTAATTCTCTGAGTGTACCCTGGGGGCACCTGGGGCATTATAATGTAATTACTTCTGAGAAAGTCTAACTTCCTCTGTACTTTGGCAAAAAGCAGTTTACAGACAAGAAAGGACTCCACTGCACTCTGTCTGTGAACACATGCCTACCTTCGGCCACGGGAAGCCTAGAGGTGGGCATGGTGACGTTTGGTTGATAACAGGGGCAACTGACCCTTGTGACTTCCTCATTCATCTCTCAATCATGAACCATCATTTTCCAAGTGCCTATGCTGGCCATTAATTAAAGATGCCTGGATCCCTCGCCTCTCTTTTCTCTTCCTTCCTTCCTTCTCTCTCTCTCTCTCTCCCCCCCTCCCCTCCCCTTCTTTCCTTCCTCCCTCCCTCCCTCCCTCCCTCCCTCCCTCCCTCCCTCCCTCCCTCCCTCCCTCCCTCCCTCCCTCCCTCCCTCCCTCCCTCCCTCCCTCCCTCCCTCCCTCCCTCCCTCCCTCCCTCCCTCCCTCCCTCCCTCCCTCCCTCCCTCCCTCCCTCCCTCCCTCCCTCCCTCCCTCCCTCCCTCCCTCCCTCCCTCCCTCCCTCCCTCCCTCCCTCCCTCCCTCCCTCCCTTCCTTCCTTCCCTCGTTTCTATCCTGGGCCTGTGCAATTGCTGCCCACATGGTCTCTCCCAGCCTCTTGCACTACTTCTGCCAGTTTTATTCTCCCCGTGGCTGCACAGTGGTCTTTCAAAAACACAAATATCATCACAACCCTCTGCCGAGAATCCAGAGGCTCTGTGTTGAGTACAGGATTCAGTACCAAGTCCTCTGCATGACCTACAGGCCCTCCATGGGCAATGTGGCCCTTGCTGCCTTCTCCAGCTTCATTTCTGCCTGCCCTCTGTCCCACTTACTGGTCTGCCTGCCACATGCAACTACCTGCAGCTCCCTGAATATATGCTGTGTGTCCTACCTCTAAGCCTCTGCCTACACATTTTTCTGCACCTCCTCACTGTGACCATCATGCCTTGAGTCGCTAGATCAGGGAATACCAATGGATATCCCACGAAAGGACAGGCAGGTTACCTAACTTTGTGAATGATGTGATAGGGCGTGGTGGGGTGTGTGGCAAACTGGAGAATGCATGCCCTCTGTCAAAGGAGCAGCTACCACTCAGCAACACCTAATTGTTGCCCTGAGGGGATGTGGGCCCAGTGTGTCAGATCCACCAATTTTCAAGAGAAGTTGGAAGTCTGCACTTTTATTTGAGATCTTCCAATTTGTAAATTGTGGTAAATATCTCTCCTTTCAATTTATTTTTTAAAAGATGGAGACCAACCGAAGTGGGTCTGGGCTCTAAGTGCAGTTCACAGCTGCTAACTCTTGACTCCTACCCCAAACCGAGTCTTCCTTGTCTTGGAAAGGTTAGGAACTCAGCATCTCCTCGGTGAAACCCTAACTCTTTGAGTCTGCATTACAGCTTGTAACTCAACCAACAGCTCCGGGATCAGTCTTTGTGTCTCTGGAAGTTAGCATAGTACATGGCATACAGTGAACGCCCAGTAAATGTAGATAGGTAAACAAGCAGTTGAATGAACAAAGGATTAAAGACAGATTTTTTTTCCATCTATAAACTTATAAATCACACCCACTTCAGAAAGACTGAGGGGAGTTGGCAGATATTTTTTTTAACAGCCAGGAAAAGAACAGTTTTATAGAGCCAGCCTTCAACCCCGGCCATAAGAGAAGTTGGCATCCACCTGTGAAAAGCAATTTGAGAGAGAACATTCAGTCCCATGGCCTGAAAATATCCACCACTGATTGGATCTGAAATCCCCACCATTAGCACCTTTAATGGGTTGCATCACAGACTATTACCTTGGGAGGCATCCTTGGGGAACTAGCCCTTCCCTGCCAGGTTATGTAAGAAGTATTGTCTGCTACTGAAAGTTAATATAAAATATCCTGGGTTCCTTTACCACCGCCTCCCCTTTTTCAGACCCCAAGTTCCCCAACCATAAAGAGAGACTTTAGGCCCAGTGATGTCTAAGGTCTCCATCAAAGTCGACATTTGATATGAAATAAAATTGGATCAGGGCAGAAACTCAAATGCTCGTGGGCTGGGTGTGGAATTCGGGGAACTGCAAAGCCCATGCTCATCTGAAGAGGACAGCGACCACGCACCTGCAGCCGACACCTGCCAGGTGGGACCACCTGCACGGAGCTACCTGATCGTCAGATTTTTTTTTTTAAGAGAAGCCAGAAATTTATGACTTTACACAAACGACACCATTTGAATGTTGGCAACTAAATCACTTAAACAAACCAACAGACCAGAACACTGTTGGCCAAACAGAACTTTTCTGTTGACTATATTTGACCCATTTCTGAACCAACTGCAGGGAGCAGGGGATGAAAGCTGAGTGGCTAAGCCTGCATTGCATGCCACCTCTCTTCAGATGGTTACCGTCATAATTAGCTGGTTAATATTAGTAGCAGGAGAAGAGCAAAGGGGAGGCCAGACATTATGAGCATCATCATCTGGGCAGCTTCACCAGGAAGCCACAGCTTCACACTCCCCAGGAAACCACCAATTCGACCATTCCCTGCAGATCACTGGAGAAAGGGATGGAACAAAGGGGGAGAGAGATGGGCGCATGTGCAGTGAAGTCGGGGTGACCTGGTGAGGTAGGAAGGTCAGTCTAACCCGGGGAACAGAGGATTGGCTAGGAGGGTGGGGCCACAGCAAGCACACAAACTCCTGGAAGGGCAACATCCCCAAAGAGTTCCCTCTCTTGCGCTCCTTGTTCCTCCCACTCTCCTGCCTTTGGTTTCTGCTTACTCTCTCTTGCTCCGTGACCTGCACTCGCCCACCATGTGGCCTTAAGCCTGGGCCACTCAGACCCCCCACACAATGGACTGCAGCTGGGAACACAAGCTAAGCTGGCCAGATGCTGGACTGGACTGGACTTCAATGTGGAGCAGAAACTCTGGGCAGTGGCCCTAATCCTGGCCCCGCTGAAGACAAGCCGGGACTTCTTCCAGGGCGGATGGAGAAGGGACCTGAGAGGGGAGCTCCCTTAACTTTACTCCATCAATAAAGCTTTCCACGAAACCCCGTCCTCCCGTGGGGCCTTAGAAACTCTTTTCCCCGAGGCACCCCGGAACCACTTCCACTGATAACAAGATGATTCCTTAAGTCAAAACCGGGAAAAGTTAGACAAACGCCACAGGTATCTGCTACCAGGCACTATCACCCAGGCTCCCCACGGCTTCTTGTCTTCCTAGAGCCAGGCATTATCCAGCTTGAAATCGTTTGATTTGGAAAAGCCGGGAGACTCTCTGCTCTCACAACCAGATCTGTCCTTACCCACATGGGATTTCCGCAGCCTGTTCTCAGGAGGGAGGCAGCCTTCAGGGCCCTGTGTTTCCCTTTACTGCACTTCACGGGTGTTACATGTTTGTTTCACACATGAAGGAAAGACCCTCCACCAGCAAAAAAGATTTCAACCCACTTGATTTCGCTGTTTGCTTTATTGTGGTGGTTTGGAAGGGACCCTCGGTCCTCCGAGGTCTGCCTATTGCCACCTCCAGGTCTGGCCAGCACAGAGCAATTCTGCTCACGGAGGCCCTGGCTCGCTTCTCAGTAATTCCGGCTTCTCAAGGACTGGCGCTGTCTGTTTTATTCGCCCTGAAGCACACGTATTTCATTCCAGTGGCTTCTCCACACCAGCCAAAGCTGTGGGGCCAGCTCCCGATTCCTCCCTTGCGCTGGCTCTCCTCCATTGATTGACCCTTTTGATAGAATTTATTTTGGTTGCTGTTTCCCCTTTGGGAGATCAATACAAATTTAAATGAGAAGTGAGAGTCTTTGCAGCCACTTCAAATGTTGATCAAACACAGAGTGGGCTGCTGAGGTCCTGCCCTGGAGATGACCCCTTTGTGGGACGGTCTGGACCTCATCTTCCCCAAAGTGAGGGGAGATGGAGAGGGAGGAAGAGAGGGAGGATAGGAGGGAGAGAAGAGAAGGAGAGGGGAGGAGAGAGGGAGGGAGGGAGGGAGGGAAGAAGAGAGGAAGGGAGCGAGGAAAGGGGAAAAGGAAAGCAAAGTGAAGGGAAGGAAGGCAAAGGTGTGTGTGTTGGGGGTGGGGGGGTGCAGAGAAAGAATAAAATAAAAATAAGAAGTGGCCAGACCAGCTGTCCATTTTGGTTGGCAAATGCCAAGCACTTCTAGTCTTTGGCTAAACTTTGATACAGCTATCTGCACGCTGAGACCGGACTGACTGACAGTCACCCAGGGTTTGCTTATATGGGTTCCCAGGTAAAGCAGGAAGCCACTGCCACCTCATCCATGCTCAGGGGTTTAGCTGTCAGTGCATATTTCACACAGCAGGCAGGAGCTGACTGCATAATTCAGACCTTTCAGGCTGCTGGCGCCCTTCCCGCCAGGTTGGTGCGTCACAATCCAGAACGTGATTTGGTTTCTCTGATGCTCTTCCTAGTGACCGGGCTTGGGGCTTGGCCTTCATGGGGAGCGGGGGGTATGGAATCCTTTTGTCTAGACTCGGCGGTCTCCTTTCTCTTAGTGCACACTCTAGACGCCATCTACTTTCTCAAGAGGAGCAGATGGTTAGAGAAGATACTTTTCCAAGGCACCTCCAGGCCAGGTGTCGGCCCCCAGGCGGCCCATGTGAGGAAGGAGGGGTTAGGAGTCCTGCTCAGACGCTGCCTCCCGGAGGTCCCACCTGGGCCCCTGATGCTGGACGCAGCACTGACTGCGGCATCTCAACACGTGGGGAGGCCTGCGGTTAATTCAATCAGAGGAGCTTTGTCTATCTGACTCTCTGTCTGGAGGAAAACAGCTTCACACATCAAATCAGAAACTGAAATCAATTCTAAGTAAATTGAATATGTAAATGGATGAAAGAAAAAGGAAAGAAAATAAGGCTATACATAGAAACTCTGGTGGGGGAGACCTTTTCATGCCAGACAGAAAGTCCAGAAGCTGTAAAATAAATGACTGGCAAACTGAATACACAAACAATTAAAAAAACACACACCACAACAACACAGAAAACCTGTTCAACTAAAGACCATATAAAAACAAAGGCAATGCTAGACAGGATAGAACCTTTGCAATACATGTAACTGACAAAGGGTGAATATTCCCAACAGTTAGTATTCCTAAAGGTCTCCTATAAACCAATAAGAAGATAAACAACCCAGTTTAAAATTAGGCAAAATACACCAACAGGAAGAGACAACCCCTGAGCAAGAGGACATTAAACGTATGAACATTGTTCAACCTCAGTGATAATCAGAAAAATGTAAATTAAGGCATCCACCTGGCACCATTCCTCTTCCATATGGGGCAAAACATTAAAAAGATTGATAACCTCCAGTGCTGGAAAGGGTGTGGAGAAATGGCAACTGCATGTGCAACTAGTTGAGATCACACAGACTTTTTTGCAATGTTCTAGCATTATTTCTTAAAATTCAAAATATTCCTACCATTAGGGCCAGCAACTCCCTTTCTGTTGAAGCACATATCCCAGAAATAAAAGCTGTAGTGAGGCTAACTTGTACGAGGACACAGACATGCTCTGTGCCATTGTTTGTAGTCCCCCCTTCAAGGAGAAGAAAAATGTGAAAGAGAGATAGAGGCAGAAGAGACAGGGAGAGACTAAAATATTCTGAATGGTTACCAAAAGGAAGGGGGTTAATGAAATACGGTAAACCCTACAAGATAAGAAGATGCAGTCATTTAAAGGAATGAATCAGGCCCTGGCCGGTGTGGCTCATTTGGTAGGAACGCTGTCCATTCACTGAAAGGTCGAGGGCCTGATTCCTGGTCAGGACTCATACCTTCGTTGTAGTTTGATCCCTGGCCCTGGTCGGGGCATGTGCAGGAGGCAACAAATTGATGTTTCTCTCTCTCTCTCTCTCTCTTTCTCTCTCTCTCTCTTTCTCTCTCTCTCTCTCCCTCCTTCTCTCCCTCTTCCCCTGTCTCAAAAAACAAACAAAAATCAATGAAAATGTCCTCGGGTGAAGATTAAAAAAGCAAAATAAAATAAAGGAATGAGTCAGATCTATAACAAAAGTGCAAAGTAACAGATTTATTTGGCTTAGTGCATGACACTGAGAGTGGTGTTTGGAGCTAGGCTACTTGAATCTGATTCTCTCCTTCAGCAATTATTAGCTTGCAAGCGAATTAACCTCACTGTGCCTCAGTTTCCTCACCTGTCAGCTGAGAAAACTACTGGGGAGATTAGAAGTTAATCTTAGAACTGTGCCTGGTACCTAGTGAGCTTGAACAATTGTAAGGAATGATTAGTCATAATGTATGAGTCAACTTTTTGTGATGCTGTTAAAAAATAAAAAGGGAGAGATTAATCACTCCATCATTGTACTGTTACTGTTGAAATGACATGGCTAATATGGCTGATATTCAGCCAGTAGGCAACCTTTGGGCTACAGCAGTTATTAAAATACTGAAATATTTTTGTACCAGTAGGTAAAGAATGTCCCCCACTATGCTGCCCATCTTGGGCCATTTCCTAGGGTCTCCTCTTCCCTCCAGCCTTCCCGGTGATCCAGTAGTCGCGGGGTTCATGCGTTGGCTGCTGGGGTCTCTAGGTCCCTGCTCCAGAATGAGGCTTAGGTCCCTTGTTCATCACAGATGTGTATTCTGAATATGACCTCTAAAGACAGCAATGCATTGCCTGTGTAATTTATTAAAATATATTTTATTGATTTTCAGAGACAGGGGAAGGGAGAGGGAGAGAGAAGAGAGGAGAGAGAGAGAGAGAGAGAGAGAGAGAGAGAGAGATAGAGAGAGAGACTGATGTGAGAGAGAAATTGATTGGCTGCCTCCTGTACACGCCCTGACCTGGGATCGAACCTGCAACCTAAGTACATGTATGACCGGGAATCCAACCAGCAACCTTTTGGTGCACTGGATGATGCTCAACCAACTGAGCCACACCGGCCATGGCTACCTGTGTAATTAAAAATAAATCACTAAACTGTAACACGGAGTATAATGCAATCCTCCTTCATTTCTGCATCTGAGAAGTACTGTATTCAGCAAAGCCAAAGCTGACTTGTGTGATTTTCAAACTGCTGCCTTCTCTTCCACCTGTCCCTCACCGGCAGTGATATTCAAATTACTCTACTTGAAGCCAGCACAGTAAATAATTGAACCTCTAAAAGAATATTAAAGAACTTTAAAAACCCACCTTAAACATTCCCCATACAGGCTTTTACTGCAACCTGCAGGGCATCTTCCTGAAAGTCACTGCTCAGAATTTCTGGAGCCCCAGAAGTCTTTTAGAAGAATGCCAGGAAATGAATCCCTACCTGGTAATGCGTTCTAATTTCTAGGTCTGGCTGTGAATGGACGCCAAGCTCAGGTTTGTACAAGTTGGGAAAGAATAAAATGTCCCCGGCTCCAAATAAATAATGGTGCCAGTGACAGATTTTAATGTGCTACATCCCAGAATCCTGGGAGGAGAAAAGTGAGCAGAAAGATTAGACAATAGGCCTGGAAGGGCAAAGCAAGTTCCTCTAAACTGATTCTTTTATGGGGGGTTGGGAGGAGTGGGACAGAATTGGGAAGCCTCTATGTATAAGCAGCAGCAATATAAGTGGCAGACACTGTTTCAGCACTGAAAATATGTCCCAGGACTTTCAGAGGCTGCTCTGATGGAACCCATTTCACAGATGTAAAAACTGAGGCACAGAGAAGTTAATGCCTTTGGCCAATGGTCTCAAAGGGAATAAAATTTGGCGTGTAGGATGTGTCACTGAAGTCCACTAAGCAAGGACTGCTGTCTCCAGGGACAGTGGGAGAGTTAGGAATCAGGCTCATGATCAGCCCATTTCTAGGGGAAGTGATTTCTAGTTGATGCAGGTCTCAGTTCATTCAAGGCTGATTTGTTGGTTGACTTGGCAGGTCTTTGCCTTCCCCAGCAGCATGCACATATCCCTGCCTCGTTCTGGTCACATTTTCCTGCTCTTTGCCATTGCCTGTGCAGTGAGTGAGATTAGAGATGGGGATGCTATAAGGGCAAGAGGCATTCCCACAGTGCCCTCCGATGTTGGACTGAAATGAGGGGAGAGAGGGAAGCTCTAGTGGGCTCATGAGATGACACGCACTGTGATTACATTTACATAGGGCAGTGATTCTTCACCTCCTGAAATGGAATGCAATGGTTGGGTAAATTTTATTTATTAGGCTTCGATTTTCTGGGGGAGGGCTTTTCTGGGGATAGCTTTTCTCACATTCTCAAAGGGATCTGTAGCCCCGAAGAGGGTACAAACCCACAGTCATGGGTCACATTGCTAAGTGTGTCAGAAATCCAGGAGACTGTAGGAATGTACAGGGATGGGTGACAGAATCCAGGGAGCCTGTGGGATGCCCCATGGAGGAAGAGATGTCTAGCTGGCATGGAGAATAAGTTGCTGTTAGTTAGCCCAAGAGGAAGGAGATGAAAACGATAGACCCTGAGGGGCATTTACAGCACCTGGAATCAAAAGGGTTAGATAGCTATAATATACAGCGAACTCCTGTAAATTATCAAGAAAAGGCAGGAAACCCAGTGGAATGATGAAAAAACCTCTACAAACACATAATTCAGATATGTAGAAACAATACCATAGTTCTATGATATAGGAGGAGATGCACAAACTCTTTAATAACTAGAGAAATGCAAGTTAAAATAATAAGATGCTATCAATCCATCAGAATGGCAAAACATTAGACAGATGGCCAATGGTGTCCTGTGGAAGCATAAACTGGCAATACCATACAGAAAAGCTACCTGGCGGGACTTGGGGGTGAACTTGGGCATTTGTCAGTCCTATTAACCTCTCTCCTAGGTGCATGCCCCAGGGAAGCTCTCATATAGGTTCATAAGAGGATGAGTTCATCACATCAAGTTTGTTTATAATATCAAGCAAGAAGCTGGAGGCAACCCAGGCGTCCATTATTAGGGATTGAATAAGTAAAATGAGATAAATGCACATTATAATAAGTCATACAACAGGAGGAAGACACAATAAATAGGTAGGAAGCAATATGGATAGATTTGAAAATAGTGTAGAGTGGAGAAAGCCTCAGGCTGAGCTGTGGAAAACAATGCTATTTATGTTAATTAAAAACACATTCGCACTCAAAATAACTCTGCATGTTTTATGATGTTTACAAACATATATCAAACACATGAGAGGGAGAAATGATATTGGGGACTAAGTGTATACAGAAGAAATAAATGAATAATGAAATAATACAAGGACTACCCATTGGCCAAGTATAATGATGCGCCATGGTCTAGGAAATATGATTAACTCAGCTCAATGCTCCTGAGATCCAATAAACATTCAATCAATAGATTAAAAGAAAAAAATATTTTAAAAAGTGTCTCAGGCAGAGGAATAATAAGTACAATTTCCAGAGACAAAGAGGATATAATGCATTCTGGGTACAGAGAAGCCTTCAGCAGGGCTGGAACAAAGAATGTAAGGCAGGGAGTGGTGAGTTCCGCGGTAAGCAGAGGATGGAAGGTCCCAACAGCCATACTAAATAATCAAGAAATATCCCAAGAGTAAAAGGGAGTCATTGAAAGATTACAAGTCATTTGATTTCTTTCTAAATCTCATTCCAAACTCTAGCAATGAAAGAACAAGGCAGTCAGCTTGAATCAGAAGCTGAGGGCATGCATTGGCATTCGTGTGGTGTGTTTATCAAGTGTTAATGAAAAAGGCTTTGGGAATCTTAGCACTCAAATCAGGGACTTAATTTTTTCCACTTTTAAACCAATTAGAGACAGTCATTGACATTTTCACCAGTAGCAACTCATAAGAGGCAATGTACAGAGTCACAGTATGTGACCTTGGGCAAGGTCACCTAAACTCTGTACAAGGAGTTGCTTTCCTTTCCTCACCAGAAACAACAACAACAACAAACCAACACAAACACTTCCTACATCCAGTTTCTACTGGAATTAAACAGGAATTAATTCTAAATCTTCACGATAACCTTATGAGATAGATATTATTCCCAGCTTATATGAAAAAGAAACCAAAATGGAGATGTTAAGTGACTTGCCCAAGGTCATTAACTGTTAGTCGATGCACAAGCTAAGGTTGAAACAGATAATTCTGTTCCTAGGCTGTTTAAGCATCTACGCTGTGAACCACACCTCACTGTACTGATCTTCATTGCTTCCTGCAAAGTCTATAGCATTGGATGAGTCATTGCATATAGTGTGTGTGGCACATTGGAACCCAGAAATCAAAAACGAAATAGCCTTTGGGCTATATATTGAAACTTGTGCATGTTTTGTTTGACCTGAGTCATTAAAAAATTATTTTTGTTGTTTCACATATAAGTGAAATCATAAAACAAAATAAAGGAACAAACAAAACAGAAACAAACGCATAGATACAGAGAACAAACTGATGGTTGCCAGATGGGAGGGGGGTTGGGTGAAAAAAGTGAAGGCTATTAAGAAGTACAAGCTGGCAGTTATAAAAATAGTCACAGAGATGTAAAGTACAGCCTATGGGATACAGTCAGTAATATTGTAATAACCATGTATGGTGCCGGGTGGGGACTAGACTTATCAGGGGGATCACATAAGAAGATATAAGTCTAACCACTGTGCTGTGCACCTCAAACTAATTTAATATTGAATGTCAACTGTAATTGAAAGATTTTTAAAAATTAAAAACATTTTTGGTATTAACAGTCTAAACTTTGAAATCTAAAGATTTTACATAAAAATCCAGATTTTGGGTTAGTTGGAAAATTTGGCAAGACTGGTCTCCCATATTCTTTTGGAAAATTCAGTGGGAGCTGAGTTATTACAATAGCTATGCGTTTAGACAGGGCATATGCTTTCCAATTTTCCAAAGTCCCCACCACTCCCTAATGCACCAGCATAATTTCTCTCATTCTAATTAACTGCTGAGCTATAAAAGACTTTGATGACCCTAGTTCTTGGCAACAAATGGCCTAATCACTGAGAGGAGAGGGCAGAAGGTTATAAAAACAAGAAAGCTGACCCATCTCAGGATGTGAAACAAAATGAAAATCTTCCTGGAGGTTACCTCTTCCCTGGTCTCAATTCTCATTGGTCATTCCCCTTTGGCCTTAATTTCCTCCCTTATAAAATAGCCAAGTATGCAACAGTAAATATCATCAAAACATGAGTGCTGGATTGTTCCTTCAGAATATGAACATTAGGCTTAGCTTTTCCAATAACTCCCTATTCATTCAAATCTAATTACAAAATGATTTTTAATCATTGTAAAATAAATTCACTCTTCACGTCTGAAAATGTGAAAGCCCTAATTTAACAACAGCAACCAAGAAAAAAACAAAAAAACCTTCTAATGGATTTGCACTAAGAAACAGAACATGGCCTGTGTTGTCAGATGCTCAATAATTTAACTGCAAATGAAGTGTGCAAAATACAATATTTGTGTCATAAACCACCCAGCTTGTCACATAATAGATTTTCGAAGAGCCATGTTTCACGACACTGAGCAATGTTATGTTGGAACAATGAAGTAGCCAATTGAGGTTTATGGGTTCTGTTTGCTTATGTAGAAAAGGATTGAGTCTCACTTCACCCAGTGGCAAGGAGCTCAGAAATGCGCTCTTTCTTTGGATCCTACCATTTGAAAGCAGTGGCTAGAATTCACCCATCCAACTGAATAATGAAACTCATGTTCAACCGTCACTACCTTGGGAGATGTGGCTTGGACTACATTTCCAAGTCTAGAGGGATTTTGTGGTTCCTTTGGTTTCACTGAAATCATGATAGGTGGAATAGTCGTTCCTCCAAAGATGCCCATGTTTTAATCCCTAGGACCTGTGAATATGTCAGGTAACATGGCAACGGGGAATCAAGGTTGCAAGTGGAGTTACATTGCTAACCAGCTGACCTTAAGTCATAGAGATCTGTCTGGATTCCCCAGATGGGCCCGATATAATCACAAGGGTCCTTAAAAGAGGAAGAGGAGTCAGAGGAGAAGAGGCGGAGGGAGATGTGATTATGGAAGAAGGACAAAGGGATGCGATGTTAGAAGAACGTGAGCTGCCATTGCTGGCTTTGAAGATGGAGGAAGGGACCATGAGCCATGGAATGCTGGCAGCCTCGAGAAGCTGGAAAAGGCCAGAAAACACACTCTCTCCCAAAGTCTCCAGAAGGAACCCCTAGATTTTAGCCTAGTGAGATTTCTCTCAAACTTCTACCCCGTAGAACTGTAAGACAATAAATGTGTGTTGTTCAAGTCATGTGGCTAGAAGTAATTTGTTATGGCAGCAATAGAAAACTAACACATGGACACTGAAAACATGTCCATAGGAAGAATCATAGAGGAACTGGCACGCAAGTCTTTTACTCAAAATTAGTAGGCTAGGATGCAAACAATTGATGTTACTCTGTTTCCTCAATTTTGCAATGCAGATGTGTTTTGTTTTTCAAATTTTAACATTTCTCAAATCAGGATGTATCTCACAATTGAAGAATGCAGTTAATAGAGTTTTCCCCCCCAAACGCTTCTAACAAAATTGAAAGCTGTTATTAAATAGATTGGGCATTCTACAGTCTCCAGCACCCTAATATCATACAAAGAGTTGTAGTTTCAAGAAGCAAGCGGGTGGGATTCAATTGCACAAGTATTGATTGGGTATCTTGTTAGTGCAAAGCAGGCTGCTAGGCAGTGAGGTGGACTGGACATAAAAAGAAAACTATTTGTTTCCAAAATTTTTACAGACAAATGAAACAATAACCTATGCATAATAAATTATACTCAAACTCAGACTGATGTTATGAAAATGCCATGAGGTCCGGGACCATGTCTGGCAAGTGCACCTCCTACTTCCCTATATCTAGCACAGAGCAGGTACTCCTTTGACTGACTGTATAAGTATTTTACATGCTCTATCTCATTTTCTTACCAAATGAATGATATTGTGTCTCCATTTCCCTGCTAAGAAAACTGAGGGTTAGAGAGAGTTATTAATTTGCTCAAAGTCACACAGTTACTAACAGCTTAGACCATGATATCTTAGCCTCAGCACTAGAGTTTAGTGCTTTGGGATAGATAATTCTTTGTTTGGGGTGGGGGCTACCCTCTGTGCACTGTGGTAGGTTTAAGAACATCCATGGCCTCCAGCCAATGGTACACTGCCCTCCACTTACGACAGCCAAAAATGTCTGCAGACATTGACAAATGCTCTCTAGTAGTAGGGGTCACAATTACTCCCATTTGAGAACCACTGGCTTAAAGAAAAGGACATCAACATTAAAGTATATGTTAAAACATGTCATCTTTATATTCTCCCTTTAAAGTCTTTGATATTCTCCCTTTAAAGAATTGGAGCCTTGTTCTTATCCTCTGGAGTATGGGGAGAACATAGTGATGTGCTTCTGATAAGTGGAAGGTGGTGGACATCATTGGGACATTCGAGATTAGGTCGTAGAAAGCATCTTTGTTCTCTCCGTTGAATTACTTGCTCTCAGGGAAGTCAACTGTCAGGTCATAAGAACACATAAGCAGCCTCGTGGAGAAATCTCCACGGTGAGGACTGAGGCCTCCTGTCTACAGCCAGTGAGGAGCTGAGGCAACTGGTCAATTGCTATGGAGTGAGCCACCTTAGAATTAGATAGAAGCCCAGCCCCAGTCAGTGAGCCCAACCCACCCTGTAAGCCACTCCTGGATTCTTGACCCTTGGACACTCACTGAGGTAATACATGCTTGTATTTTAAGATGTTAAGCTTTGGATTATTTGTTCTGTTGCATTAGATAACTCATACAAAATCAATGACATGTTGAGGAAAGGAGTAAGTGGTCTATAATGGCTGGTTTTGGGGGATGGATGACAGATGGGAGGCAAAGAAGAGAGATGGGAAGGGCAGAGAAAGACCAAGTTGCAGCGGACCTTGAAATCCATGCTCAGGAATTTGACCTTCATTTGGATGGGATCCATAAGACTTGTACCTTTTTCATCTCTAATAACACCAATCTGGGCCCTCTGCTGGTTGGCTTCTCATTGCTTTAAGCATAAAGGACAAACACTAAGTAAAGCAGAGGGGGCCTTTCATGTTCTTTCTCCTGCCTAACTGGTCAGCCTAATCTTCGGACACTCTGTTCCAGTATTGTCCCACTCTCAACACACACACACACACACACACACACACCAGACACTCCTTCTACACTTTGCTTCTCTTACATACTGGGTGCCCTTGTGCATTCATTCATTCATGTTAATCCTCACCCGAGGCTATATTTTCATTTATTTTAGAGAGAGTAGAAGAGAGAGGGAAAGACAGAGAGAAATATCAATGTGTGCGAAACACATCGATTGATTGCCTCCTACAGGAAACCTGACCAGTGCCTGGGCCGGGGAGGAGCCTGCAACTGAGGTAGGTGCCCTTGACTGGAATCAAACCCGGGACTCTTCGGTCTGTAAGCCAACACTCCATGCACTGAGCCAAACCAGCTAGGGCTCTTGTGCTTTTATATGCTTGCCCTTGTCCTGGCTGCCTCTCCCATCTCTGCCTTTTGACCACCTAGACCAAGTGTTAAGTGTCCCTTTGTTCTATCCCTCCCAGTCTGGGGAACTGTCCTCCCATAGACGCCCATACCTTGCAAGCATGCAATTATTCTGGGCTAAATGGAATAGTATTTGTCCCTTTCTGTAATTTTCTTCCCCACGTAAACCTGAGCTCCACAAGTTCATTGGCTACATTTTTTAAAAAAATCTCTGAAGATGGTAGGTGTCTAATACATGCTTCTAAAACAAATGAATAGATCCATGAACACTGGGTTTTACTAACTGCTACGTCTGGAGAAATCCAGGCTTCTCTATAGTTTGGTAGCCGGGTGATTTGTCTTTAAAGGTTTCTAAAGAAAAATAAGTCCAATATTAAGGAGTCTTATCTTGCCCCATGGATGTATGTACCTTGTATTCGAGCTGGACATAAACATGGATATAGCAATAGCAAGTCTCATTCTCCTCCACAAATCACTGGACCAGTTCCCTCCGAGCAGACCAAGAGGCATTACCCTCACTTTGAAACATGACCTAATTTACCGACTCATGGGCAGAAACCCTGAGATGTTGTTCCCTTTCCACCAATGTCCCCAATCTTTCTTCATATGACAGGGCAAAAAAAGTATCCACAATCCTGATTATTTTCCAACATGTTTGTTCCTGTTTGGAGCCCGTTAACTGTTTGTTGGGGAGTCTGTTTGTTTTGGGGAGCTGGGCTTGGCTTCAGGATATAGCTGGCGCAGGGCTGAGCATCTGATGGGCCTCGGACCTATGAGGGCAAGATGGTGAGCCAGAAATGTGAGAATTAGGTAGGATGGACGTCGGCAAACTACAGTCCACAGGCCAAACCCGGCTCTGTTTTTCATGGCCCTTGTGCTACAACTGATTTTTGCATTTTTTCTACCTATGTAATGTTTACAACTTTGCCTTTTGACTTTCAAATCCTAAAATATTTACTATATATGGCCATTTGCGAAAAAGTTTGCTGGCCCTGGCCAATGTGGCTCAGTTGGTTGAGCATCATCCCATGTACTGAAAGATTGCTTGTTCGATTCCCGGCCAGGGCACATACCCAGGTTGCAGGTTCGATGCCCAGTTGGGGCCCATATGAAAGCAACCGATTGATGTTTCCCACATCGATATTTCTCTCTCTCTTCCTCTCCCTCTCCCTTTCTCTCTCTCTAAAAATCAATTAAAAAACATATAAAAATAAAAGAAAAAGTTTGTGGATCCCTGATGTAGAAGGAGAGAGAAAGAATCCTCAGAGATGAAATTTGGAGAATAGACATGTCATCCATGGATTTTTAAGCTGCTCACAATGGGGTGTTCCATATATCGCTCTCTTCCATGTCCCCTAGGGAAGCTGTGTTGCATCTGTATTGACCATTAAGACTTGTGAGTCGTGGGTTCTTTGCTAGGGAACATGGGGTGGTGGATGTACTCAACCTATACATCGGAAAAGAGGACATACAGAAGCAGAAGCTAGTGCACCAGAGAACAGCCATCACCTGGCCACTTACAGCCTCCCTGTTCTTCTCGGTCTATTGTCTGTAGGTCTCAGGTCGGGCCCAGGAGGAATGACACAAACTCATCACCCCCTTCTCTTCCTACTGCCTAAATGAGCTCCAGCTCATGGGGTCACACTGGCACTGTCCTCTGGGAGGACGTGTCCCGCCTTCCTTTAATCACGGGCCGCTCCTCTGCCCTCAACCCATCAGTCGAGTGCATGACGCGTCTCACGGAGAGAGCCCTCTTACCCATCAGGGGACCGTAATGCCCAGCAATCATGTTGGCTTTCCCAGACTTAATGTTCTCTCCTCAGTCCTTCCTGCCCCAATGGGAAGCGCGCAGATGCTATTTTAAGACATCCTTTAGTACCAAAATACCACTTTGAGACACTCGTGCCCTTCCTTCCAATAATCCCTTTTGTTTAAAGCACAAAGAATGTCTCAGGTAGGAGAGTCCTGGCTTCCTATGGGAAGCAACCCAAAGGGCAGCGTGGAGATTCCGCAGGATTCCTGCCGCCCCGTGGCCTCGGTGCTGTCCAAGGTGCACGGCCCAGGGCAGGGGGAGAGTCTTTCCTTATTTGGTTTCTCATTCTCATTTTTATAGTCTGGGGACTCGGGGGAGGGGTCACGTGACGGAGCACCAGGGTGAGAGGACAGGCTGATAATGGCCCAGCGGACACTCGGCCTGGCCATAGGGAATGAGCTGGACAACATGAAAAGCAAAAGAGAAGAAAGGGCCGTGGACATACTTTTTCCTACAATGGCAAAGAAAATCGGGACTATATTTGAAGTAGAGTGTGGGGTGGGTGTCTAGTGACATCATACGAACTCATGGGTATTTGGGAGAATGAATTATGAATACAGCCCCCCCCCCCAAAGTTTTAGGTCTCATTTCCATCACTGTATCTGCCCTTTAGCTAATATACATCGGATGCTAACTATGTGCCATGTACAATGCAGATCATTTACTGCAGAGAACAATCCTACGGTGTAGGAACTATGTGTCCCTGTGTTTATAGAAGAGAAAACTGAAGTTCAGAGAGGTTAAGCTGCTTGTCCACTGTGACACGGCTTATGAGTGGCGGGGCTGGGACTCACACCCAGGCCTGACCCAGAACCTGAGCTCGTGTCCTCTCCTGTGACCGGCTCTCCCAAGGAGTTTGCCGCCAGGATCCTGTCACCGTGCCAGCGGGGAACCAGCAGATGCTTTGGAGAAACCAACTCCCATAGACAGCTGTCTAGATGGTGTTGATATTATAAATGGTATTATGAAAAACGAAGGATATGGCTTATAAATCAGGCAAAGGGAAGTTATGATTCTTCTGGACACTCTAATCTATCTCCCTATAATTGCCTGTATATGAAATGCCTGCATGAGGTTATCGGAGAATTCCCCGGATCGTCTGCAAAGGTAAGATTGCAATTTCAGCAACCCTTGTTACACAAAACAAAGCAATCTGTTCTACTTTGACACTGACACCCCTGGCTTGCCAAAGTGACGGAGACAGGGACAGGGAGGAATCTGTCCACACTCCAGTTCAAAAAGAAAGTAAGAAGTATTTTCCGGGTGTCAAGGCCTCTGGCCTCTAACCACACTAAGGAAGCGATCTCGGGGATACTTCAGGAGAAAACCACAGCTCCATTCCTTTAAACCAGTGGTTCTCAACTTGTGGGTCGCGACCCCTTTGGCAGTCAAACGACCCTTTCACAGGGGTCGCCTAAGACCATTCTGCATATCAGATCTTTACATTATGATTCATAACAGTAGCAACATTACAGTTATGAAGTAGCAACGAAATTAATTTTATGGTTGGGTCACAACATGAGGAACTGTATTTAAAGTGCCAGAAGTTGAGAACCACTGCAAGTTTAAACCATCTTTAACCTTCATTTCTAGAAACCCTAATTAAAAATCGATTCTGTTTTTGTGTTGTTGTTTTTTTTTTTGTAGTAAATCTGACAGTAATTCAATCTCTAATGGCAGCGGCAAGATAAATAGTATGTCAGGTAAACTCAGCAGAAAAAATGACAATTTCATTGGCAATTTACAGGGTGTGAAATTCCTACCATGATAAAACATTCCTCAACAATACAGGGTAACCATCCCCGTAGGGCACACCGGCCTACTAAAGAATGTCTGCCACCCAAACTATTTTAGTGTTCACAGCCGAGTTATTCTGTATGCACCTGGCACTGAGAAAATAAGTCAGGACCCAAAACAATAAACAAGCTGACATAACAAGATGATTGCAGCCTATTGCAGTCCAGAAAAATCTAATCTGGTCTCCTAACAGCATCACAATCTTTATTGCAACTGTGTGGGCCCCAATTCATCAGCCCGGTTCGGCGAGCCATCCCTGCCAGCGCTCATTCCCTTTCAGGGGAGCCTCTGAGCAGGTATCATGGACTTGAGAGTCTGGCAGTTTCATCCCCGTGCTGCACCTCCGTCAGGGCTCTCTGGCAGTCTCTGACGCCATTTGGGAGAGAAAAATTTGGCCTCTACCTGCTGGACCTCCAGAGAGATTCTGGAAGAAGGAAAAAAAAAAAAAAAAAAAAGGAGGACAAGTAAAGCTCTCCAGCTCAGTGTGAAGAGAGAATAAAACACTGGCATCGCCTCTCGTCCCTGCTGATATCCCAACAGTGTTCCCGGTGAGCTATCAGGTCAGGCAGAACAGGGAAGGAGAGGAAAGGCGCCGATGTTTTCCGACTGCATGCCCAGGCCTTCAAACTAGTTCCTCATTTAAATCAGGCCCACGATACTGGTGCAGCCAGACATCCCTTTTCCAGAGGAGGAAACTGAGCCTAAGAGAGGTTAAGTAATCGCGGCAGGACAAGGACTTCTAAACAAGATCATTGAATTAGCAGTTTTCAAGCCTTTATTTTCCTATCGAGGTAAAATCTGTATAACATAACATTAACCGTTAACCATTTAAAGGGTATAATTCAGTGGCATTTAGTACATCCACCGGGTTGAGCAACCATAGCTTCTCTCTAGTTTAAAACACTTTCATCACTCCCAGTGCAACTTGTGCCTGCAGAGCCACCCCTCCCATTCACCTGCTCCCCGGCTCCTGGGCCCACTAGTCCGCTTTGTGTGGCTATAGATTTTTTTTAAAGGCACTGGAACCGTAATCGACAAAATAAAAGGAAGTAGAGATGCTAACTGAAGTTGGGGCAGCATCGTGGAGCTCCAGCCTTCCCAGACTCCAGTGGGGACACAGGGGCCCTGCGCTGGAGCCTTTGGGCTCCAGAGGCTTATTCTGGGGGGTTCTGGGGGAAATATTCTCTAAGGGACTCTGTCCCTGCAGCATGATTTTTTTTTTCCCTTTTCACAGGAACAGATGAGATCATCAGACCGTGGCAATGCTTTAAGCAGAGATGTCACAAGATCTCTGCCCCCTGCTGAATGGGGGCCTGCACGCGTGATGATACACGTGTAATCTGGTTAGAGCTTCGGGTTCAGGAATCCTGCCTGGCTGCCTTGCTTGTTATGCACATCTCTGGAGCCAGGTGGGGAAGGAGCTTCACACGTTGGATCTCAGATAAGACGAAAGGAAGGGGTAACGAGTTTACCATGGACTCATCATTTCAACCACAGGAAATAATAGAAGCGTCAGAATACAGCCCTCCCTTTGGCTGGACTATTTCCTGATATTTCAACCAGTAGGTTCTGGAGTTGAAGCCAGGGCGACGCCATATGCTTTCCATAGGTGCTCATTAATGGTGAATTGGAGCCATCCACAGAGCTGGCGTGTTAATCACTTTGCATGCTGCACCCACCCCATCTCTCAGGAGGCTTCCACAGAGCCTGCTGAGTGGATAATGAGTCTTTTGTTCTGCCCCTTGACAGCTCGCATCAAAGCCCAATAAAATGCTGGAACAGGAGTTTGCAGCAAAGAAAGTAAGGGCTTATTAGGTGAGGAAGTGGCCCAGGCCCGAGTCACAGGTGAGCAACGCTCAAAAGACCTGGCTCCCTGATGGTTTCCAGGCGATGGGTTAGCATGGTGACTAAGGCGGGAGTCAGGGTCATGGTCAGACTGGTGGTGTCTACAGATAGGTCATTTGCATCTGGTCCTAAGGTCAGCCATGCATCTTTTCATCTGGTTTCACCCTTTTTTCTGGGCCTGGATTTGCAACACAACTGGGTTCTAGATGTTATCTCTAGTTTGACCAACACTGTGTCTCTGTGGGCAATACACCCAAGCCTTTGTTCCTAAGATTATTTGATGCCAACCAGAACCTCATTGTCCTGAGGGCTTAATGCTTAAGGGAGTGGCCATGCAAGGGAAAATGAGGCTGGTGAGTCAGGGTGCTGGGTGAGGCCAGTTTGAATCAAAAGGAGAGAAAAGAGAAAAGGTCATAGTAAAGAAGTGAAGTTTCTGCACAGTTACGGATGGGCCACGGATGGACATGAAATCTAAGTCTGCACTGGGGTAACTACAGCCATCACTCAGGGACGTAGAAGGCAGTTCAAGAGCTCCGTGTAGTTGCCGTTGGGCACTTGTGTGAAGAGCCACACAATTCTGAAGATGACCTGACTCAGAAAGACACAACTGATACGCAGAGAGGGAGAAAGGTTAGACCAGTGGTTCTCAACCTTCCTAATGCCGCGACCCTTTAATACAGTTCATGTTGTGGTGACCCCCAATTTCATTGTTACAAATTGAACATAATTAAAGCATAGTGATTAATCACAAAAACAATATGTAATTATATATGTGTTTTCCAATGGTCTTAGGCGACCCCTGTGAAAGGGTCATTCGACCCCCAAAGGGGTCTCAACCCACAGGTTGAGAACCGCTGGGTTAGACTGATGCAGATAAGCCCTCAGAAAGACACCGAAGAGAGACTGGTGTGTTCCATTCAGCCATGCCCCTACGGTGAAGGTAGGTACCTGGTCTCCTGGGTTTCCAGAGCCAGTCACTGCTCCTTTAGATACAAGTGCGGGAAGCACAACTCTAACTTGCTAGAGCACCAGAGGACTGTACTGGCCCCCAGAGCTGCCACATCCAGGCACAATGGCTGCAGGTGCTCAGACCACATCATCAATGTCCCCTTTCCCCACCTCCTGTCTGCTTTCCTCTGGGCTGGCTTCATTCTCAGGTGGGCTCACCAAAAAGCTCCCAGAAATTCTGGCTTAGCAATTGCAATGGAGACAGTACCCTCACATCCCCAGTAAATTTAGAAAAATTGAGGGGCTAATGCTCATTGGACGGTTTAGGTCACATAACCACCAAGGAACCAAGACCCTGGGTGGCACATGCTCACTGGTCACTCCGTCCTTAGAACTCATGATGGAGTGGAACCAGCCTATCCAAACCATGAGGACCAAGGGGAAGAAAGCAAAGGAACTTTAGGATGCTCGTCCTAGAACATGAGTGCTGGGCAGGCAAAACCAGGGAACATTTGCTATCGCCCAGCCTCCCTTCAAAGAAAATCTGTTTTAAGTTAGTCTGAGTAAGTTTCTGTTCCTTGTCACCAGTCCTGGACTAGCTATCAAGAAAAATGTATGGGGAACAAAGATGAGTAAGACAGATCTCAGCTGTCAAGGATCTTACCTTTCTATGTGGAAGAGAAACAAAACGTATGGTAATTGGACATCACAAGTAAAAGCTTGTTCCAGGGTCCAGAGAACCCCAGGATTTCAAAGGCGTGAGACTACCTTTGCAATAGCTCCTGCGTCTATTTCTCCCCAGCTCTCCCATCCCACCTGGCCAGATTCCTGAAGCACACATTTTGCTTCCATTCCAAGACAGTTTCCACTGGCCAGGTAGAGCATTTTTTTTTTCCAAATGCAAATCTGGTCATAATGGAACCCTCCTAGCCTCTCTAAGTTCCCCATTGCTCTGATGATCTAGATCAGCGGTTCTCAACCTGTGGGTCGAGACCCCTTTGGGGGTCAAACGACCCTTTCACAGGGGTTGCCTAAGACCATCAGAAAACACATATATAATTACATATTGTTTTTGTGATTAATCACTATGCTTTAATTATGTTCAATTTGTAACAATGAAATTGGGGGTCACCACAACATGAGGAACTGTATTAAAGGGTCGCGGCATTAGGAAGGTTGAGAACCACTGATCTAGATTAAAATGTTTCTCCAGTCTTCTCTCTTTGTACTCCAGTCCACCTATGTCCTCTGAGTTGTAAATTCTCCAAAGCTTCAGATACCCTGGGGAGGCCACCTGAAATGCTTGTTCACACCTCCAACCCCTTCGTAGTGATGAATTTATACCTTTCCTTCAGATCTCTATCCAAGGAAGAACACTCTAGCCAGGCTGCTTCAGATCTCCCTGCGATACACATCCAGTGTCGCCCATATTTATCTTCATTGCCCTTATTTCAGTGAGCAAATAAAACTTTGTTTGTCTGATTATTTCATCAATGAATCTTCCTTTAACACCAAGGTTTCTTAGCCTTGGATCTATTGACATTTTGGGCCAGATAATCCTTTGATGTGTGTGGGGGGTGGGGGGGGGAAGGGACTGCCCTGAGCATAGTAGAGATTTAGCAGCAGCACTGGTCTAAGCATTAGACACTAGACACCGAGAGCACCCGCTCTACAGTGTTCTGTACTCCAGGAGGAAAGAGGCCCACCCAATGCCTGGCGAATGTAGATGTGTGTTTCTCAATTCCAGCTGCCCTTCAGAATCACTTAGGGAGCTTTTAAAAATTATGATGCCTGATAGGACCCCATAGTAAGTAAATAGGACCCTCTGAGGAGGTGGGGTCCAGGATTGAGTTCTCGGCAAAAAAATAGTAGTTAGATCTTCTGTATAGCTGGGATTGATAATCACAGAATAGGGGTCCATTGTTGAAATCTTTGCTGGATGAATGCAAGGGAGGAATGGAGATAGTGCTGGAGTGAGAGAGAGAAGGAAGGGAGGAGGGAGGCAGGGAAGGGGAGATGGAGGAAATACAAGGAAGGGAAAAGGAAGAGATTAAACCAAAACCTCTTGGTAGACTGAGACTGCAAAGAGAAATCTGGCTATTACAGCTGAAAACCCAAGTTGGAATCGTATTTGAAGAGCTATGAATATTATTTTGTTGTTCTTGGGGTCGGCAATAGGAGGCCAATGAACACTTCAGAGCAAGGATGCTTCAAGTGCAAAGTGTAGTCTAAGAAGTTGAGTGGGTCATCCAGCAAGAAGGGTTTGGAATGAGGAGACCCAGGAACCAGCTGAATTCTGTTTAAAAAATGGGAGATGATGAGAAATGGAAAGGAAACAACAAATCCCACCGACTCTCTACAGGCGGACTAGCTAGGTGGTGGTCGGTGATACGGGCAGGCTGCCTTTGGGAATATGGCAGCCATGTGTTCGTCGTCCTGGAGTTCAGTCAGGAAGACAGGTGGGGAAGACAGTTACTACTGTGGCGGTACACAGTGATGCACAGACAGCCCGGGAGTATAGAGCAGGTACCTCACCTGGACTCAAAGCTGGAAAACACTTCTCCCAGGAAAATACCTTTCCTTAAGGACCTCCAGGCTCAAGGTGGGAGGAAGAGGGAGAGGGAAGAGAACTAGGAAAGTACAACTGTATTCGAGTGAAGCAAGAGTGAAACTGAGCAGTGACAGATGAGGCAGGGGAAGCCTTGGATGATTGTGGAGGTCCTTGCAAGCCCTGCTCAGCATTTTCGACCTTATCCTAGGGGTCAGGGTAAGTCACGCAGAGAAGGGATTAAAGCGAAGTAGCAGCACCATACAGATGTGCCTTTTTTTTCAGATTTCACTTCTGCTCTGGGGTGCAAAACAGAAATGTGAATAAAGAAAGAAGTTAGCAAATGTTTCAAAGGTGTTCCCCACCTGAGAGGGAAGGAGAATGGCCATTTTAGCAGGAATGAGGAAAAGAAGTCAGCAACCGAAATTATGAGGCAAGGGGTATTGGCACGTTTTGTTCCGTTATTTTATAAAATCTCTGGCTCCTGGCACAGAGTCCCTATGTGGGGAAGATTTTGAGGAGAGCCTCCTGCAATTCGTGACAGGCCCTGCAGACCATGCTTGGACCCCTCTTTGCCTGCAGGTGCTCATATTGCAGTAAGAAGAGCCTGGATTGAACAAACCAGGACTCCCTTCAACGCCGAGCAGTCACGCATCTCTCCCAGGCAGTCTGTCTGTGTCCCTGAAGAATCTCAACCAGAAAAGAACACGGACCGTGGAGCCACACCGATCCAACTTCAAACCCCTGTCCCACAGCCAGTCTGCTGCACAATTTCCTTAACTGAGCGTCAGTTTCCTCATCTACAAAATGGGAAGACCAATACCTCCCTGTTTGGTTGTGAGAATCCAGTGACACATAACATGTGGACAAATGCCTCAGAGGCTGGTTGGCAGGGGATAAAGGCTGATTTCCCCTCCTCTCTGAATGGTAGCATCAAACTCTGTGGATTCATCACCAGCTGCCACTATTCACAGCCACAAAC
Source organism: Myotis brandtii (assembly GCF_000412655.1). Taxonomy (NCBI): domain Eukaryota; kingdom Metazoa; phylum Chordata; class Mammalia; order Chiroptera; family Vespertilionidae; genus Myotis; species Myotis brandtii. The sequence continues at coordinate 2,808,177 of NW_005363938.1, read as the reverse complement.
TATTCCACCATGAACAGCCATTTCCACAATGTAACACGGATTCAAAATAGTACAGGTGGGGAAGGCTGACTTGCAAAACACTCCCATGTGCTTGGGAGATGAATGTTGATAGGGTGGAGAAAAAAAAATCAGGACTCCAGGCGATAGGGATATTTGAATAATGGCAGAGCCAGAACATCTGTAGCAGGTCAATAGACCACTCTTCTCTCCCTAGCAAATTCTCCATCTTGAGCTTCTGTAATATCGGCATCTTTGTTATGAAGTAACTGCTGATCTATTACTCTTACAGAGGCGTATTGAATGCATTTGAAGAAGAATGATGCTTTATTACAGATCAAAGGCCTTGTGTTTATGATTTACAGCTCGGTGGTGTCTGCCTGCCTGACACCATCCACAGAAGTGAGAAATCATGCAAAGGAAATGAACTTACCTTGATACCTGGCCTGCGTGTTTAGCCAGGACACGCCAGGTTGCAAGTGACAGACACACAACTCGAGATAGCTTAAGGAAACATGGAATTTTAAGGACGCTGAGGACTCTCATGAAAGAATGGAACCATCAAGCCAAGGAAAAGGCAGAAATGCAGCTGGACCTCAGGAATTGTAAAACCAAGGATTCAGAGATACCGTGATTCTTTTTCCGTTTCTTTCTGCATTTGTCTGCTTGTTTCCATATTCTTCTCTCTCACTAGAAATGGGTTTTGGCTACACAGCAAACAAAAACAAAGACAGGGCCCCTGATAACTCCTGAGTTTTTTCCCCTTAAGATATCAGTCTTCGAAACTGGTTTGGCTCAGTGGATAGAGCATCGGCCTGCGGACGAAAGGGTCCCAAGTTCGATTCTGGTCAGGGGCATGTACCTTGGTTGCTGGCATATCCCCAGTGGGAGATGTGCAGGAGGCAGCTAATCGATGTTTCTCTCTCATCGAGGTTTCTAACTCTCTGTTCCTCTCCCTTCCTCTCTGTAAAAAATCAATAAAATATATTTAAAAAAAAAAAAAGATATCAGTCTTCTCAGTGCCAGGCCAAATGTCCTAATAAATGAACCCACTAGCTTAGCTTGGGTCAGGTGACCATTCTTGGGCCAATCAGCTGTCTCCAGTGCAGACTGCTATACTGTGATTGGCCCATTCTGGGTCAGCTTTCTACACCTGGACATTCAATTAACAGTGGCTGAATATAAAGCAGTGGTTCTCAACCTTGGCTGCACATTAGAATCACCTGGGAATCTTTGTAAAATCCTGATTTCTGGGCCTCATCCTCCAGAAATTCTGTTTCTTTGTTATGGGGTGGGGCCACAATATTAGTAACAAAGAAACAGAATTTCCAGAGGATGAGGCCCAGAAATCAGGATTTTAAAAAGATTCCCAGGTGATTCTAATGTGCAGCCAAGGTTGAGAACCACTGATATAAAGGGTCATTTGAGAATATGATCCCTCAAAAGGAAACCAGACAGATGCTCCAGGCAGAGGGGCAGTCTCCAGAAAAAGTGCCAGGCCGGACAGACTAAACCAGTGGTCGGCAAACTCATTAGTCAACAGAGCCAAATATCAACAGTACAACGATTGAAATTTCTTTTGAGAGCCAAATCTTTTAAAGTTAAACTATATAGGTAGGTACACTGTTATTAACTTAATTAGGGTACTCCTTAGGCTTAGGAATAGCCACACTCAAGGGGCCAAAGAGCCGCGTGTGGCTCGCAACCTGCAGTTTGCCGACCACTGCACTAAACCATGGGTGAACTATACCCTTCTCTCCCGGGAGTAAACATGCCTCCCGGGAGAGAAGGGTATTGCCTCAGGTTTCCCTCATTCATTTATTCATCTCATCATTTATGCATTCATTTCCTTCAAACACCGAACACTCATTAAAGCGCTATCTGTCGGGTAGTGGTGATTTCTGGGTTTAGTGTGGAGCAAAGTCCCCCCTCCTGCTGCTGATACATTTCTAACACAGAGACTCACTCACACCCTTCAGTGCCTCTGCTGGAGAGGCACTCAGCCCATCTGACAGGGTGGGAGCTTGTCCCCACTTCACGCCAACAACGCTCCTGTTGAGAAACCTACTCTCTCTCTGAAATATCCAGCAACACACAGACAAATATCACACAGCTCTTCCCAATCTCTCAAAACACACACACACACACACACACACACACACACACACACACACACACACCCCAGGATGCCCTACTAGACCCTGAGAAATCACTTGAGTTTTCTCTAGGGAATGAAACATTTGTGGGCCACGTTCATGTGACTGTATTGACTTGCCTACTATGGGAAGACCTGTGCTATAAAGAAATCAGAACTCGACTCTGGTACAGACTCACAGGGTTTCCATGAACAAGAGTTACTCCGCTTTGTCCTTTCGTGTTCTCATCGGGAAAGTGAAGAGCTTCAATATGAGATAAATCCTAGCAATCAGTTTTGGGAGAGGAGAAACAAGTACTACATTTTCAAAATAGGCCCTATAAAGAAATCTTTCCCTGATATTTCAGCTTATAGTTGGGGACCATTTTTTTTCTTTTTTGTTGCAGTTCTGTGGTATAATCATATTTTACCTCTTTGTGTTCCCTGCTACACTATAATTTCCAGAAGACAGAGACCAGCCCTCATTCATTATATTCCCAATGCTCAACACAGAACCTGGTATATAACACACACTCAGTGTTTATTAAACAAGAGGGTGGGTGGATATACGACACATTGTGTTGGCCAAACTCCCTTGTCCACGGACATGTCATATCCTGCTCTAAGCAAAACGGTGATGACATGATTCTTGAATCATGAGTTTGCGGAATAGAGAACTCAGGCTGACAGATCACAAAAGCCACCAGAAGTCCCATATCCTTAGAGGCTCTCTTGGCATTGCATTCATAGAAAATCCAAGTCTATGAATACAGCAGAGATCGAGCACAAAATGCTCAATCCAGTATTAACGGGAGTAGTGGAAGCTGCTCAGACACTTTTTAAAAAAACTTTATTTTTGTTGTTCACATTATTACAGATGTCCCCATTCCCCCCACCTTTGCCCACCCAGCTCCCTCCTCTACCTCTTCCTTCTGGCCATCACCGCACTGCTGTCTGCGTCTATGGGCTATGCCTATATGTTCTTTGGCTGATCCCTTCACCTTCTTTCATCCAGCACCCACCACCCCCCCGCCCACTCCTCTCCTCTGACAGGTGGGCTATGCCTATATGTTCTTTGGCTGATCCCTTCACTTTCTTTCATCCAGCACCCACCACCCCCCGCCCACTCCTCTCCTCTGACAGGTGTCTGTTCCATGTACCCATGCCTCTGTTTCTATTTTGTTCATTAGTTGATTTTGTTCATTAGATTCCAAATCTTGATAGCACTTACCAATTACTGAGCCCTTACTATGAGTCAGGCACCATCTAAGAGCTTTGAAAACACTGTCTACACAAGTGGTTCTCAATTGGGGTGATTTGGCACGGTTTGGACATGATTTGACTGTCACTCTGGAAAGGGTTTGCTGCTGGCATCTAATGGGTAGAGGCCAGGGTTTCCGATAAACATCTTACATTACACAGGACAGGCCCTCACAACAAAGAATGGTCCAGCCCCAAATGTCAACAGTGCTAAGGTTAAGATATTCTGATCTAAATTAATCCCCTCTACAACCCTATTTTCTAAAAACTATTATTGCTATTACTATTATTATTACTTTCCTGATATTATAGGAGAGGAAACCAATGAATATGTACATTGTTCAAGAAACAAGCTGGGATTTGAACCTATATTCTCAACACCTTTCCTATAACTCTTGGCAGGTCTTACCTACGAGGTCAAACTAAATAGGGAACTTTACACGTACAACCCTAAACCTACTTAATATGCTGGGACTTGAAAATAGCCCGCTGTGCCAACATCAGATCTTTACCTAGTTTCATATGAGAAACTAAAGACGTTACTTTGGCCAGAGCTGGGAGTATCTTTAAATTGAATCCAGTTCCCCCTGTTGAAACATAATAACTTTTAAAGTAATCTAGTGTCTTCATTACCAGTGCTACATCCAGTTGTCGAAATCTCTTTTGAGTTGGTAGTTAAAAGGCCCAGGCACACATTCGGAACGTTATTGTGGCTGGCTAAAATGCTTAGCAACAACACAAACATCACTCAGAATCAAATTATCAGATGTACCGACAAGATGCTCCTCGATTTAATAGTGTGGTAAATGATGGCTGGGAGATGTTCTTTGAAGCTGTGGAGGCAAATGTGAAAGCTAATTCAATTCTCAAATGAATAAAAGTGAGAAACTGTTCTTATAAACCTGATATTACCAGAGATGGGGCCACAGCGTGCTGCTGACTTGGATGGGGGAAGGAGAGAAGAGCAGGACTCATTTTATTATTTCTGATCGTAAAGAGCTGGGCTCTGCAACCACACAGCTTTGACCTTGGGCCCTGAGGGGAGACCTTCAGAGGGAGTGAGGGCTCATTTCTGACTCGGGCCAGAGGCAGGCTGACTTTCCCCTCAGTTCCCCTTGGAGCTGCTTGAGGGAGGAAGGGCCTTCTGAAGGAGCCCCAGGGCCTTGGGGAAATCAGGTCTCTGTTCATTAGATGTGAGAGTGTGAAACAGCATTTCCTGAGAGAAAGGGGAATCTCGGAATACCCAGGCCAGTGGCGTTCCCATGGCTCCACAGGGCCCTAGGTTCTCACAAATGTCTCTCCGGAGTAAGGGGTGGGAAGATTTAGAAAAGAAGCATGGCTTGACATTTGCTTTAATTCACATATAGATGGCAGGGGTAAGATATTATTTAGGGATAAAAAAACTTTTGCTGCTGAAAGTCAAGAGCCCCACTAGTTTACTCACTTAGACCAGGAAAGCAAGGCTGCAAGGCCACACGACAAGTCAAGGGCTGCGCTCCTATATACCAATTCTCCTATGTCAACTGGGTGTCCAACAACTCAGTTCAGTTCTGGCACTAACTACCTGGGATTAGCATAAAGTCCATAGGTTGGGGGCTCAGTCCCATTAAACTTCCTTCACTTCAGCTGCCAGCTGCCAGGCCCAGGAGCCACCCACACTCCTGCCTGCCCAGCTTGGCTATACAGTCAGAAGTTCCCATGATTCCCCTTGACGATTAGCTAGAACAGCGGTTCTCAACCTGTGGGTCGAGACCCCTTTGGGAGTCAAACTACCCTTTCACAGGGGTTGCCTAAGACCATCGGAAAACACATATATAATTACATATTGTTTTTGTGATTAATCACTATGCTTTAATTATGTTCAATTTGTAACAATGAAAATACATCCTGCATATCAGATATTTACATGACAATTCATACAGTAGCAAAATTACAGTTATGAAGTAGCAACGGAAATAACTTTATGGTTGGGGGTCACCACAACATGAGGAACTGTATTAAAGGGTCGCAGCATTAGGAAGGTTGAGGACCACTGAGCTAGAAGGACTCACAGAATCCAGGAAACACTCTACTTGTGACTGTAGTTTTATCATAAAGGAGGCAAATGAGCAGCCAGATGACAAGATCTGGAAGGGTCCTGAGCGCAGGAGCGTCTGTCCCCGGGAAGTCTGGGTGCACCACCCTCACCACACACCATCAGTGTTCACCAACCAGGAAGCTGTCTGAGTCGCCGGGGCCGGAGTGTTTGCCAAGGTTTCATGGTGTAGGTGAGATTGGTAAAACCATTGACCACGAGCTGGCACTCAGTTTCCAGCTGTTCTCCCTCCCCAGGAGGTCTGGGCAAGCCTGAGACCAAAAGTTCCAACCCTTTCACCACTTGCTAGGTCTTTCTGGCCTGGCCAGACCCACCCTGGGGACTGTCTAAGGCTCCACCATGAGTCACCTCATTAGCATAAATTCAGGTGTGTGCAAAAGGGGCTCTTTATGAATAACAAAGTCACCCCATCACTCAGGAAATTCCAAAGGTTTTTTATGCTCTGTGCCAGGAACCAGGGACAAAGACCAGATTTTCCTTTGTGTTAATCATACCTCCAGGGCCAACGTGGACACCACAGCCCCTGTCACCCCAGCATGAGAGCTGGCTGGCTGTTTTCAGAGTGGTAAATGGAAGAGCGGAGGACAGAGGAGTAAACGGAGACTCATGGATGCCAAGAGCCCGAGCCACCCGCTGGTAAAGCTGGTCTGGAAGCTGGGTCTCTCACCAGTGCCCCCTCAGAGTCACTGGAGAGTGCCTGCCCTGTTTGTTTCCATTGGTGCTGTAACCAATTACCACAACCTCGGTGGCTTAACAGGGCACAGGTTTATCACCAATCTGGGTCTGCAGGGCTGCGTGCCTTCTGTAGGGATAATATGTTTCCTTGCCCTGTCAAGCTTCCAGAGGTCACCTATATCTTTTCATTCACGACCCCCTTTCTCTATCCCTCCATCTGAAACAGGTGGAATAAAATGTTCCCCAAAATTGCCCCATCGAGCCAAGCCCTGCCACCACTATGGCTGTTATCAATAAAACAATCGTCCGGGAACTAACCTGGCTTATTTAAGTCTGTTTTTAAAATCTAAAACCAAGCCACCAACCATAGAGACAAACTCAATACCTGGTTGGGAAAATTCCTTCCAGCACCCCATAATAAGTCTTGTACAATCCCAGAACGCCTCGCTGTACTGAAGCGTACACGGACCTCAGTGGGACCCCAACATTCCTAAAGAGGAAAAAGTCAGTCAACCTACACCCTGATTGGTTACCACTGGCAACCTCCATGTCCTCGAGGAATAAACACCCCCTAACCCCACGTTCAGTGCGCAAAACCTGGGACCCTATCTCCATGTTCTGCCCTGGGAAGAGCCTCAGTACATCTGCCTTTGCATTTACCAGTGTCCCTGGTCTACATTCTTTTCTACCAGGAGACAAGAACCCAAGCTCATCGGTAACATATCTTCAAAGCCGACAGAGTAGCATCTTCAAATCCCCCCCACCCTTTTTTCCTCTGCCTCTGTCAACACATGGCCTTTTGTTTATGCTGCCACTCCTGTGCCCCTTATAAAGACCCTATGATCACATCACGATAACCCAGGATCATCTCCCATCTCAACATCCTAGCTTGACCACATCTGCGAAATCTCCTTCCCCTTAGAAGGTAAGGTATTCATGGGCCTTGGGGTTAGGATGCGGACATCTTTGGGAGGGCCCTTATTCAGTGCCCACAGTTCTAGCCCATCCCCATCGCTGGCATGGCTCTGCCAGTCTCAACTCACGTTTGCTCCATCGCAGACCCATGGTGACTTCTACAGTGGGGGAGGAGACTGTGACTCCTTCTCTGAGCCTGTTTTTCTGGCTGGCCCCTTCCTAGTTTTGCTAACAGATGAGGAATGTCCTCTGATGACTAAGGGCCACATTTACTGAAGGGGAGGGGATGTCAGGGCGGGCTGCTGTACACCTGGGTGCACCCCCTCTCTGTCGCACCCTGCTGCGTCTGCAGGGTCTGAGTTGCACTCCTGGTCATTACACTGGGGGTGCTAGGAAATATTGTTCAGTCTTCCTGCGACCCCCAACCGTGCCCTCACCAGAGAGCCCTCCCACAGCAAAGTGTTTGTATTTTTCAGACTAATCAAATTGGGGCTTTATTTCCACTCGGGCCAAGTGTGGCCATTCAGAAGACGCGGCGGGCCAGCCAAGCGGCATTTGCAAACCCGTTTCTCCTCTCTCATCGGCCACAATATGCTGTGTGAACGTGGGGAATTTGTTTCCTTCTCTTATTTTTCTAAGCAAAGCTATAGGAACTCTGATTAGAAATGTCTTTATTCCCAAGTTTCTGCACAGGTCCGTGGTTTTCAACCCTCCTCGGGCGGGGCGGGGGTGACCCTAGGGGACATTCAGCAATGTTTGCGGGCATTTTGGTCATAACAACTTAGAAAGAGGGCTGGTACTGGCATCTCATGGGGAGAGGCCAGGGACAGAGCTAAGCATCCAACAGTGCACAGAACAAAGGATGGTTGAAATGTCAATAATGCTGCAGTTAAGAAACCCTGTTTTAGCCCTAAAGAAGAGAAAACAAAGCCCTAATAATTTTAGTGTTCTCTCTCTCCCCCCCCCCTCTCTCCATTTACTTCTTCTCTATGGGACAGGGAGCAAGTCATCCCATTTGTCAGAATATGGGACAATTATTGAGCCACACTGATAAGCAGGCAGGGTCTTTGTGCTTCCAAAGCTTCAAAAACGAGAACCTGGATGTCTATTTCCTCTGGTCCCATCTATCCTCAGACACAGCGAGTCTTCTTACCCTGTCAGGCTGCCGGCCCACGCAGGAACAATCATAAGCAGAACATCCCCGCCGAGGACAGGAGGGGGGAGACTCGGTCACTGATGACTGAAGCCGGCCCTTACGGGGTCTGCAAGCGTGGACTCAAAGTCCGTTCTTAACGTTCTGCCACCTTTTCGTAGGTGAGAGGCATGCCCTTGTCTAGGTTTAGATTTGGGATGGGAGGCCTGTGAGCTCTGATCTAAGCCCCTCTCTAGAACACAGTTTCCCCGATGATCCAAATTTGTTGGTGATTCCCATCCAAATCACGGGAAAGTGCCAACCCGACATAAAGTTCACGGAAATCACATATAAACTCTGGCGCCACTGTGTGTACATCTCCGCTAGCCAGGAGGGGAAAGGAACGCATGTGAGATTCGACTCCTTTGAGCTTTGGTGTTCTGGTGATTTGGGTGTGGGGCACAGATACACAGGACAAGGACTCAGGGCTACGTCTCCATTTTTATTTCCCAGGCCACGGGAGGCCGGGCTCTGAGCAGAGCCAGGGAAAGCTCTCTTGCAATCAGCTTTTCTCGAGTAGGGCTGTCAGCCACGGGGGCTTGGGTAAACAGCAGATTCTAGCATCTTTTGGACTCTGCCTCAGCTTGAACTGAGTAGCTGAGTGACGGCTATGGAAGTCAGGCCCTCAGTCAGCAGGGACAGAGACAGGCAAAAGGAATTTTTACTTTAGATTGACTTTAGATTGCTTTACTTCTTCCCATGACAGGAAAAAAAAAGAGAGAGAGAAATAGGCCACTGCGTCCTGTGTGTGTAGTTAAATAAGTTATGTAGTTATAGAGCATTTTAATTCTCCCTTTAAATGCAAAGAAAACCAATAATTTTGAAATGGCTTCATTGATCAAAAAATAACTACTGTTGCAAACATTTATGCTCACCACAAAAGGCATAAGTCTTCTTTATCTTAATAAGAATATCATCTTGTTACAGTTAATAGTTACTGAACTGCCTATTAAGCCCCAGGCAGAGTTTAAGGACTCCGGGATGGTATTATTTAATTTGATCTTCATCCTAACCCAATCATCCGCATTAGGTGCTGTTACTACCTTGATTTTGTAAGATAAGAAACTGAGGGCCAGAGAGGTGAAGTAACTCGTGCAAGATCACACAGCTGCTAAAGTGTCAGAGAAGGAACTGTGAACGGAGATTTGGCTGACTGCGTGGTCTTTTCATCTGGACAGTCCCTCTATATTCTCACATACAGTCTCTGTCTTGGGAGTGACCAGAACCTCACTCTGTAGTTTGCTTTTCTTGTAATGTCTTTGATGACTTTGGGTGTCAGAGTGATGCTGGACCCACACAATGAATTAGGAAGTATTCCTTCCTTGTCATTTTTTTTTGGGGGGGGGGGAGTTTCTGTAGAACTGGTATTATTTTCTTTCTAAAATGTGTGGAGGAATTCACCAGTGAAGCCATCTGAGCCTAGAGTTTTTTATTTTGTTTTGTTTTGTGTGGGACGTGGTTAAGCTACAATTTCATGTTCTTTGGTAGAGATAGCCTTACTCAGGTTACCTATTTCATCTTGATCTAGCTTTCATAGTTTGTGCCCTTCAGGGAATTTGTTCATTTCACCCAAGTTGTTGAATTTCTGTACATAAAGCTGTTCATAATATCAGTCACCTTTTTATCCTTTAACTATCTATAGAATCTGTAATGAGATCAGCATTCTCGGTTCTGACATTGGTATTTATGGCCTCTTCTCTTTCTTGATCAGTCTGGCTAGATGTTTATCGATTGTATTGATGTTCTTAAAGCATCAACTTTTACTTTGATTGGTTTCCTCTGATCTCTGTTTCCTATTTCATTTATTTCTGCTCTCGATATTTATATGCTTCCCTCTGCTTACTTTGAATCTAACGTGCTTTTCATTTTCTATTTTAAGGTGGAAACTGAAGTCATTGAATCAAGACCTTCGTAATTTTCCCACAAAGGTATTTAATACTACAAATGTATTTCTAAATATTGCTCTCACAACACTCCACACCTTTGCATGTGTTGTGTTTTAATTTTCAAAATACTTTCCACTTTCCCTTTTGATTGATTCTTGACCCACGGGTTACTTAGAAATACACTGTTAGGCATCCAAATATTGGCGTTTTCCAGAGAGGTTATTAATTTCTAATTTAATTCCGTTATAGTCTGAAAACACATTTTGAATGACTTGAATCCTTTTGACTGTACTGAGACCTTCTATTTTGGTCCAGGATATAGTCTATGTGGTTGAATGTTCAGAATGAACATCAAAACACATTGGAAAGAATGTGTATTTTGCTGCTGTTGGTGACACAGGCTTTCCAGGGCCTGGGGACCCGAGGGTCCACAGTGACCCACTGAGGGCTCTTGGATTTGCAAGGGAAGAATTCAAACATGAGCCAGCATAGAGTTGAAAGTGAGTTTATTAGTGAAGTAGGGACACAGAGAGTGGCTACTCCACAGCCAGAGCAGCCTCCTTTATTGAGGTTCATTTCATCGGAGGGTAGGGCATTTAATAAGGGGAGGCATATTCAGGATCTTTCTGGAGAAAAGGGTGGAGATTTCTCAGCAGAACTCCTATATGGGCTTTCCATTTCTGATCATGCTGTGGAGGATTATTAATTATAGCATGCTCATGTATTACAGTGAGTGGGTAATGAGGCTAGGGCAGTGGTCGGCAAACTGCGGCTTGCGAGCCACATGCGGCTCTTTGGCCCCTTGAGTGTGGCTCTTCCACAAAATACCGACTTCTGCGCATGGGCTAGGGCAGTGATGGTGAACCTATGACACGCGTGTCAGAGGTGACACGCGAACTCATTTTTTTGGTTGATTTTTCTTTGTTAAATGGCATTTAAATATATAAGATAAATATCAAAAATGTAAGTCTTTGTTTTACTATGGTTGCAAATATCAAAAAATTTCTATATGTGACACGGCACCAGAGTTAAGTTAGGGTTTTTCAAAATGCTGACACGCGGAGCTCAAAAGGTTCGCCATCACTGGGCTAGGGGATTCTAACAAGTGTGGAATGACAATGGGTATAGAGTTTCTTTTAGGGATAATCAAAATGTTCTGGAATTAGATAGTAGTGATAGTTGAATAAGTATGAATTTACTCAAATCCATTGAGTCATACACTTTAAAAAGCTGAGTTTTGTGGTAAGTAAATTATATCTCAATAAAGCTGTTACTTTTAATGAAATCATAAAAGAGACCAACAAATTAATCCAACAACAACAAAAAAGAAACATAAAGAAAACAAAGAAACAAATGGATCTAATAAAAAACAATGAGCCCTGGCTGGTTTACTCAATGGTTAGAGCATCAGCCAGTGTACTTAAGGGTTGTGGGTTTGATTCCTGGTCAAGGGCATGTACCTCGGTTGCAGGTTCATTCCTGTCCCAGGTCAGGGCATGTGCAGGACACAACCAATCAATATGTCTCTCTTTCCTCGTTGTTTCTCCCTCTCTCTCCACCCCTCTTCCCTCCCTTCCACTCTGTCTGAAAATCAATGGGAAAAATATCCTCAGGGGAGGTTTAAAAACAACAATGAGATGATAGACATGAACCTAACTATACTAATAATCATATTAAATTTTAATGTTTTAAACCTCCTTATTAAAAGGCAAGAAAGGCCCTAACTGGTTTGGTCAGGGGATAGAGCATTGGCCTGTGGACTGAGGGGTCTGGGGTTTGATTCCAGTCAAGGGCACATGCCCAGGTTGCTGGCTTGATCCCCAGTGCGGGGTATGCAGGATGCAGCTGATCAATGATTCTCTGTCATCATTGATGTTTCTATCTCTCTCTCCCTCCGGTCAAGGGCACGTGCCCGGGTTGTGGGCTCAATCCCCAGTAGGGGGCGTGCAGGAGGCAGCCAATCAATGATTCTCTCTCATCATTGCTGTTTCTATCTCTCTCTCCCTCTCCCTTCCTCTCTGAAATCAATAAGATATATATTTTTAAATTTTTTTTAAAAAGGCAGGAAGGCCCTGGCCGGTGTTCCTTAGTGGTGAGAATGTTGGTCCTTACAGCAACGGGAAAATCAGTAAGGATACAGAAGATGGATTGAGCTGGTCTCTGCCAGTTTTAAGCCATGAGTCCAGTGGGAGGTGGTCTAACTTCCTTTTTGACGGTTCCTGTAGCTTTTATTGATTGTGGCTGCTTCACCACATACGCTATCTCATTCTTTGGAGTGTTCAACTAAGGGAGGCAATATGAATGTCCTTCCTGGATAGCTTATAAAAATAGAAGCAAGATTAATTATCTATGGGGTCTATCGATAGGCCCATGCCAACAGGAGGATGGATCATAATGGCTTTTCTTCTTTTTTCACCTTTATTGAGATAAAATTACTAAATAAAAATTATAAATGTTTAAGATGTATGATGTGATGTTTTCATATGTTTAAATTATAAAATATTACCACAATTAAGCTAATTAACACATCCACATATCCATTACCTGACTTAACATATTTACCATTTTCTTTTCCTTTTTGTTTTTTGTGTGGTGAAAACGCTTAAGATCGACTCTCTTGGCAAATTGCAAGTATAGAATACAGTATTATTAATTACTAGAGGCCTGGTGCATGAAATTCGTGCACTGGGAGAGGGTATCCCTCGGCCCAGCCTGTACCCTCTCCAATCTGGGACCCCTCGGGGGATGTCTGAACTGTGGGATCAGGCCTAAACCGGCAGTCAGACATCCCTCTTACAATTTGGGACTGCTGGCTCCCAACTGCTCGCCTACCCGATTGCCCCTAACCGCTTCTGCCTGCCAGCCTGATCACCCCCTAACCACTACCCTGCCAGCCTGATTGACGCCTAACTGCTCCCCTGCCGGCCTGATCGCCTCCAACTGCCCTCCCTTGCCAGCCTGGTCGCCCCTAACTTCCCTCTCCTGCAGACCTGGTCCCCCCCACAACTGTCCTCTCCTACAGGCCTGTTTGCCCCCAACTGCCCTCCCCTGCTGTCCTGGTTGCCCACAACTGCCCTCCCGTGCTGGCAATCTTGTGGCTGTGGGCGCCACCATCTTTGAGTGCAGGGCAGTCAATTAGCATATTCCCTCCTTATTGGCTGTGGGCACCGCCATATTTGTGATGGCTTGAGGGTCAATTAGCATATTCCCTCTTTATTAGATAGGATAGTCACATTGTGATACATTAGAGCAGTGGTTCTCAACCTTCTGGCCCTTTAAATACAGTTCCTCATGTTGTGACCCAACCATAAAATTATTTTCGTTGCTACTTCATAACTGTAATGTTGCTACTGTTAAGAATCATAATGTAAATATCTGATATGCAGAATGGTCTTAGGCGACCCCTGTGAAAGGGTCGTTCGATCGCCAAAGGGGTCGCGACCCACAGGTTGAGAACCGCTGCATTAGAGCTCCAGAACTTATTCATCCTGCATAACTGAAACTCTTTACTCCTTGAATATCTCCCCACCTGCTCCTCTGACAACATGGTCCAATAAACATGAGCCCTGAGGATGGGAGTTTCTAGGGAACTGCCAGACAGAGTGTATAGTGATGCTTCTCCAGGGATGGGGTTCTTCCCCTTCCATGGCTACTAGGTTCTGGGTTCACAGCTACTGTAATTGCAGGGCTGTGTTTGAAGGTGACCACTGAGCTGGGAGAAGAGCACAAGTAAAGTCACCTCAAAGCTCACTGCTCTTACTGAGGTTTAACCATTTTCTTGACTAAAAAAATATTCTTGCAAGCCCTTTGTTAATTTCTAGAGTTTTGAAAAGAATTAATTTTGAAAAATTTTGCCAGGGTTCTTGTTGATTTTATAGAAGAATGGATTTTTGGAGGTCTGTACCCCATCATTGGAGAAAAAAATTATTTTATTATATTTTATTTCCTTTAAAGAATTTCTAGATATAACTCTTTTCTTATTTTAGTGGTGGCTTTAGAGTGTAGAGTATAAATTTTTTTTTCTTATCACAGTTTACCTTTTAGTGCTATTACAGCCTTATTGTTTGACAACTTTACAATAGTTTACTTTATATAGTATACTTCCATTTTTCCCCTTTCAACATTAGGACTATTGTCATACATTACACTTTTATGTATATCATATGTCTCACACTACATTGTTATTATCTTTAATGTAAACAGTCAATTATCCTTTCTTTAAAGATATTTAAATAATAAGAAATAGTCTTATGTATTTACCCATATTTGGTGTCCTTTGTCTATTTCACATTTCCATCTGGTATCATTTTCCTTTGCCTTCCTTTAACATGTCTTATAGTAGTGTGTCTTCTGGTAATTACATTTTTACCTTTTGTATGCCTTAAGATGTCTTTATTTAATCTTCATTTATGAAGAATATTTTTACTAGGTATAAAATTCTAGTTTGGTCACTTTCCTTTACTTTCAGGACTTTAAAGACATTCCTCAACTTATTTTTCTGTATGATTTTAAGATTTTTCTCTTTACAACTGTTTAGGAGCTCTTTGATTATGATGGGGCTTGGTGTAGTTTTCTTCATGTTTCTCGTGCTAGAGTTTTATTGACCTTCTTGGATACGTGGTTTATCATCTAACTTGGAATCATTTCAGGCATTATTTTTTGAAAATGTTTTTCCAATTCTCTCTTCAGGGACTCCAATTATATGTATGTTAGGCTTCTGTCTACAGTTTATTGATGCTGCTTACATTTTTGTCTCCTCTTGTGTTTCATTTGAGATTCTTCCTATTGCTCTATCTTGATATTTACGTATCTTTTATTCTGTAATGCCTAATCTGCCATTAATTCTGCCTGGTGCATTGGAGTTTTCATCTTTAGACATTTAACTTGGATTTTTAAAAATATATTTTATTGATTTTTTACAGAGAGGAAGGGAGAGGGATAGTTAGAAACATCGATGGGAGAGAAACATCGATCAGCAGCCTCTTGCACACCTCCTACTGGGGATGTGCCCGCAACTAAGGTACATGCCCTTGACTGGAATCAAACCTGGGACCTTTCAGTCCGCAGGCTGGCGCTCTATCCACTGAGCCAAACCAGTTAGGGCTAACTTGGTTTTTTTATATCTTTTATACTTCCACTCAACTTTTGAACATATGGGATACAGTTATAATAACTGCATTAATGTCCTTGTTTGCTAATTCTAACACCTGTGCCTGTTCTGGTTGAGTTCAATTTTTCTCTTTTTTATATATTATATTTTCCTGGTTCTCTGCATGCCTAGATTTTTTTTTTTGGATGTCAGACATTGTGAATTTTGCCTTGCTGTGTAATTAATATTTTCATATTCTATAAATAATCTTGAGTTATGTATATTCTGGGACAATTGTTCTAGAAACAGTTTGAACCTCTTGGGTCTTGCACTTAAGATTTGTTAGGTATGACCAAGATGATATTTTATCTAGTGCTAATTTTGCTAACCACTGAGGTAAGACTCTGTAAGTACTGTACCAAATGTTAAGTGATTTATGAGTTTTTCCAAGCCAGATGATGGGGAAAGTACTATTCTAAGTGCTAATGACTGCTATTGCTAATCCTTCCAGGTGGTCTTTTCCTGGCCTCAAGCAGTATCCTCATACACAGGCACAGATGAGTACGTTGCTAATAAATGAGGGAGGCCCTCTGCAAATACTGAGTTTTCTCTCTGCAAAACAGTCTCCTCTTTGGAACTCTGTCCTGGGACTCTTTGCTGTTCATGAACTCTCAGGAGTTTATATGGTTAGGAGTCTCTTCATCTCTGAGAGTCTGTGGGCTCTGCCTAGGCTCTTCCTACCTGTGCTACCTGGAGAGGCAGTAAACTAAGGGCAATGGTAGGGCTTGCGTCACTTGTTTCTCATTTCTCCGGGATTACTACTTTTGTTGCCTGATGTCAAATGTCTTGAAAACTGTTGTGTCTTATATTGGTTGTGGTGAGATTTTGGCTGTCTCAGGTGAGAGATTAAGTCCGATGTTTGTAATTCCATTCTGTACAGAACCAGAATTGCTGGTTGATATTCAATACCCATTTTGGAGAGAGTTCACAGGACACAGCTGGCTTTGTGCTGTTTGTTTGACCTCTTTAATGTACTTCTTCCAAATTAGTGATCAAGACTGACCTTGAGGCTTCCAGATCTCAGTTCTTCCTTCAATTCAGCAGCCATCCACTTGGTTACCATAGAGTCTCAACAGTGAGGAAGTTGGACTTCCCCAGGAGCATGGGGTTGGGCTCGCAAACTATAAAAACCAAGAAGTCAATCTAGGAACTCTAAATTTTCTCCTTCTTTTTTCTGAGTCCCCTCATTTGATGTGATGATTGACCTCAGGCAGAGTTAAGCCAAGCGAGGGGTCATAAAGATACATGCCAATACAGACCTTGCCAATCTGGGCTGTTTCACAAGGAGAGAGTGAAGAGTGAAATTCCAGCCTCAGCTTCTTCCTCAGGGAATTCCAAGATGACCCACTGTTATTTTGGGAGAAGGGCCTTGCTGGAGTAGGCAGGTAGAGAGTCTGGGGAAGCCCCCTGGAGGGATCTAAGGGATAAGGTGAACAGGGTCTCAAAGGAGGTAGGTAGGGGCAGGTAGAAGAGGAAAAGGCAATAAATAATCTCAGCTTTTTAAACTCTTTTCTCATTGCAGATTCAGCACTTCCTTTTCTCTCTTCCCATCCACTCATTTGTTTGCTCATTCAACAAAACTGTTCAAAATAGGGGATATGGAAGTGACCAGAAACAAACAAGCAAATAACAGCTACAAGAAACCAATTTCTACTTACTGGAGCTTACGGACCTAAATCAATTAATATATTTTAAAAGTGCTGCAGGGGAGATGAGAGCTTATAATGGTTGCCTTGATTTTAATATGTTGGGGGGCTAGGACTGGCATCAGAATTAGTTTCCCAGCGAGCTGGGGTTCTGAAAGACAGAGGAGGGGTTCACTCAATGAAAGAGGTGAGGTGAACACTTAGGTAGAGAAAACCAACATGCCGAGGCCAGGAAGCAGGAAACAGACTTCACTTTGGCTCCAGGTGCTCACCCCTCAGAGCATGCTGGGGGTTGGAGGAAGAGCCCCTCCCTTGGCCTTGTTTCCCACCATCACCTTGGAGGCCCTGGCATGAGGCTGGAGTCACTGGGGGCTGGCCTGCTTGCTTTTGGAAGACACATGTCTTTCTCCCTGTCCTCTTGTCACCCCCACCCCTGCCCTCGATCTCTTTGTGCCATTGGGCAGGTCCTACCAGCCCCTGGCTTCTAACATGCAGCTCCCTGAGCCCTGCAGTGTGAACTGTCTGAGGGTCTTGAGCATGTTATTTCTCCTCTAATTAGCTAGCACACCTGTGCTGTGGTGGCTTCTCCTGAGCCTATGAGGCCACCAGAGGTCGAATTAACGGGGGCTTGGTGTAATAAGTCATTGCTGTGCAAGCTCAAGGCAATTAATTCTAACACTCGGAACTGCTCAAGACTAATTCCACTAATCTATATTGTGAAACCAGGGGTACGAGCACGCACGCGCGCGCGCGCACACACACACACATGCACACGCACACACGCACACACCATCACGTTAACAACTTCCTACATCTGGTGCTTTATGTTACATGACCTCATCACTCCTCATGACCAGCCTATCGATTAGGGACTACTGCCATTCTCATTTTACAGATTATAAGACACTTCAGCCCAGAGAGGTCTGCAAAGTCACACAGCTTCAGGGCTGGGGCTGGGATTCGATGCCCATGTAAGTTATTGCTGAGACCACGTTCTTTCTGGTACCCTCCATGAACTATGCTCTCGGTACTTTGAACTCCATTTTATATCCAGAATCCTTCTTGTTACCAGAGAATTGAGGTGGCAGGCCTTACAGCTGTTTTGTCTTTTAATTGCATGATTTCTGTCTAAATGAAATCCTTTGACCCTATGCATGTCTTGGCACCTCTGATTCTCTGGTCCAGGGGGGACACTGGGAGTTGCTGTCCAAGGCCACCTGACTCCTGGAAAATCTAAGTAGGAAAAAGGTAACAGAGAGTAACTGCAGATCCTAATTGCTTTGCCTGCTGTTCATGTCTCAGATCAAATACCATTTTGTCCTCTTTTTCCCCTTTAGGGGGGAATTAATTAAGTTCTAATTACACCGACAGAAAAAATAGAAGCTACAATAAAATTATTTTTTTTTAAAAAAAAGAGCTATTAACAAGGTCTGAGCACAGAGCTTGTTATAACCTGGGGAATGCTCCTCATTTGAATTTTATGGCCTTTCCATTTACATTTTTCTATTAAACCTTTTCTTACAACCCTCAATATGTCTTCTTTCCACGGCATAATGATCTTTGGGAAGTTTCCGGTGTTAAATTAGATACTCGGGGCCCCCTTACTCTTCCCGCAGTCAGTCGGAGCATTGTGTCTCCCATGAGGCAGGTTCATAATAATGTTTTTAAACTGATTGAAAAGTTCACACCAAGTTTTCTCCACTTGGAAGGAAGTCTGACTCACAGAGCTCCTCTGGTCCCGGCAAAGAGGGCGGGAGCCAGCCCTTGCCTTGTTGGAGAGAAACTTTCCAAGTTTATTGCAATCAGGACATCTCATTGCAAAATGGGACCTTGATTGTTTCACCTTGTCACACGGAGGCCGGCCATGCTGGCAGGGCTGGGCGGATGTTAAGGTGGGACGGACCTTGCTTCCTACAAGGAGGGATGGGAGAGGCCTCCTGGCCCCGCAGCGGCACGTAGCTCTGCCCAGAATGTCAGAGCTTGGAAGACAGACTGTCCCAGGAGGAGATGTGACCTGCCAAGTCACAAAATAAGGCTGCCTCTAACTAGACCCAGCCCATCCTCAGTTTCTCTGCCACATGTGGCCAAGTCACCCCGGTAGGTTCTTCGGAATTCAGATTCTCAGTCCCGAGCCTCAGCCTACCGATCCGGACCTGTAGCACTGGGATCCTGGAACCTGTAGTTTTCAGATGCCTCCAGGGAGATGCAGGTGACAAGCCAGCTGCGGGAGTCATCTGATGAAGATGTCAAGACCAGATGAAAAGGACAGGCTTTCAGGGAAGAGAAATGCACGGGGTGGCCCACACAGCAGAGAAGAATGACACATGCCCGTAAGGGATTGCAGCTTCCAGTCTAGGTGGTTCTCATAGGGGAATTTCCGTGAAATCTTTGCATTTATCCGAAAATTATGTAATTTTGAATTCCACTTTAATAATTTTTGTATAAATATATGTATATTTATATAGGTATGCATGTGTATATGTGTGTATATACAACCCAGATATGAGCTGATCCCAGAACATCTGTTACATTTCCCAGAACAGCACACACTAGCCCATGCTCGAGCCTTCCTCAAGATTTTGAAAAATTCCTGGTTGGGTAGGTAGGAATGGGTGCTTATATCCCCAGGTTCATCTCAGGGCTCTGAATTCCACTCAATTTGCTTCTGGATCCTCTCATCATTCCATGAGAATCACCTCTACTTTTTGATGCATTTCATAGTATTGTAAAGTGGCCCATACTTGATTTCCAGTAAAACTCATTCTCACAAGGAATTAACCTAAACAGTGCACTCAAAGAATGATTATTTGGGGGAGAAGTGCATGGAGGAGGGGCAGAGATCTGCTGGACCTGGCTCATCCAGGCTCACAAGGGCCAGCTATTACATTTTCAGGGATTTTGCAATCTGTTTGTTAAACATGGTCATTATTAAAATTAAATTATATGAACTTATAATTAAATTAACTACATTATTAAAAGTAATACATATTAAAAACTCATTCCTTACTAATCATTTTACTACATTTTATTATTTATGCTGTTGAAGTTGTCTACTATATCTGTGAGGTAGAAATAGCATGGAATGGGAGAGGTAACTGTATCCCTCCTGAGTTCTGTGTTTAGTGATTTCACGCAGGTAGAATGAAACTGGCCATGGTGGGAGTATTTATACCACGTTAACTGAAAATACTGCAAATCAAGGCTTGGTTTATTGTTTTGTTGATTGTCTGGGTTTAAAAATTAATGAATAATATTCTAATATCAATTAAACTTCAGTGTATCTGTAACTAGCATAAAAGTTGAAGAAATTATTTTTCGGTATTTTAAAACCATTACCCGATTCAGCAAGGTAGTCACTCTCATCATTGACAAATGAGTGAAGTTTTGACATGTCTGTCTTTTGTGTTTCACCTTCCATCTTATTCATCAACATAAATGAAAATATCAACCAACATTCATTTTGGAAGTACGCTTGGAATCAAGTGTTTATTTGTATCCTATTTTCTCAAATCATGGTTGAATTGCAACTTTAGCTCAGCTATAGATGCAAAAACTCTGCAAAAATCAAGCACTCTGCAAGAGCCAGCTGGCTACATTGTGAAGCATAGTGTATATTTTGTTATCATTTATAGTTGTGTGCTGCACCATCTTTGCATTGCATTAGTCAAGTTCATAATACACGGATGTATTTTTCCCCAGAGAGCAAGCTGTTAAACAGTTACCAGCCCACCACTAGGGGTTTATGTCCCAACAATATAAATATGTTGAACAGTAAACATCCTTTGAAATAGATATACTTTCTTGCCTCAAACCAGTAATATCCTCCCCTTCTCTATCAGATGCAAAAAAGAATTCCTTTATCTTCTATAAAGCTATTTACTCACCCCTTGTATTGGTGTTATTGGACATCCATGGGTTACCACCCTAACACGTCTGCCTTCTCCCATCAATAGCATCTTGCTCTTGTGATGTAGCCCTCCTCCATTTTCAGTTTTATTGTCTAAGTAGAATGAATCGGGTCCCCCAGCTACAATAACTGGCTCTGATAAACTTAACCTATTAGCATGTTCCAGCTTCCTGGACACAGTGATTGGTTCAGAGTTAACACATGATCCAGTTTTGACCAATGAAAGAGAGACTCCCAGAAGAGATGGGCTTGTTTTCTTTAGATAATATATAAGCTAGGAACTACTTCAGCCATTTATTATCACCAGGAAAGCGCTCAGAGCTGGCGGGGGGAGGAACTCCCAGAACCTGAGGATGAAGCCGAACACCACAGAAAGCAAAGAGGACAGACACTACACCAAACCTGGGTCCTTGGTAAAATTATTTGAGCTACTAGAGAAAGCCTTATCTCTTGTACCTGATTTTTAGATACAAGAACTAATAAGTCTCCTTGGTTTTTTTTGTCTGTTTTTTTGTTTGTTTGTTTTTGTGTGCTTTTTAAAAGTCCCCTTGTTTTTAAGGCCAATTTGTTTTCTGTCACTTGAAACCCAAAATATTCTTAACTTTTATATTTGTTTTGGCTCCTTACCTCTGGGGCTTAATTTTCTACCACAAGGCTAATAAACCCTCTGCTTAAACACAGGTAATTTCTTCCCTAAGAGAAATTCTCCTCAAGCTAATAATATTTTTTAAATTGACTTCCCTACATAAAAGCAGTGTTTCTAATAATTTATTGTCAAGCAAAATTAACATTCTAGAAGGTTGCACCGTATTTATTCAGTGGAGTTGGAGTACTTGCTAGCACAGAATCATGTACTACAGGGATTGCACACCTTGGTTGCAATCCCTGTAGTATATGGGGTTGCACACCTTTAGCTGGCACTAGAGCATGAAGCCACCACTTGCATCTAACATAGTCAAGTTGGCTGGCTATTCATGTGTTTTACACCAGTCACGGGGTAGAATGTTGCGAGTGTTGGATGTAGAAGGCAGTAATTTGAGGAAGGTGAAGGATCACACTAACAATAATAATAATAATAGAAAAACACATACACTGCTTTCTGAGTGCCAGGCTCTGCATAAAGTGCTTTCCATGAATTAATCTTCACGGCCCCTTTAGAGGGTAGGCATTGCCCTCCCCTCTTAACAGGTGAAGACATGGAAATGCTTGCCCGAGGTTGCACACCTTGGCTCCTGAGTCTGTGCTCTAACCACTGGGATGCGTTGCTTCTCCGCTGTGTGCTTGGGTGAAAACTGGGGAAAGTGGAGATGTAGCTGCATCCAACTCACATGAATAGTTGAGCCCTGGAGGGGACCTGCCTCTGTGGCTCCAAGGGTGGCTGTAGAGCCCCAGCATCCACAGAAGTGCTTCACTAATGAAAACAAAGAGACCAAATGCAAGTCAAGCTCGAAGGAGCAGGAGAGACAGCCAAGAGCACACTTTCCAAGGAGCAAGGCAAGTCCATCAACAGTCAAGGAACATAGATGGTAAACATGTAAAACACGTTAGCAGGTGAGTGAGCAGGTTGAAGACATGAGCTCAGAATGGGAACGATAAATAATGAGAGGGCACCACAGGACGGTTTTTATGTATCAAAGTAGAAAAGGTCCAATAGTTAAAGGCCATGCAGTTAGGTGGGTGTAGTACTAGTCATTGCTACCATCATGCTCCGTACAAACCATGCCAGAACTCAGTCCTATACAACAGCAAGCGCATATTTCTTCTTCACTGATTTGTGCACCAGCTGAGGTCCAGTTGGTCATGCTCTGCTCCAAGCTGCAGGCCGGGTGCAGGTCGGCTCCACATGCCTCTCACCCTCTTTGCACCAACCGGTGAGCCAGGGCAGGTTTCCGTCACGGCAATGACAACACGCACAAGATTGCAAGTCCAATCACACAAACACATTTCAAGTCTCTGCTGTGTCTTGTCTGCCAGCATCCCATTGTCTAAGGCAGTGGTTCTCAACCTTCCTAATGCCGTGACCCTTTAATACAGTTCCTCATGTTGTGGTGACCCCCAATTTCATTGTTACAAATTGAACATAATTAAAGCATAGTGATCAATCACAAAAACAATATGTAATTATATATGTGTTTTCCGATGGTCTTAGGTGACCCCTGTGAAAGGGGTTGTTCGACCCCCAAAGGGGTCGCGACCCACAGGTTGAGAACCACTGGTCTAAGGCGACTCACATGACCAAGCCCAAAGGCAAAAGGTGGGGGAACACTGCCCACCATGAGCCCATGGCGAGAGGGTGGGTGTCTAATACCATCCCAAGGGAGGAAATAATTAAGACCAACAATTAAACCTACGAGCCCCAAAGATAAGCCTTGCCTTACAGTGATATAAGGATCTGCCCCGGAGAGGGAAGCAAGGGATGACACTGAGTCCTTAGCTTTGGTGAAGGAAGCGGGGGAGAGCTCATAGAGGTGACCAGGTATAGGAGAGGCTAGTGGGGGTGAATGGGGAAGAAGAGGGTGCTTTTCCCAGACCTTGATGAACACGGGCAGATGGAACATGGCTATTTCTAAGATAAAATGGAAATTCTCACCCAAGGTTCATCTATTGAAACTGTGCTCAGGCCGGTTATAAACTAGCAAAGGTGTGATGTTAGTGGCTACAGATAAATGGTTAGGTGACTTCCATTTCTGAGGAGTCTCAGGTCACCTTACTGTGGGCTAAGCACAGCCAGCATTGGCTAAGTTAGGTCCATGTTTTACAGGCAGCACGCAATGATTCAGAGTGATTGCGTGTTCGTACCAATTTCACCCTTTCCTCTGGAACAAGCCCCTTCCGTCTTCTCCATAGGCCAGAGAAGCCAGCCATGGCCACAGGCAGGCTCCCACAGCCCAGTGAATTTGCCGTTGTGACTTCTTGAGTGAAATCATTTTTACTATTCTGATTTGACTTTGAATCTGAGACCACACCCTGTATTTCTTGGGGGCCAGGGTACCCTAGTTAGCTTTTATTGGATAGCTGAGTCAGACAGGATAAGGGATCTACATAAATGTCGATCTTTATAAACGGATCTTTATTTTGCACGGGCACCTTCAAAAAGTTACAAAAGAAACAAGTGCAGATCAGTCCTCCTCAACCATAACCGCATGTGAAGATCACCTTGGGGGCTGTAATATCACAGATGCCTGGGCCCTTCCCAGACCAATTAAATCAGGAGCTCAGGGTGGTGGGGTGGTGCCTGGACACTGTGGTGTTCGCTTGTCTGTTTGTTAGGCTCCCAGGTGTTTCTGAGGTGTAGCCAGGTGTGGAAGTCACTATGTTAGCGTCTACAGTTTAATTAGCACGGTGCTGTGTTGGTCTGCTGATTCCACTGATAAGATTCACTGTGCAAATATAAAACAAGGTCATGTTCATTCTGTGTTCAGTATTGAAAAATGTAACTTTTTTCAAGATTGGGACTTCACTTTTCTTTGTTCTGAAAGTTCTCCCCCAGCCTTTAGCCAACAGCAAGGTGGAGGCATGGCTTCTCAATCAGAATGTTAAGGAACAGTGGTTGGTCTGCTGATTCCACTGATAAGATTCACTGTGCAAATATAAAACAAGGTCATGTTCATTCTGTGTTCAGTATTGAAAAATGTAACTTTTTTCAAGATTGGGACTTCACTTTTCTTTGTTCTGAAAGTTCTCCCCCAGCCTTTAGCCAACAGCAAGGTGGAGGCATGGCTTCTCAATCAGAATGTTAAGGAATAGTGGCCACAGTGATGATGATGATGATAATGGTGATGAGGATGATGATGATGATGATGATGAGGAGGAGGAGGAGGCGGAGGATAAATTGTCAGAGCATCTGGGCCAACTGTGCTCAGACACAGAATTGAGTACATTTTTTTTTCTCTTCTCTCAGGAATTCTGTGCATCTATTGATATGCACGGGAGCTTTTGTTTAATAATCAGAGATGACCCGAAGGGAAGGTATTTTGTTGGACCAAATGGCAGCAGGAGAAAGAGGACACCATGGGGTGAACTGCATGACATCTGCCTCTCCCAGCCTCCTGGCCCGCCTGCTCCTGTGCTGGCAGCTTACACACTGCCTTGTCCTTAGGGGTGTTGTGGGCTCTGGGCATTTTCAGAATTATTTCAGGGGCAGGTGACAATGTGTAAGCTAGACTGGGGGGAAGACCATTCACCCTTCTTCTGATCTGAGCACTCTAAAGCATCCTTGGTCAGAAATGGCCAGTCCTACTTCACAGCAGAGACAACTGAGGCTCAGATAAAGTAAGGGGTTTGCCTAGCATCACTCAGAAGAGATGAGCTGCAATTGGAAGTCAGACCTTCCAAACCCAAAATTCTTTGCTTATTTCTAAGACAGAAAATCATGGTATTTGGGAGGGAATGAAAGCAGATCTATACCTATATTTATATTTATATAGAATCTTTAGTTAATAGCTACCCGCCATCAGTTTTTCTGGACACTTAGGGATGACTCCTGGTTGAGAAACCTCAAGTTATTTCTACAACATCAGCAAACCCTATGACTTCATCCTTCACAACCCACTGTGTGAAAAGAACATGAAAACGCTGGGCTCATTTTTGCAACAAGGAATGGAAAACCTTCCTTGCCAAAGTGGTTTATGTCCATCGCTTCTCCACGGAGGCGTGGTAATGGACACACAGGAAGCAGAGACCTCGGGCATCAGTGACCTCCGCTACCTGCCTTTCCTTGGGAGCGAGAGGCTGCCTTGGGAGTCACCTCTACGGTCAAGAATGGACATTGCATTCATTTTTGTACCAGGGAGCTCCAGGGTGGTTAGGGGTTTGCAGTGAATGACCCGATTGGAGAGTTTCCTTTTAAAGCTCACTTCAACTTGGAAATCCCATCGCTGAGGAGGGCGGGGGGGGAGCCGTCTGGTCGGCTGTTTGCATTCTGCTCTGATTTCTTTCTCATGCTCTGAGCTGGCTTGGTTACAGTTTTACTTTTTATTTTTTCTCTATGCATCCCAAATGCAGCCTTGGTGCACTGGCCTCTATTATAAACCTCATCCTGCCATAATCAGGGGTTAATTAGTTAGACATCCGTAGAGTTCGCTGCAACACCCTGGTCAGCGAACCTGACCGGGTGCCAAGGAAGCTGGTGGGCGAGCCGGCGGTGCAGGACTGCGGCTCTGCGACACACACATTTACAGTGTATTACCCTACATTTCTTATTACTTTTCTGAAGCACCGAGAGCAGCATGGGAGATGATATAGACGTTCCAGAAAGGAAAGGTGGGGGCAGGCGGAGGCCAGCTTTTCTGTGATGAAGCCAATTGTTCCACATTGCTGATTCACCCGGAGATTATTCTGCATTATCTATTATTGGAACGGAGTGTCAAAATATTTCTTTTTCTCAAACATGTTAGAGGTTGCGAAACTCATTTCCATCGAAAATACCTGGCCGTGATTTCTCAGCTAAGGAAATAACCATCGCTAAAGTTATCTGTGGAAGTCAGGGAGCCAATAATGTTTGGCTACTGTGACGTTTATTTGGCTTAATGGGTTCCTTCCTGAGAACTTAATGTCTTTTCCACATGCCGCGGCCGCAATGGAATCGCAACTGACATACTTCTACCCGCGGGTCCTTTCTTCTCTTTAGATGATGTGAAAAATGAGTCCAATTCCAATTCTCTTGTTATGTTCACTCACCTAACATTGAACAAATGTCTCTTTGAGGACCCGTTGTCTGCCTAGCACCTCATTTTCTCTTTCAGCAACATCACTGCTCTCTCATTTTCCCAAGTGCCTCAAAGTTCGGAGTCCTAATTCCGTCCCAGTCTTCTCCAGAAATCAGCTCTGGGTCTTCCCCCCACTTCTGTACAGGCCCCCTCTTAACAACACATGTAAATGAATAAAAATCATATAATTATGACAAAAAAAGAAACAACTAAGTTCAATAAGCCTTTGACTGTGTCAAGGGCCCATTTGTAAAATAGGATGTGTGAGTCAGTCATCTTTCCTGTCTTTCAGGGTCAATGAGCTGAAGAGGGAGATGGACTCATATTCAGGGGATATTAAAAATCTGATGACAGGGGTGTGGGAGCACCCATGGGTCAGAATACACAGTGGCTTCAGTTCTGGAGAAGACCCGGAAGGCCCCGATGAGCCCTCTGCTAGCTGGATGGTGAGGAGTCCTGGGATGTGCAGGCCATGGAGGGGGCACCCAAGATTTTGGACAGCAGGTATTTACCACCAGCATGGAGGTATTCTGACATGTTAACCGACTTAAATAACCATGCCAGGGCCCACCAGCTGAGTAACAGCCCTGCTTGCGCACATCAGAAACCACCTGGGGCACTTGTGAAAAAAGTCAGAATCTGGACCCTTCGCTCAGGTTCTGATTCAGTGATTCTAGGGTGGGTCTGGGAACATGGATTTTTTTTACAGCCTCACCCGAGGATATTTTACCACTGATTTTTAGAGAGAGTGGAAGAGAGAGGGAAAGACAGAGAGAAATATCAATGTAAGAGAAACACTTCAATTGGTTGCCTCCTACGCACGCCCCAACCAGGGCCCAGGTCAGGGAGGAGCCTGCAACCGAGGTATGTGCCCTTGACTGGAATCAAATCCAGGACCCTGTGCCCTGCATGCCGAAGCTCTATCCACTGAGCCAAACTGGCTAGGGCTGGGAACATGAATTTTAAAAAAAGGCATTAGTGACTATGATGGGACCAGCTGGTAGACCTGGATCTGGGAATGGCTGTTAACATGTGGGTCAAGAGGGCAGGCCTTGGGTCTGGCGGGGCTGGGTCAGGGCTCTGGCTCTGCCATTGGCTTGAACTCTCTGAGTTTCTATCTAATCATCTGTAAAATGGGGCTAATGACGGTGGTTGTGAGGATAAATGAGAAAGTGCCAAGCCCGTTCCTCTGCCTCCCTCACCCACGCCCCTCCCATCCACAGCAAAGGAGAAGAATGACTTTCAGTTGAACCTCCTAAGGTGCTTGGTGAGAAGACTCCTGGGACTGCCCCAGCTCGAATAAGTCAAGATTTCTTAGCGTGAGAACCCACATTTTCAAAAAGTATCCCCACATCTTTCTTACATTCACTAAGCTTAACAAACAAACATTGCTGTAGTTGGAGAAAGAATAAACAGCAGTTTTAAATCTCAAGAGCGGGTTGCTGCCTGTTCTGCCTACAGATGAAGATACTCCTGAACACGGGCAGCAGGAAGGATTCAGGCCCTGAGGACTGGGGCTCCGGCATCCAATCTGCGTCCACTCCCCTTGGGGATGTTTAATCCCATTCAAATATGAATATAACACCCCTCCCCCTCCCAATGCACCGTGACTACAAAGCGAGCTAATGGGTATGTAGAAATATATGCCTAAGAAAGCATTTTAATCAATATATAAATCGATAATACCGTTGATCGGGTGGGGGGGCATCTATTTATTTTCTCCTTTAAATTTAACTAACATTTTATTTTATCACTCCTTTTCCAATTATAAAAATACTCGAACTGAGGAAAAATCGGAAACTAGAGAAAAGCATAAAGTTGTTTTAAAAAATGTACTCAGCTGGCCACAGTGACTACATCACCCAAAAGGATTACCTGTTAAAGCAATTAAGTTGGATACGTCCTTCTATGGTGCCTCAGGGAGAGAAACAGTAGAGCATGGGGCCAAGGACATGAGCTCTGCCTTGAGTTCCAATGGCTGTGGTGTGACTTGGGCCAACTCAACTTTTCTTTACCTCAGTTTCCTCATCTGTAGCATGGGCTAATGCTATTCCCTACAACATGAGGTTTTGACTACATGTTTATTTATTAGACAACATAAAACATGTCAAGCTCTTATCTTACTCTGAAAACACTGGGCTATTACGTGAATTACAGAGTTTGATCGAGTAAGAAACACCAGGTCGGATAATGGCTATGCTGATTGTCTACAGGTGCTGTCCATTCTGATCACCCCATTTATAGATATTTCAGCTGTCACCCCAGGAATAATGACAGTTGTAGCTAATGTTACTGAGCACTTAGCTTGGCCAGGCACTAGTCGAAATGCATTATTACAGCTGACCCTCAAAATAGCTCTCTAAAATTGGGGTTTATAGAAGGTGGTATTTTATTTTATTTTACTTTTTTAAAAAATTTTATTTCCCCTTTCTTACCTGAAAAGTTCACCTATCATAGAAAGTGATCCCTGCTCGAGTCACACCACCCCGATCCAGATGTGAACACCTGGAGGCACATTGAAGTCCCCGCTGTTGCTTTGAAGGAGTGACATCTGTGATGCCAGCTTCTGATTGTTTGCTGCATGGCTAATTTTAAATATTTGTTTAATATGCAAATGATACCTCCCAGTGACAGCTGGGGGAGAACCGCAGACATCTTTCCTCAAAGCGATGCAGCCTTGCTGTGGTTCCCACTGAGCTGCCGACACTGTGTTATTTCAGTCCAGGGCTCTGCCGCTGCTAACACACACGCCTTTATGAGAATGGGGAAATGATGCCCCCCCTGGAAAGGTAAATTAGAAGAAAGCACCACCACTACCACCACCACTCCCAGTCCCAGGAGAGAATGATAGAAGGCTATTCCCGCATTAGTGGTTGACCAAGGAAAACACCTGTCACTAGACTGGTTCTGAGCTGGGCGGCCCGGGACCTCCAGGCTCTTGGCTCACATAGGAAAGAATTCAAGAATGAGTTCGAGTGAGAGCAAAAGCAAGTTTTATTTAGGTAGAGAAAGAAAGAGGCCAGCTCGGGGTTCCTGGAGACAGGATCCTGGACTATGGCCCAGACTACAGATTGCCTTGACTCGCTGCTCCCCTGGTTGCGGGTCTCAAGGGGCCGCTGGAAAAAAGGAAATTGCCAGTCCGGTCCAAATGGATGGGAGCAAACTCAGGAGTGCGTTGTGTGCTGGGTTAGTCAGTTCTTGGGACTTTATGTGTCTCCAAGGGTGGGTTGTTTCTGAACTTTGTGATCAAATTCTGTCTCCGCCTTCTGGTTGGGAGGGGGTCTTGTTACTAATAAGTGCCATGGTGTTGGTCTCCCAGGGTCCCCCTTTTACTTTTGGTGTCAATTTTCATTATAATGATGGTATAACAAGCTTTGGGGGTCATTTTTTGGTCCATTTTTTCTTCATCTTGGATTGGTCTGGTTTTAGCCAGTTCTTGTTGTGGACCTCTCTAACCACCCAGGGGTTTCCTGGCATCAACTTTTTCTCTTTGATCATGCGTGGAAGTGGGGGCTCTGGTGAGAGGATTAGTGGCGTATTGGTCTGTGATGCCCACTGTCCACTCCTACTTCCTCATTCCACTTGTTGGGAGCTTTCCCTAACTTTTCCCTATCCCGCCTCACACTCATCATCAAAGGGCACAGAGCCTGGAGAGTGGAGAACTAGCTACATTTCGGCCTTCTTGGCTACACACCTTAGTGCAGTGCACAACCTGCAAAACCTTACATGACAGCCCTGACCCAGAGTCTTAAGACGTTTGCACTTCCAAGTTGCCCCACGTTGTGGAATAAAAAAGTGTTATTTCAACAGCTGGCTCCAGAGACCCTCTTAGGGTGAGACCCATGCTGATTAGGAAAGTGCCCCGATGGGCTACTTTTGTGTGGCAGGAGAAAGCTCCTTTGACGGAGGTGCTGTTTGGTTAGCAGGAATTTGGCGGGTGTAGGAGTGAGGGGGAGGAATGGAGAAGGGGACTGAGTAACAGGACAGCAAGATGGAACCTGCAGAGAAACAGTATCAGCAACAAATTCCAAATGAGTGGTCAGAGGGTCTGTTTTAGGAGCAGGATGTGTAGTATTCCAGCGTGGATTTGGGGGATCGCCACATAAACCTCTATTACCTTAAAGCTTCACCAATAATCTGGTGAATATAACTTTGTCTCAGGAGAACTGGGGTTGCACCCTTTGTGGACACTGCTTGCAAGAAACTGATCTAATTCCATGAAAGGAGAAACACAAAGACAGTCACCAGAGAAGTGTAGGCACTAATATGCCCCAGGCCTCTGAGGGTCCCAGAGAGACAGGAGGGACACTGGCTCTCCCACCAGGTAGGATGGAGATAAAGTCAATTCTGTTTGAATTTCAAAGGACAGAGTAACCCCAGGGGACATTATGGTTAAACATGTCAGCAATGGTCATACAGTTTTGGCGTTCTGTCATCTCTCTGGGTTATGATGAATAACTGTAGTTCCTAGCTACTGAGTGTCTAATATGTACCAGAAACTGAATAAATATGATCTCAAACTTCAAAACAAACTTAGCCAAGTAACTATTTATGCCCACATTTTAGAGATAATGACTTGAGGTTCTGCGAGGTAATTAAGTAACATGTCCAAGTTCACAGAGGTGGTAAGTGACAGAGCTAAGAACGGAACCCAGATCTCTCCAGTCCCAGAGACAAACTCCTTTCAGGGTCTCACGGTGGTGAATCCACACCTGTTTACTCTCTCTTCTCCAACCACTTCAGAAGAGCTAGTTCCTGGAGCTGAATGTGGGAAACACTGGTTAGAAACCTACACACAGGCAACCCTCCATCACCAGAATACAATCCTGGTAAGCTTAGCTGAGCAAGGGTCTCAACTACCACTGTCCCCTGGTCCTTAAGGAAAATATAAGCACAGGGGGTT
The DNA here is from genome assembly GCF_000412655.1 of Myotis brandtii. Lineage (NCBI taxonomy): Eukaryota > Metazoa > Chordata > Mammalia > Chiroptera > Vespertilionidae > Myotis > Myotis brandtii. The sequence continues at coordinate 2,776,710 of NW_005363938.1, read as the reverse complement.
AGAGCAGCTGACAGGTGGGTGCCCTTTGGTTCTGGTCCTGGTATGACTTGTCCCACCCAAGTGGGACCAAGAAGGGAAATGCCTTCCTTCAGCAAGAACGGAGCCTTTGCTGAGTCAGTCTCTTCCCGGCTGGCATTCTCTTAACTCTAGACGTACATGGTATGGCATCTTGAAGAGAGGAATTGCTTTTGTTTATGTGAAGAGCATGTAACTTGTGCCTAATTGCCCTGCAGCGCGGCGGCAATGAAGCGTATCATGAAATAGGTGTCCGATCTCCTAGGTTAGGAGTGTCACTCAATGTCAACACTATGTTCAGCCCCTGTGTACTGAGTCTTCGTGGCTTCTTAATCACAGTGGAGTGTGGTTACAAGATAAAAGCCAGAGGAGAGAAAGCATGTTATGCATTAATGCCAAGGAAAGGGAGGAGGAAAGCACTGTGTACTGTGTGTCAGGCAAACAACCAAAAATCTGGCTCTGTGTCCAAATGCCCCACTCTCGAGAGAACGGTATCAGCCCTCCTTCAGAACCACCAGCCCACATACAAACATGACTGAGGCTTGAATGCCTTCAGAGAGAGGGCCAAAGGGATTCTGGGAACATGGGTCATAATAGCATTCCAGAGAGGGAGGACGTTGAGGGAGGTTCTCAGAGTGTGACATTCCTAAGGAGGAGAGAACTGTGTTGGATTCTGGGAGCATGACAACCAGAATGAGACGTCTTTCTCCACCACACATAGGTTTATGTTATTTGCACCATCTACATGCTGATGGAAGCAAAGGAGCCTTGGGCTCCGCTTAAATGCTTCTACGAAGAACTGGGCAGGAGATGTCTCCCAAAGGCTGGGTGATCCTGCAGTGTCTAGAACAGTGATTCCCAAAGTGGGTGCTACCGCCCCCTGGTGGGCGCTGCAGCGATCCAGGGGGGCGGTGATGGCCACAGGTGCATTTGTTTTAACTTTTTTTGTATTACCTTTCTATTCTGAGTTCAATAAATAGTTTCATAATTTCAAACTTCAATGTTTCTAATTTACACCTTTCTTTACTATATTTTACGAAAAAGGTAGAAACATTAATACATATATCTTTCTGTTTAATTGCTATTAAAATTTTTAAAAAATTAATTTCCAGGGGGTGCTGAGTAATATTTTTTCTGGAAAGGGGGCGGTAGGCCAAATAAGTTTGGGAACCACTGGTCTAGAAATAGGTGACCTTTTGGGAAGGACACCATTGGTCTGTCCTGTCATGCTAGGTCCTCTGGAGGCCAAGAAGGAGCTGAACAGAAGGGAGGAGCTCTCCTGATGCCAGGATGTTAGAGAGGCTTCTTCTAGGTACCTCCACGGATGCTGGCCGGACTCACTACTTTCTTCTCTCCGTCCCACACGGGTGGAGACTATTTCACTTCCGATCATCTATGGGATCGGAATCCAACACAGCTGGCAAATTAATATACCATCACTACTAATAACAGGAAATGCTTACTACGTGGCTCTGGCCTTGCACTAGTCACTGTTCTGAGTACTTGATGTACATTAGCGTTTTTTAAAGAAATGAAAGTTAATTTTTAGATAATTTTAGATTCACAGGCAGTTGTAAGAAATAATTCAGAAATCCATGTGCCCTTTACAAATTAATATACCATCACTACTAATAACAGGAAATGCTTACTACGTGGCTCTGGCCTTGCACTAGTCACTGTTCTGAGTACTTGATGTACATTAGCGTTTTTTTTTAAAAAAAATGAAAGTTAATTTTTAGATAATTTTAGATTAACAGGCAGTTGTAAGAAATAATTCAGAAATCCACATGCCCTTTGCCCAGTTTCCCCCAGTGGGAATGCTTTGCAAAACTCTAGGAGAGTATAACAACAAGGAAATTAACATTATTACAGTCAAGATACTGGGCATTTCTATCACTGAAAGAATCCGTCAAGTTGCCCTTTCATAGTGTGCCCACTTCCCTCCTGCCCCGCCCCTCCCTGACCCTGCTACCACTCATCTGTTCTCCATTTTTGTAAGCCTGCCATTTCAAGAATGTGATGTAAATGCACCACACAGTATGCAACCTTTTGAGATTCGTGTTTTTCACTCAGCATAATTTTCTGGAGACTCACAGGTTGTGGCATCAATCGATTTTGCGTTCCTTTTTATTGCTGAGTAGTATTCCGTGGTACGGATGCACCACAGTTTAACCATCTGTCCATGGGAGGAGTTCTGGCTTGTTTGCAATTTGGGGTTATTATGAATAAAAGTGCTATAAACATTTGTGTACTTAGGTGTCAACATAAGTTTCATTTCCCTGGGGTCAATGCCCAGGAGTGCAATTGCTGGGTCACATGATCAGTTTTTCAGGAAACTGCCAAACCGTCTTCCAGAGTGGCTGCCTCATTTTACAGCCCCAGCAGCCAGTATGGGTGATCCTGTTTCTCTACACTCTCCCCAGCACTGGACTGCAGTTGTCATGCAAGACAGAATCAACATGCCATCCTTGGCCTGAGGCAACCAGCTTTCCAGAAAACCCTCATTAGAATATTCCCAGAATGGAGAAGAAACGAACCCATCCGCACACCACGATTTAGGATGGATCTGTTTGTCACATGAGCAAGGCAGAGAAAACTCACCAACATTTGATTACCAAAGAGATGAGTTTTGATGGGGATGTAGGAGAGGAGTTTAGAAAAGCTTGTGGTTACCCGGGACAGTCAAAGCAGGGCTACCAAAAGGGCTCTGGGTCTCTTGATGGTAAGAGCTAAGGTGTCAAGTTAAAAAGAACAGAGATCAGCCAGAAGCAAACTCTGCCACTCTGCAAACCCAGATGAAACCCAGAGGGCAGTTCCCTGTCATCCACTCAACCCTACTGTTTGCAGAATTCTTGCAATCAATAGCGCAGTAAGCGTGAGACTCCATCACCCAAACACTCCACTGTTAGTGACCCCATCTCTCAAGGCACAGGTCTCTTCCACTTCGGTCTTGCTCCTCCGCCCCTCGCTTTGGCCATATCCTTTTCCTCCCTCTTGAGCACCATCATTTCTATGGATCCGGCAGGACCTGGGCTCTGCAGTGCGGCTTCGTTTGCTTCACCAGACCTTC
>NW_005363938.1:2765221-2772803 GCF_000412655.1 Myotis brandtii | reverse complement strand
AGGAATAGAAAGTTAGAAACATCGATGAGAGAGAAACATCCATCAGCTGCCTCCTGCACACCCCCTACTGGGGATGTGCCCGCAACCAAGGTACATGCCCTTGACTGGAATCGAACCTGGGACCCTTCAGTCTGCAGGCTGATGCTCTATCCACCGAGCCAAACCGGTTAGGGTGGATCTGGCCTTCTGGAGCCTTGTTAGAGTTTCTTGGGTGCCCATACTTGGTCTGGACACCCCGAATTCACCTAGCATAGGTCCTGATAGCTGGCTGAAAGAAAAAGAGCAATTTCTATGACTGCACTGAGGGACAATATTTCTACAAAATCCCACATAGGAGAAGATCATTTTAAACTGTTGTTTCTGATCGAATGGAAGTCCAAGCCTCTCACTGAAAACAACAAAGGCTGATGGTGACGAATTACCTGGCCAAAATCTAAGGGAAGGCGGAAATCCAGGATGGGAAGCATAGTGTTGAACCATTGTTTTGTGCTGAAAGCATTTCCCAAACCTAATGAATTTAGGCTTCAGGTTTTATAACCTCATGGGGCACAAGGGACTAACTGTCAGGCCTAGGACCTTCCCAAAGTGGAAACTGAAAAGTAAGAGTCTACAAAACACGGGACCACAAACGCTACAGGATCAGTGTAAGGATGAACCAGAGGAAAACCACTGCACCTAGACAGGCCCCAACACCAAGTCTGCAAGAAAATTCCTTCCGTGCTGAGCAGCGCAGGGAGAAAAACACCTTCTCTACGCAGCCATAATAACAGGGGCTCAGCCTAAATTGAACCACCCATAGTGTCCAAAGACCTCCAGGCCACGGACACATTCATAGACTGCGCCCCCAGGGGTCCGGCAGAAGCAAATGAACATGCTCTCGGGTGGAACACAGCTTTCCCCCAATCCCTAGGGGATTGCCACAAATAAATTTCCAAGACAAATGAGCAGCACGCAGTAATAAATGTCTAAGCACGCAGGAAATTAAACAGAAAGTAAGGAGAGAAAGAAGTAGGGAAGATCCTTAAAAGATGGTAGCAGTGGCAACAGTTTTTCAATCTCCTTCAATCCCCACAAAAACAGAGCAACTAGATAGAAAAAGTGGAAACTCATGGACAACATTTAAAAACAAACCTAGGGAGCAAGAAACCCCCACTAACTCCAAAATGCAAGAGGGTGGGGGCAGACCACGAAGAGATGGAGACCTGCATGGACCGGATGTCTGTGAGGGAGGACTATGAAGGAGGTGTAGGGGGCAGAAACTGAGGACTCGAGGAAAAGAGGAAAGCCCACTGTGGGCAGCTGGAAAGCACAACAGAAACAATGCCTTAAAGAAACAGAAGGGCCCCGCCCGGCCCACTGGGTTGTAAGGCCACACTGATGACAGAACACATGCCCGTTAGTCTCACTACAGGAGGAAGTAGGTGCCGTCTATGATCTCCGCTTAACAGTAGGAAAACACATGCGGAGGCGAGAAGTGTCCAAGAACACAGGAGTGAGGCGGGAACCATCAGTCGCTTGGCCTCCGTTTGCATGCCTGTAAAATGGGGTAATAGTAACCCTCACAGTTGTTTTGAGGATTAAACACGGTAACTCATGGGGAAACAAAAGAAACAGAAGGTAGGAAGCCAGGAAAAGTCAATAAGAAATGAAGAACATGATATTTGTATACCCATGTTCACATTAGCCCAAAGTGGAAATGATTCAAAGGTCCAACGATGAATGAAAGGATAAACAAAATGTGGTAGAACCATACAACTGAATATTAGCCATAAAAAGGAAGGAAATTCTGACACATGGTGTAACATAAATGTTACACTTGAAAACATTATGTTAAGTGACATAAGGCAGTGAAAAAATGACAAATATTGTGATTCTACTCATATGAAGTACTTAGAGCAGTCAAATTCATAGGGACAAAAAGTAGAATGGCGGCTGCCAGGGGGAGGAGCCAGTGGGAAGTTACTCTTTAATGGGTAGAGTTTCTGTTTTGCAAGATGAAAAATAGTTCTAGAGATTGATGGTGGTGATGGTTGTACAATAGCGTGAATGTACTTAACTAGTACACTAAACTGTATACTAAAAAATGCTTAAAGTGTTAAAATTTATGTTATGGATATTTTACCACAATTTAAAAAATAAATAAAATTCAAAACAAGGAATGACAGAAAAAGAGATCAAGAGAATGGCAAACACTAAAAATAGGCAAAGAAGACTGAACACATGGATAGTAGGAATCTCTGAAGATTAAAACCAAAGCAATGGAACAGGAGAAATACTAAAAACTATATTTGAAAAAACATTCCTGAAATTAAAAAATAACAATTGGAAATTACATTTTGCAAGAGCACAATGCATACATGAAAACACTGAACCAAAATGCTCAACATCAAGACATATTCCAGCAAGATCTGGGACATTAAAAAAACCCTTCTGCATCCAGCAGAGAAGAGTATGTGACTTTTAAGGGAAAATTAGATTATTATTAAGGCACTGAAAACCAGGCTTTATGTCACAAGAAAATTAATATATTTGAGATATTCAAGGAAAAAAGTACCAAGGATCTTATATGTAGCAAAATTGATTCTTAAGTACAATGGACACAGACAACCCTATGAATTTTTGTTTCTACAGCCCTTTCTGAGTACTCTACTGTGGAATGAGTTTTAGACAACCAGCATAACTAAAGGGTCAGTGACATAATGACTGCTGGTGAGCATTAAATTAATAGCTACCAAGATACATAGAGTTAAGACAAAATGAAAAAACATAGGGAGGAGTAGATTATGAAATTGTCACATGTATTCTGGCAATGCAGATTCAGCACAATTATTAAGAATGGGGGGGGTCTGCCCTGGCCAGTGTTGCTCAGTGATTAGAGCATCAGAGCAAAGGGTTGTGGGTTCAATTTCCGGTTAAGGGCACATACCTGGGTTACAGGTTCGATTCCTGGCCCCAGGTGCATGCGGGAGGCAACTGATCCATGTGTCTCTCTCATCTCTCTCTCTCTCTCTTCCCTTCCTCCCTTCCACTCTAAAAAGAAAAAAAAAGTGAAAAAATATCCTCAGATGAGGATTAACAACAAATAAAGGATTATCTAAAAGTTTGTCAAAACTTAGAGACCTGTGTACCTGAAACAGGTAAACTTTGCTGTATGTAGGTTGTATGTATTAAGCTTGGGGGGAAAAAAGGAGGAGGATGAGAGCATATATCAAAATGTTTTAACGTTTTCAAGAATCACAGTGGAGGTGGTGTTAGTATTATTATTCTGAGGCTGTTTTGTGTTTAAAATTGGATGAAACAGATGAGAAATTATTCTAATTTTATCACTCCCTGTGCCCTTCAACACCAGGATTCTTGGAATGGAAGAGAGGACATATTGATGTACGGGAAGAGGTTAAATAAGAGAAGCCTTGACTTAAAACTCTAAGTATCAACATGAATCCATGAGATATTTTATTATGATTTATTTCCTGAAAACTTCTGGAAACAACAACCAGCTCAGTAGCCATAAGCGCCAAATCCCTAGCACCAACTTATCCTACTGCATGTTCTATGGATTACAAAAGTGCACCGAACACTCTTAAGTCATAATAATGGAATGCAACTTGAACAGCTAGCATTGTCTGCAATAAGGTCTATCAGCACCAGAAATGAGAAATGCAGAGAACAGGATGCAGGGAGATGGCCCTACCCACATCTCTAAAACCTTCTCACAGACAGAAAACCGAGATGCTTTGACCCTTAGCAACAGCTAACACCCAGCAGCTTTCTGACACAAGCTAAATGTCCTAGCACAGATCAGAAGCCTCCCTAAGATGTATTTATCTCGGATCCCCAGACACACGTTCGCTATTCTTTTCTGAGTCAGTGTGGGAAAGAGACCATTGGTCCGGTATCTCTCTATGCTCATGGTTACTTTCATTAATGGCCCCATTGGGCTTCTGTTTCACTGACTCTTGGCCAGGTCCACTCCAGTCTTCTCCAGCACAGCTCCCTGAGTAAAATAATCAGAGCAAATATTGTGGGAAGGTTAGTGTCTTTCCTCCCCGACAACTCCTGGCCTCCATATGCAAAGTGGCCTTCTCTTCGCAACCAAACAGGAGTGCACAGGTAGCTTCTCTAAGTCAGACCAAAGGCCTCATCATTAGTTCTCAAATCTCGGTCTGTTTGCATACATCTGCATGTTAAAAAGAGAGCACACACATCTGCTCTAAAATGACCTTCTGTCCCCACCAGAACGGAGAGCAACTGGCAGCTTTTTTGGTTAAAGAAGGAGAAAGTCTGGTTTGGCCATTCTACTCCACAAGGACTTAGTGGAAACCTGTTGTCACAATCAGTGGGAGACTCCAACTATGGAGGCTTATGGATGAAAAACTGAAAATGTGTATGTATGCAAATGTCTCATTAGAAGTGTTACAGGCCATTTATTTTTTCTTCTCATGCCCCCTCTCCCTCCCTGCACACAGCTGTTCTAAATCCTGCTCCCCACCATCACCAACAGCTATGGGCTCAGATATTCACAACCTCAAATCGAAGGAAAAAAAGATAACTTTTTCTATCAGCTTTCTATACAAAAAAATTTAAGGTAGGTTTCTGATTAGTTCAACCGTGGGCCCCATCGCTGTAACCAGGAGGAATAGAAATATTGATTGTCCTGTCCTGGGTCATACATGTCCTGTAGGCAAGATGCTCTGCTTTTCCCATGCAAAATGCAGGGTTGTAATCAGGGAGAAATAAAATGTCTAAGGAATGTGATGGGGAAGGGTGTTTTCTCCACAAGGAGACTGTTGGTTTTGAGCAGTCACAAGTTACAGAGGCCCTCCAATACTATCCCAAGTCCAAGAGCAGCTGGGATGCCTGCCACAACCCTTCCTCTACATCTTCCTGAAGTGCACACCCACGACGGAGAGGATTCCATAAGCAGCATCTGTAGGACTGGCGACTGTCTGAATTCGATACTCTGGCTAGCCAGTTTTGAAAGTATATAGAGTTGAGAAGATTATTAGCTCAGGTTCCATATTCTCCATTGATTTTTCACAATCAATAATTGGAACAAGGTCAGTGCTTAGCAACCAGGAAGCCTTCAATTTATCACAGGATTTGTCACTCCAGACAGCTAATGCTTTTGCTGGTTTGGAATTTGCAATAGATGATGACAGAACAATGAACAAGGGCGCTGCTATTGTCATCCTTCACTATCGCCCCTCAGCCAGCACTCCAGAAAAAAAAAATGAGCCCAAATTCTCCTGCCTGGTTGTTCCTGCCCCTGGAACAGGATGACTAGTAAGGGTTGCTTCCTTGAGTGGAGGCATGAACAAGTTTGGATGATGGTGCAGTGTGAACTTACTGCGCCAGGAGGAAGGAGACTTGGCTTGGCCATGCAGCCCTCATGCATCCTTTTTCTAGAGTGCCCAGCATTTCCTCCAGGGAACGCTCCTCTCTGACTCGTAGCTCATGTGCTTTGGATGCAGTTGAATGCATTTCCTGTTCTAGGGATGGTCACATGGCTCAGACCAGATCCATCAGAACAAGCATTGCTGTGGTTATACTGATTGGTTCAGGGATGGTCACATGATCCTGGTTGATCCAGTGAGACACAAAGATCCCTTGATGGTAAAAATTAGGGGTCCAGGCTCTTTACAGCTAGACATGAATTTGGATTCAAACTTGGTGATGTTAGCAGTCATGTTGCCACCACGTAGAGCCTGAGAATGAAGCCAGCATGGAAGAAAGCCATCTGACCAGGCAACGTCATTCCGGTGTCATACAATTCCACAGTGGGGTCAGGTCTCACCTGAATCCAGCTCTGAGCCTCAGCTTCTCATTTATGGGAACCAAAGCCAGTTTGGGCTGGGTTTTCAATCACATGAAAGAAACCAGAAGAAGAGTTCTGCACTGAGTTTCTAGTCCCAGCTCCGACACACACTGGATCTAGCTCCCTGGATCTAGGTTTCCTCATCCAGGAGGCCATTGGATGAAGCGGGCATTTTAGCTTTGGCCTTTTAGGGTATTTTACTGTATTAATGTTTTAAACATGGATCTTTGTAAGAGACAGGCTGAACCCGGGCCATTAGCACAAGTAGATGGGTTAGAGCAGATGCATCAAGAAGGCTTTGAGAAATGGAAATGAGCATCTAAGGTGTTCAAAGGAAGAACTGGCTCTCCACACCACTGCAGTAATTGAAGAGTTAATTGGTGTGTGTGTGTGTGTGTGTGTGTGTGTGTGTGTGTGGAATTATGTGTTTTACATACCTTGAATCATTTGAATTTTTTCCAACTACCAAGTTTGACATTTTGTAATACAAAACAAAACAAAAAATGATACAAAGAGAAATTAGGTAACATGTAATTGTGGCCCTGGAACATAATCTGGAATTAGCAAGTTTTATTATATTTTTTTAATTCTTGACAGAAGCTTAATTTCTTATTCGAACTCAAATATCCCTGAGGCCAGACTTTGAGATTATTTTTACAAGAGTTAAAATTTTCAAAATAATTCAGCAACTGACCTAAGGTTAACATTTTATAAAATACGAACATATTAACAGAGCAAAATAAAAAACAGTGGGACATATACTCTTTAAATAAAGAAAATCTTTCCTTAGGAAAAATAATTGCCAGCTTAACTCAATATTTATAGTTTTCCTTAACCTTTACTTCTAACCTTTTTCATTCTTTGTCTTCAGATTTCCTCAGCAACATATGGTTAAATTCCCCTGAAAAATTCTAATAGTGTTTGTCTTTTAATAGGAGAAATTAAATTATTAATATTTACTGTAATCACTGTATGTTTGGTTTTATTTCTGTCATCTTAATTTATGGTGTTTACATTTCATCTTTCCCTAAATGTTCCCCTTTCCAGACTCTAGCTAATTGAGCAAACATTATTTCTTGCTTTTATTTCTCCAGTGAAATAGAAGTCTGCTTTCTTTTTTTTATACTTGTATTTTAATTTATATGCATTTTTCCACACACACATATATTTCAAATCCTATTTCCTTAGCAATGTCAAAAAGTAATCAGTAGTCTAAAATCTTCTCTCTGAAAGGACAATCCTTGTCGCATACCTTCATTTCTCCCCTCCACTCTACTTCCCAGGCCTTATGTTGTAGAGATTGGGTGTAAGATTAATATTTTGTTGTAGACATGCATGGGTTTTATATATTTAATTCTATGGCATGTCTCTTCTATTTTATTAATGACTATTTTATAATCATATTGAAATTTTACCTCTGAATTAGCAACAATTATTTGGATTTTTCCCACAATGATTTCTTTAGTTCCTTCCTTCCTTCCTTCCAACATGACTGCTCCCTCTTTCTTTTTTATTTTATACTAGAGGCCCAGTGCACAAAAATTTGTGCACTCGGGAGGGTCCCTCAGCCCGGCCTGTGCCCTCTCGCAGTCTGGGAGCCCTCGGGGGGTGACTACCTGCTGGCTTAGGCCCACTCCCCGGGGGATTGGGCCTAAGCTGGCAGTCAGACATCCCTCTGGCAGCCCAGGAGCCCATGGAGGATGTCCACTTGCCAGCAGGGAGCAGGCCTAAGCTGCAGTCGGACATCCTTAGTGCTGCTGAGGAGGC
>NW_005363938.1:2761940-2764140 GCF_000412655.1 Myotis brandtii | reverse complement strand
ACTAAAGCTGTCTGCCTGCTCTCCATCTATGAATCTGTCCCTATTTTGCTTGGTAGTTCAGTTTATTCATTAAATTCCACATATGAGTGAAATCATATGGTACTTGTCTTTCTTTGCTGAATATTTGGTCTTTTGGATCCAGCTTTCACATGTTAACTTCTCTGTTGTAATTTTTATGTCATTGCTCTGTGGGTTGGGAGAGTACTTTGGCTAGATGTTCCAGATTACTAAGTCAATCCTTTTATCTAACTTTTAATTCTGCCATTCAGCCCTTCTGTTTAGTTTTTAGTATTCCTAGTCATATTTTAATTTTCAGCCTTATTTTATATTATTAACATATTCTTATGAGTAATCCCCAGTTTTTGTATGGACGGTACATCTTCCCAGATCTGAGGGTACTAATTAGCACTCTTTGAAGTCATCGTCTGTTGCCTGTATTAACTTTGGTTGAGATTCAGGATCTCAGGATGCTCAGCTTTATGTTTCTCTTTTATGCCATTTAGTTCTCTCATGTATTTGGCTGTTTATATGGATAAAGGACTATGTGCTGTCCAACATGGCAGCTATTTTTTTTTAATCCTTACCTGAGGATATGTTTTTGATTTTCAGAGAGAGAGAAACATTGATATGAGAGAGAAATATCGACTGGTTGCTTCCTGTATTTTAATCCTTACCTGAGGATATGTTTTTATTGATTTTCAGAGAGAGAGAAACATTGATGTGAGAGAAAAATATCGACTGGTTGCTTCCTGTGTGCATCCCATGATCAAACCTGCAACCTAGGTATGTACCCTGACTGAGAATTGAACCCACAACCTTTTGGTGTATGGAACAACCAACTGACCCACCTGGCCAGGGCCAACATGGCAGCTGGTTAAATAGCCATATGTAGTAGCCACCAGTCACCTGTGGCTATTTAAATTTCTATTTAAATGGATTAAAATGAAATTGGAATTCAGGTCCTCAGTTGCACTAGTCACATTTCAAGTGCTCAGTAGCCATGTGTGGCCACAGGCTATGGGACTGGGCAGCACAGGTTTTTTAGAGCATTTGTATGACCACGGACTGTTCTACTGTGCAGTGCTGGGCCAGATGGACAATTTTGGCAGCTAACATGGCTTTCCTCTGGACACGTGACAGTCACTGTGAGCCAGGCAGAGAAAGTGGCTGCTTGGAGGGAGGAGGTGCGTCCATGGGGGGAAGCTTGACCTCTGGTTGCGGGCGCTCCAGCTCAGTTGTTCAGCTCAGGTTACTCAGGGCAGTGACCCATTTCTCTCCTAAACTCCCGTCCTAGCTTCAGACAGAGCGCTGACTTCACAGAAAACCTGGTGTGAGTGCTGCAGCCAGCCTGTGTTTTGACTGAGGAATTTGTGTAATCTCTCTGTTGTTCTGTAATTTATTACCCGTAGACCACTGCTTCTCCCAGACGGCTGTCTCGGATTTTGATTTTTCTCCAGAGTTCTGTTGGAAAGACTGGGTTTTACAATTGTCTCCTCTTTTATCTACTTGGGGTTATAGTTTCCTGAAGGCTGTTAAGGACTCACCATTAATCTGATGCCATACATTTTATCTCTTCCACACATTTCTCAACATTTCTGGCCTGCCGATGGCAACACTCCCCAGCTTCCAGCACGGCCGTAGATTTATTCTCCCGCTTTTATGTCTTCTGCCGGGATGTGCTCGATGAGCCATCTTGAACTGAGAGTAGTAGCCTGGTTTCTTATGCCTTTTGTGTTGACAGAATACGCTTTATAAGGAATCATAGACTGTCAGGGCTAGAAAGGAAAGCTGAGACCCAGAACAATCCAATCTTTTTATAGATGATGGGTAAGGCTCCTATAAGGGAACTGACTCACCCAAGCCTCTACAGCATGGAGGTGGCAGAGTGGGGACAAAGAAGGAAGCCACTCACCCCCTACGCTGGCCCCTGGCCTTTGTCTTCTGCTCCAAGAGCCCAGAGAAATTACAAGAGGGGTCCAAGGTCTCAGCCCACCTGGTCCCTGGGCTCAGTGTGGTTGTTGTCTTGTTAATCAGCTCTTTCCTAACTCTTCTAATGGAAAATAATTTCTTTTTCTAAAATAAATTTCCAATAGAACCAAATTAATTAATTTTTAAATTTATCTTTATTGTTTAAAGTATTATAGATGTCCCTTTGTGTTTTTTGTTTGTTTGTTTGTTTCTTTTTTCCCCATTGACCCCC
>NW_005363938.1:2743194-2761853 GCF_000412655.1 Myotis brandtii | reverse complement strand
CTGTCAGCCTATTTCCTGGCTCTATGTCTCTGGATCTATTTTGTTCATCACAGAACCAAATGAATTTAAGAGGCTCTTCCTTTAACCTACAAATTCATTTACTCGGACTGTCCTTCCCCCAAGTACAGTGAAAAATCAAGGTTATATTTCAAAACCGTAAGGAGAAAGGGCTTGGAAAATGCAAAAAGATCCTGCTTAGACATAAATGGTCATGACATTGCCAGGGTCGGGGTGGGGGGCCTGTATCAGAAATCTAGGTAAGTGTCCCCCTCCCCCGAAAGTTCTGGGGTGGGAGCGTATTGTCCATCTTAGCAAAATGTTTCACCTCAAGCATCTGCCTAATTGCACTGATCTACAATCTGTTTCCACTGAAGCAAAGTAATTAAGTGTTTTAAAATGCTTTCTGAGACTTTGGAAAACTGACCTAAGGTTAATGGTTCATAAACCTCATTTGTGCTTCTATTAGAGAATTTCAAACGTGAGCTGATCAACGTCTGGACTAGAAGGAGGAGAGGGCCTCAGAGGCCTGATGTGAGATTGGAGCAGAATGTGCGGCTATGGGGTTGCCCCTCCTGTGACCTATTTAAGGAAGAGAGAGCATAATGCAGATTCCCTGACACTGTCCCTTAGGAGTTTGATTCAATGATGACGTCGTATTAAACTTGGAGAGATGATGTAGTGCATCTTCTCTGTTCTAGAAGCTTCATCTCCTCCCTTCAGGCTCCCTAGAACAGGGTTTTGAGCCAGAGTTTCCAGTCCTCGCTGGTTTCCTGTTCCTGTGTACTTCCAGACAAAATACCTTAATCCCTGAACTTGGCCTCATAGAGTAGGATTATTCTAGGGACACCAAGAAAGCCTATCAATGTCTCTTCTACCGTGAGCAACGCATTCCTGTGGTCACAGAGGCTTACCTTGGGGATTATAAACTCAAGTGCATCCAGACACCAGACGGGTAACATGAGTAAGTCAGGAACAGGGTAGAGACTGGGAGAACCAAGGAGGCACATCCCTTCGGAAGGGGCATCTGCCTTTTAGCTCCAGCTGGCTGAGCCCTGCAGAAATACCAGTATGTGCTCAGTTGTTCCAGAGGAGTCAAAAATCTAGGTAATAAATGAGGCCTGACTTTTACTTGGTGCTGGTGATTAACTAGAAAACAGGGACACTTCCAGCCGGCCAGTGTGACTCAGTTGGGCATTGTCACGTGCACTGAGAGGTCACTGGTTTGACTGCCAGTCAGGGCACATGCCCAGGTTGTGGGCTCGATCTCCAGTGGGGAGCCTGCAAGAGGCAGCAGATTGGTGTTTCTCTGTCATAGACATTGCTATCTCTCTCTCCTTCTCCCCTCCTCTTTCTTTAAAAGATCAGTTATAAAAAAATAAAAAACATATTTGAAAATCAGGGACACTTCCAGGTGCAAACCACACAAACCTGTGGGCGATTTTCTCCATGGGGCCCCGGTTTGATTCTCTCGAAAATCACTATCCAAATGTAAAGATGAAAGGACCAAACAACCACCCACCTCTGGCTACCGAATGGTCAGGCTGCAACATCAAAACTAATGCTGCCAGTCTGAGTGCCAGCCCTCCAGTCCACCCCCATTTGGCTCCCAAGGACCTTTGAAGAGGCAGGCTCCTGTTTATCTGAATTTTGGGTCAAGCTAGAATGGCAGTCCCTTCAAGAAAGGAGAGTCCACAATAAGGTGGTTATTCCTAGGGTAGAAGTCCTATGGGAGTAAAAAAGACTGAACTTTAAGAAATATGCACCCTCTAATCAATTGTAATGCAACCATAGCAATTATAATAAACTAGAGGCCCGGTGCACGAAAATTCATGCTCTGGGGTGGGGGGTGTCCCTCAACCCAGCCTGCCCCCTCTCACAGTCCGGGAGCCCTCAGGGGATGTACTACTGATGGCCACAGTATGGCCTCCCTCTGTGGGAGGCGACCGGGCCGATCAGGGGAAGGTGCCGCCTCCATCACTCCACTGCTGCTGCCACTGCCAACCGCCGGCCCTCCCTGGTCCTCGCAGCCACTGTGGCTTTGTCCGGAAGGATGTCTGGTCTATCTGGTCTAATTAGTATATTACCCTTTTATTAGTATAGATAACTTTGATCCACAGAATACCTACTATTTGTCAAGGTAAGTGATTTATAGACATCATCTTCTTTAATTTATACAACAAGCCAAACAGGTACTACAATTACCTCCTTTCTATGGATGAGAAAGCAGGCTCAGAGAGGTATTTTCACTGGATCTCACAGGTGGTAACATCTAAATTTTGTTAGAAAATGAACTACCAAAGTCTTTCTGCTTGTCTCCCCTGAGGATACGGAGGAGAAAATTCAACATCATGTTGAAGTGATTTCCCCTCCCCATTTCCAAGGCTTCCCAGAGTAGGCTTAAAAGCAGGAGACAGATGGCTGTTGGGTGGTGGTGGTACATAAATTTCCTTCAAGCCTTCAAGTATATATCCGCAATATACAAAAACAAATTAGGGTGATCAGAAAAATCAGCATGCTGTACAAAAGGAAAGAAACGACTCTTTTGCTTCCAAGATATTTGTCATTATGCATCCTCTGAGACCATATGGATAATATCAATTTGGTAAGATTGGGAGGATAAGGAAAGCAAGACCACAAAAGGCACCGAGAAAGCAATAGGTGGGCATGGAAAGCAAGAGCTGTCAGTGACTGCTGCGATTTTTAAAAACAGCCTTATGGAGATACACTTCACATACCATATAATTCACACATTTAAAGCGTTCTACTCAGTGGTTTTTAGGATATTCACAAGTTGGGCAACCATCATTACAGTCAATTTTGGAACATTTTCATCACCTCAAAAGGAAGCCCTATAGTCTCCTTAGCTTTCTCCCTCCTATTCCCCACTCTCCTCCAGCCTTGAGCAATCACTAAGCTACTTTCTGTCTACATACATTTCCCTAGTCTAGACTTCCTTATGAATGGAAGCATATACTATGTGGCCTCTTGTGAGTGGCTTCTTTCACTTAGCATAGTGTTTTCAAGGTTCATGGGTCACTGAGATTTGAATGGTTTCTAAAACTATCTTCCCTCCTTCAATGGGTTACATATTTGTTCTTCAAGTCAAGACTTTGGGCCTTTTTCTGGCATTGTAAATCACACCAGCTGCATTCCTGTCTGCAGTCCTTACCAGAAAGAGTTGAATGCTATGTATGTTCCCTTCCCTGGGAAAGAGCTGGACTGAGATACACTTGGAATTTTCAGGAGCATGAGCCAAAGTCCCCTGCTGGTTCATTTTATAGAACCAACATCACCAGTCAGATACTAAGGTCTCTGCTCTTTCCTCTCACACCTACATTCCCAAGAACATACCATTTCCAGGACCTGCTTAGTCTTGGGAGAAAGGTTATATTTACAAACAATTACACTTCAGACATTACCTGAGAGGTCTCTATGGTTATAGTTAGGTCCTAATGCAGAAACCAGTACCCTAGATTTTTTTGCCAAACACATCAAATATACTACTGCTTGATGCTTCTTCAGAACCTTATGTCCCACTTTCTGCATTATCAACTGAAGAAAATGAACCAAAGTAAAAATACAGGAAATGAATGAGTTTTGCTCAAAGCAATGGTGGAACTGGTCAGTTGTTCCAGAGGGACAATTTTGGCAGCTAACATGGCTTGATTTGATTTTTGAATTTGATTTTTACAGTTTTATTTCTATAACCCCAAGTAGATAATAAATCAAAAGACAAATTCCTCAGTCATCTCAGTCATCAGCTAACATCTCAGTCAGCTAAAATTCCAGACATCTATGATGTCTATGTATGCACCTAGAAGTGAATTGGAATTAGTAGGAATTGTAAGGTGTGCAGAGATTTCTAGTGGAAGAATGACAGAATGTGGATTGTAAGTGAAAGGACCATGCTACGTCAACAGAACCTGTCCTTTAGAATCAAACCAATCTGGGTTAAATCTTAATCCCCCCACTTACCAACAGTGTGACACAGGATACGTGACTAAGCTTCTCTGGATCTCAGTCTTCCTATCAACAAAATAAAAATAATGTTGCCTATTCTGTGGGATGCTTTGAGATTAAAGTGTGTTGAGATTAACAACCCCAACAACTGCTACCAGTACCACCACCACCAATGCCACAAGTATTGAGCATTTATATGTCAAGACACTGTCAGGCGCTTAAGTTGTTAGTCACTAAACTTACAGGTCACCTCTCTAACCCTCCAACAACCTGGCAAGTAATGCAAGATATTATAAACTTTCTTTGACAGATGAGAAATAAACAGGGGAAATGATTTCCCCCAAATGCCACAGTGAGTGAGTGGTGCAATTGAATGTCAAAATCAGATATGTTGGTCACCAAGATGGCATCACACACATCACTGTAGCTACTGTCGCTAGCAGAACAGTGACAGTGAGACTCAAAAACATGAAAAGAGACATTTTTTTTATCCAGAAGCCAGAAACCAACCTTTTTAAAAGTCATGCAAACACAGTAAAATTTAAAACAGGCTATTTCACATGTTGATGACTGTGTTTAAAATTAGGCAATATCAAGTACATGGTTTAAATGCCAGTGAAAGGACAAGAGACTGTGTCTAGACATCTGGTCTACCAGCCTCAGTACATCTGCCTGTTGTTCATCCCTCCAGCCCACAGGGCTAGCTGAACTTTTAGAAAGAGATGCTGTCCAGTTCCTCTTAAAAGGGGCTCTCAGAATACAACCTCCCATTTCTGGGACAATCTTGTGACATCCAAAGCAGAGACACTCTGTCTTCTGCTCAGCGACAATCACTGGGATTTGGCCAATTCCTTGTCCTTGAGTTCTTGCAAAGTCACTGTAATTTGATTTTTTAAATAAATCCTATTTCAAATACAATTGAAGAACTTACACTTTTAAAAGAATTCTGTCTTGAAGCCTCAAAAAATGGAAGACTGCCTTTGGAACTGCATATCTAATTCTGAATTTATCCATTTTGTAAATTCAGAATTTGGTTCACAGCTTTCTGAAAACAACCTTTAAACTTGGAAACCAATTTGAAATTCAAGTTTGTAGCTGGGTCTTGTGGGCTATTCCTCATCACCTTTGCTGATAAGCATTTAAATGTATTCATTAACAAAAATAATCGTTGTCACAGTAAACTACATTAACACCTTTTAATTGGATTAGAAATTAGATGGGGGTCATGAATATTTCACCAGGGCTCACTGCTTGCCTTCCCAATTTCCATCTGAAAAAAACAACAACAATTCTCACACAGTCATAAGCAGGTGGATTCGCAATGCTCAGGTTCCTGGCCTTTCTCAGAGTTTTGCCACAGAAGTCATCCCATTTGTAAAAAATGAATTTTTAACTTTCATGCTGCTCCTTTATGCTCCCAGGCACGATGCGCAAAGTTGCTGTCCTTAGAAAACTTCCAATAAACATTTACTTAACACAACCCAGAACCGTTAATCCCACTGCATGCTGAGAGCAGAGCAGGGGCTTCGGAGGTTGGCACAGGTGAAAGGGGGTCTGGACAGGGGATTCTGTATCGTGGGCAGCTGTCCTGCCATTGTAGGCCTTCATTGTTTAGCAGTGTCCTTGGTCTCTACCCACTGGAGGCCAGTAGCACACATCACCACCCCATTCAGATGTGACCCTCAAAACTGTCCCCAATCTCTGGATACTCACATGATATCCCCTTCCAGGAGGGACAGATTCCCCCAGCTGGAACCACTGATAGGATAACATGGGTTCAATGACTAGTCCGCCCTCATATGTTTGGCCCTTCTCTGGGCCTCAGTTTGTTTATGTGAAATAGAGGCTATCATACCCATTTCACTGGGTTGCTGTGGGGACGTTCACAACATAAAGTGAACAGAAGGCAGAGCTGGATGCGTGTTCATTGATCATTAGCTGAAGGAGTGGTAGTAATCACAGAAGTAGCGACAATGGTAGAATTTGCATCAAGTGCTGTGGGGGAGGGACGAGCAGCTGCTCCCCCTCTGCTATTCCCACCCACCCCTGGAAGTGCCTTGTTTCTGGGCTGAGCTGGCTATTCCCCTGCCTGAGGACCCAGGCGGCACCTTCAAAGGCAGCAGCAGCCCCTCTTCCCTGAATCTTGGAGCTAGTCTGACCCAACCTGCATACCACATGTCCAGCAGGGGGTCAAGGCAAGCCCCAGATCTTTCCACAACAGAGGTTTGAGACAGCATGGCACGGTTTTTAAAAAAAGTGGGGTGGAGTCCTGCAGACCTGAATTCCAAACTCGGCTTCTGATTCCAGGAGGCCTCAGACAAGTCCTCAATCTCTCTGAGCCCCAGATTCCTTAGCTTTAAAATGCAGTCACTGAGAATTACCCCACAGCCTGGCTGTGATCGTTAAATGAATAATGTGTGTAGAAGGCCCCTAGTGCCCCGTCTGGCACACAGTAGGTTCTCAGAAATCGGTAGTGATTATAATTTTCATGATGAAGAATATTGTGAGACTCTACAGCAGGGCTGCTCACCCTTGGCACTGCTGACACTTTGGGCTGGATAATGCCTTGTTGCTGGGGACTGCCCTGTGCATTGTAAGATGTGAGCAGCATCTCTCGCTAATTTGATGCTAGAAGCTCCCATCACCAGTTTCACAAACAAAAATGTCTCCAGACATTGGCAAATGGGCAACGTTGCCCCCAGTTGAGAACCACGGCTCTACAGGAAATGGATTCCCCTCCTAGTCTGCTTGGTCACTCTGCCCTAGGTTAATGTCACCTCTTCTCAATGACATTCCCTGCCTCCCCCATGTCCAATCAGCCACTCCCTTCATTGTTTCATATTATTTATTTGCTCATCTGTCTGGTCTGCTAGACGGAGAGCCCCTCAGGGCAGGCTTTGTTTATATCTATATCTGTAGTTGGCACAGAGAGGAGGGTAAGCAGACAGCAGGATAGGGAAGAAAGCAAACTGCTATTTAAAAGTGGGATTTGGAGTCAGGCGGACATGAATTAAGCACCTACTATATTCCAAGCACCTACTAGATAACAAGCACAAAGCTAAACTGCTTGCATATTGATTGTCTTTGATTTTTCAATAGGTTTGTAAAGAATGTATCCATTTTGCCAATGAAGAAACTGAGGCTTGGAGAGAAGAAACTCAGAGATACACAGTAAATATGTGAATGGGTCTGTGGTTTAAACCCAGGTCCGAGTGGCCCTCAAACCTCTCCTCTCCACCAAGCATCCCCTGAGAGCAGGCAATGAGGTACCTTCTCCCCATCCATGCTGTGCCCTAGAGCCTCCCCCATCACGTGAGATCAGAAAATTGGGGTGGTATGCCCAAGGCCGGGAATCGAGTAGAAATGGCTGACCTGCTTAAGAAACAATCCATTATGGACCCAAAGATGAGGCACCGAGCATTTTTCACTCTTACTGAAAAGGTCAACTTGGAGGCAGCAAGACCCAGAGTGAGACCTTTCGGCAATTTCAGAAAGTTCAGCCTGTAGCTTGCAGGCAACACCGAGGCTGATTCTGACACCATGCAAGCCCCACTCTCCGCCTCCAGCTCTGAACACCAGCTGGCACCAGGCTTACCTAATCGAGCACTACCCTGCCCAGGGGCACAGGTCCCGGGCTCAGGAAGGAGGCATTCTCCTGGCCCAGACCTTCCCACTCCCCGTGCGGCTGCTTCTCTGAGTCAGAGCTCCGCATTAGTTGCAAGATGCGGAGAAACGCTGTAAATATGCTAAGAGGGACATACAGAGTGGGCAGCAGGCTCCAAAAGGTTAACATCTTTTTCAGATGGTAACCACAGTTGCTATGGATATCTCCTCCAGGAGGCTTTGCGAGTTCCACATGAAGGGGTTGAAATTAATAAACTCCTTTCAACTGGGAGGAAACACATCAGGTTGGGCTGCAAACGCTGCAACCTGTTTATTTCCAGGTTGGACAGGGGGCCTGGGCGTGCAGATGCATGTGCGTGGGGCGCTTGGAGCTTGTCACACACGTGCAGCTGTGTGTGTGTGTGTGTGCGTGTGTGTGTGTGCGTCTGGTCTGTGCACAGGCATGAGGAAAGGGCCAGACTGTCTGCAGAGCCCAGAGGGCAAAGGTTTATTTCGTTGTTTCCCCAACCAGCCAGCAAGATATTGAGGTCGACGGCTGTTTCCATTCATCTCTGCAACCCCATTAGCACGGAGCCCAGTGCCTGGTAGATGTTCAGCGACTGTGTATTGAACAGTTTTGCCTGTTCATTTAACATATACTTTGAGTGCCTGCCATGGGCCGGCCTCTGTGTTACGTGCAGAGGTTATTACCACAGCCAACAAGATGAAGAATCTCTCACTTCATGGCGAGCTAGGGTCATGGGGGAGATGGATGATTGATGGATGAAGAAATTCCCAATTGGAAAGTCAGATAAGGACCCTTTCCTTTGGTTTATGCGTGTGTGTGTGTATGTGTGTGTGTGTGTGTGTGTGCACATGTGTGTTTAGAAATAAAGAATGCAATGAAAGAATCAAGAATCAGTGAGGGGAAGGGCTAGAAGATAAAGAATGTGAGCTCTGGTGTCAGACTCGGCACTCGAGTCCTGCTTCTACATTAGCTACCTGTCCCTCAGCCACCAGAGCCTCAGTTTCCCCAGACTAGTCATTCATGGAATAACGATTTTTGCACGCCTCCCAAGTGCACTGCCCCCGCTCTGGGACACAGCCGAGAGCAGAGCAGACATGAGCCCTGCTCTCCTGGAATAGCTCTCCTGTGATAGAGCACAGTGAGTGTCACCACAGGGAAGACAAGGGAACGACAGAGAAGGGGCCAGAGGCCCCAAGTGACCCAGGGAACCGGGGGAGGTGTCTGAAGGAAGTGACCTTTAAACCCAGACATGAAGGGTGCATAGGACTCAGCCAGATGACAAGTGGAGGGAAAAGGGTCCCAGGCAGAGGAAATAGTGCACAGAGTTCTCAGGGCAAGCATGAGCGTGGCATGTGTGAAGGGCTGGTGGAAGCAGAATATGGCAGCAGCACTGAGTATGACCAGGAGAAAGACTGTGTATGAGTGTGTACGTGTATCCTTGTACGTGTGTGTAGGATCTTTATAAGTATGTCTATGTGTTGTGTGTGTACCAGGCACATGAGTGTGTGTGTGTGTGTGTGTGTGCGTGCATGTCCCCAGGCACATGAGTGTGTGTGTGTATGTGTGTCCAGGAACATGAATGTGTGTGTATATGTGTGTCCAGGCACATGAGTGTGTGTGTGTGTGCATGTGTGTCCAGGAACATGAGTGTGTGTGTGTGTGTATGTGTGTCCAGGCACATGAGTGTGTGTGTGTATGTGTGCGTGCATGTCCCCAGGCATATGAGTGTGTGGGTGTGTCCAGCATATGCATGTGAATGTGTCTGAATGAGTGTGTGCATGTACATGTGTGTGTCCAGGCATATGCATGTGAATGTGAGTGTCTGATGAATGAGTGTTTGTCCAGCATATGCATGTGAACATGTGTGTCTGAATGAGTGTGTGCATGTACATGTGTGTGTCCAGGCATACGCATATGAATGTGTGTCTGATGAATGAGTGTCTGTGTGTGTGTGTCCCCAGCATATGCATGTGAATGTGTGTGTCTGTCTGATGAGTGTGTGTGTCCAGGTGTACGGGTGTGGTGAGTACACAATCCACACAAAGCTGCTTGCAATAGCATGTCCAGAAAGCCGTAGATCATGGAGTAAGACCTCCTATGGGAGCTCTGTAACCACACAGCAAAATCAATATTCTAACCAAATTGCTTTTATAGACAATGTATCATGTAAGAAAGGTTTTAATTAAAGTGCTGCCTCTAAAAAGGTGTCTGTATGATGCACCGATCTCCCTGCTCTGCTGGGGCAAAGCTCAGGGTGGGCGAGGAACACACTGGGGCCATGGGACAGAGCAGTCCTCTGTCCCTGTCCACCCTGACTGGGGCCCTTCTTACCTGCCTTTTTGGAAACTCATAAAAGAACAGGACATTCAGAAAATGCTATGAATCAATACAGTGCATGTTCTAAAAAAACGGTCCAAACATATTGGTAGTCAAAAAAAGTGCAGATGAAAACAAAATTTTTTACCTAAAAGACTAAAAGTATATTTTAAAACCATAATAGTTTCGGCAAGGGCACAGCATGCCAGGCACCATGGTGGTGGGAGTGTAAATTGGTCCGTATTTTCTGGAGGACATTTGAATCACATGCATCGGAAACTTAAACCAGACATACCTTTGGATGGAGCATTTCCATTTCCAGGAACTTAGCCAAAGGAAATGATCACTCAAACGGGCGGGTTAAATGGAAACAATCGCTCTTTGAAGGATCATTTATAATATGCAATGCTTGTTGTGATGGTGAAATCTTTCCCGAGTTCCCATCATTGGCCTTTAAAGGCTGACAACAAAGGGAGCGAGCATCCCACACCGAGTACAGCGACCACACTGTTGGGCGGGCTCGAGCAGGGATGTGCTGGTAAATATTTAACAACCAGCTTTGTAGGGAGGGATGGGCGGCTTGTCAGGTAACATCAGTTTCCATGGCATAAATATTGCCACCAGGGCTGGTTTCCAGCCACCAGTGGGCCCTCACGGACATGGCGTTTGGGAGAGAGACTGACAGTTGGCACTCACAAGCGGAGAGGAGGGGCAGCATCAGTAGAACCAGCACTGATCCCTCCACCCAAGGCCGACAGAAAATACACAGGGAGGGAGAGTGCGGCCACCAGCCACCTTTTGGAGAGAGGCCATCTTGGTGAAGAGAGCTTCTCCCTCCCTCCTCTCACATCCCCAGAGGCTCTGCTCCCTGCCCCCAAATGAGGCTGGCACCGGGAAAGAGAGCTTTAAGTTGGGGCATTTACAAGAAGCCCCTCCCTGCTTGCTGATGGGTTCTGGTGCTTCCTGGGCAAAGGCTCTGGGATGCAACCATGGTTGCATGCACACACATGCACAAGCACACATACACACACACATGCACACACATGCAGAAGAGACAAACCACCCTGATTTAAGTTCCAGTTTCCCCAAATGGAAGGGGTGGGGTAGTGGCTTTAAGTAGCATATGAGATTACCACTGTGACATGACACAAACTTGGACTTAAAAGCAAGGCGAGACTTTGCATACCAGAAGGGGTCTGGCTGATGGAGGTCATGCATCTCCTGGAGGAAGCCCACTGGGGAGGTGACAGGAAAGGGGAGATTTGAAAGGGCAGAGTTAGTAGCAGTTACTGGAAAAACAAAATTCTTTCATGGTTTTCCATCAATGACTTGATACTTGTCAATCACATGGGTCATACTTTGGAAATAATTTAAGTATTCATCAAACAGGAATTAAACACAATATAGTACATCTATCTGATAGGACAGCATGCAGTTAGTAAAAGGTCTTTATAACCCCCCTCTCTATCTCCTGCTCCCCCCATATGTGTATGTGTATGTTTGTGTGTGTGTGTGTGTGTGTGTGTATGCAAATATGTGAGCACATGGTATCAGTAACATAATTCAAATATCAAAAAAAATCACTAGTACATACTTATTGGGGGTTTTTAAAACTTAAATTTGATATCCTATTTTAACTAGACAGTTAATAACTCTGTAAGTTTAAGGAAATCTCTTTCCCATCAGTCTTCTGTAAGGTGGCCAACACTGGAGAATTAGAAACCATGCATAGTACAGCTGGTCCCCGACTTAACGGCGGTTCGACAGTAATTTTTTGACTTTATGATGGTGTGAAAGCGATATGCATATTAAATTATGAGATATTCAAAACTGTATTATAAAACAGGATTTGAGTTAAATGACTTTGCCCAACTGCAGGCTGATGTAAGTGTTGTGACGCGTTTAAGGCAGGTGGGCTAAGCTGCACGGTGTTTGGCAGGTTAGGTATATTAAATGCATTTTCGACTTACGGTATTTTCAAATTCTCATGGGTTCACTGGGACGTTACCTCATCATAAGTTGAGGAGCACCTGTATGTTCTTCATACCATAGTTACCAGCATGGGACTATAACTACAATACATTGGTACGTGCAAATAAGAAGCGATTCACAAATCATGATGTACAATGTAATCGTACTTTTGTAAAAGGGTAACAGTTTATAACTGGATGTATAGAAATGCAGACATTCAAACATTGAGAGTGGCCCCATCTGAGTAGCGTACACAGCCTCCATTTAACCACCCTCAGCCTGGCCAATATTTACTAATATTTATGAGGTTCTCACTGGGAATTAGAGACACTCTGCCAGGCACTCATTCTCCTCGGTTTTATCTCGTAAATCTATCTATATCTTTTCCCAGAATCAGTATGTATAATTTTATA
Organism: Myotis brandtii; assembly: GCF_000412655.1. Lineage (NCBI taxonomy): Eukaryota > Metazoa > Chordata > Mammalia > Chiroptera > Vespertilionidae > Myotis > Myotis brandtii. Next base: position 2,749,562 of record NW_005363938.1, on the reverse strand, counting down.
ATATTTTAAATTGATTTTTATAGAGAAAGGAAAGAGAGAGAGAAACATTGATGTGAGAGCATAACATCGATTGGCTGCCTCCTGCACACACCCTACCGGGATCAAGTCCGCAACCTGGGAATTGAACCAGCAACCTTTTGGTGCACAGGACAACACCCAACCAACTGAGCCACACTGAAGATGGCAGTATACATTTTTTAATCAGAGCAGAGAAACAGGGGCTTTTTCTTTGTTGAAAATGAAGTACTTAGCACATAGTACTAAGACCTAGTGCAGCAGTTCTCAACCTGTGGGTCGCGACCCCTTTGGCGGTCGAACGACCCTTTCACAGGGGTCGCCTAAGACCATCCTGCATATCAGATATTTACATTACGATTCATAACAGTAGCAACATTACAGTTATGAAGTAGCAACGAAAATAATTTTATGGTTGGGTCACAACATGAGGAACTGTATTTAAAGGGCCAGAAGGTTGAGAACGACTGCCTAGTGCAGTGATGGCGAACCTATGACAGACGTGTCAGAGGTGACACGTGAACTCATTTTTTTGGTTGATTTTTCTTTGTTAAATGGCATTTAAATATATAAAATAAATATCAAAAATATAAGTCTTTGTTTTACTATGGTTGCAAATATCAAAAAATTTCTATATGTGACACGGCACCAGAGTTAAGTTAGGGTTTTTCAAAATGCTGACACGCTGAGCTCAAAAGGTTTGCCATCACTGGCCTAGTGGGTACTTGGTAATGGTGGCCATTATCTTATCACTCTGTAAGTCTTGGGATTCATCTGCCATAACTTTTGAGCAGTTGTCACAGTAACAACAGTAATGGTAGCAAGTATTTACACAGTGTTGATTGTGTGCCGGCACTGTTCTGAGATTCATCTTATTTGTCCTCACAATAACCATGAGGTGGTTATTATTCCCATTTTACACATCAGCAAACTGAGCCATTAATATAGTTTCTGCAGCATTAGATCTCCTCCCTTCACATCCCCAACCCAGCCTGGAACTCAGCACTCACTTCCCTGTCCCAGGACCTATCCTGATGGGAACCATGGAGGCAAAGGGCAAATGCATGCACATGCACGCACCCATAAACAATGCACACACACACGCACACACACATGTGCACACACACGCACACACGTGCGCGCATACACTTACATGCACATGCATGCACGTGCACAGGCACCCAGAAAGGATTGGGATGGGGCAGGCCTGGGTTATTGCAGGTGACTCAGACGGCCGGAGGAAAAGGCAGGGTAATGCAGACAAATGCAAGATAATAAGTCTGGAGCCAGTGAACCGAGAGAGACAGAGAGCACACATTAAACACAGAAGTCATGAGTCCCTCCGCCTGGGAAGGGATTTAGAGGTTACTGTAAAAAAAAAAAAGTTGCAGCTGTCAGCACCTTGCACTGCTGAAGTAATCAGGGGTGGGAATCAGGGGTCCCTGTGTCCAGCCTGTGCTCTGCTCCCCCAGGATGGAAGGCCCTTGGGGGCAGGAGCATGTATTCTGAGCTGGGTGTGAGCGCTGATGCTGCGTCCAAAGCAAGATGCTGCCCCTGAACGCCGGGAGCGTGTAACAGGCACAGTCAAGCAAGGAGTGTGTGTGTGTGTGTGAGTGTGTGTGTGTGTGTGTGTGTGTGTGTGTGTCCGTGGGTGGGGGGGAGGCGTGGAGGGGAAGACACCAAGGTTGGGGATCCTAGAGTAAGGCGTCTCATGGAGGCTGGAGAACGGGAAGAAAGGTGAAACTGGTGTGAACTGCAGACGGCCAAGATAAACTGAAAGCGTCCACAAGGCTAAGACCGGAAGGACTCGGTCAAACAGGACAGATGGCAGCCAGAGGGACGCTGCGGAGGCAGTCGTGCGTGTCCCCATGTTCAACCTCACGGTGCTTTCAGGCGCCATGCTGCGATAACCTGAGGTCTGCGGGGGGAGACGGTGAGGACAGGAGTGATGAAGAAAGGCCTCCCCGGAGACAGGGCAGCAGAGTCAGCCGCCCCAAACAACCCAGGGACAAAGCCGTCTGGGGTTGTGGGGAGCAGAGATTCCCCACTGTGGTGTGATGGCTGTGGGTGAAATCACACCAGGAGGCACTTCTGAGCCCAAAGAACAGACAGAGATATAAACAACAACAGCTAATTGAGCCTTCACACTTAGGCGTCAGCATTATTATTCCCATATTACAGATGAGGAAACAGAGGCACCTAGAGGCTCACTAACTTACATCAGGCCACCCAACCAGTACACACGTGACAGAGCTGGGATCCCAACCGAGGTCGCCTGGCTGCACTGTGCACGCTCTCACCCACGGCACTGTTAGGTGGAAAGGAGACCTGTAAGAGGGGCTCCAGGAAACACTACGCCTTGGAGCCAAACAACACTGCCTCGGGTCACTGAGTATCAAGATAACGCAGACAGGAGAGGGAACGGGTCTCTCCTAACCCACAAGCCGGCTTAGGAGGGCAACCCTCCGAGCTGGGTGCCCCAAAGGGAGGCAGAGCCCCAAGGAGGAGACCCCTATGTTGAGAATGACCAGTGCCCAGCAGAACAGCACAGGGGTTGGTGAAAGCTGTAGGAGAGATGCATTCTCCCGTCCTGAGAGGCCTGGGGGCTGGAGATGCTGGGAGAAATGTGCATGAAGCCAAGATTCTTAACCTAAGTAAGGGGGCCGGAGGGGGCTGGGCATTTGGATTGCCCAGACTGGTAAACTTTGCAAGAAATTATAAACACTTCCCTCTTCTTTGTGACTTGTTACAGACAGGCAAGGTACTATTTGCCCAGAGAGGAAACATGGCTGAGCAAGTCCATTTACTCAGATTTCAAGAATGTTTCTATTAAGGAACGGAAGACTCAGGATGCTTCGAGCAGGGAGGAGATTTCAAGGTGACCTTGCGGAAGGCGCCGGTATTATGAAATGTTTTTGATCGAATGGAACAAGATAAGCTGCTCACGTTGTGAGAGGGTTCAAAGCCCTGGACACCAGCTGAAATAAGAAAATTCAATTTCTGGCATAAGATTGTACTTGGTCTGCTTGGAGAAGAACCCGCACCCCCCACCGCCCCCTAATGAAAGCAGAGTGTGCCCGTGTGGCGATCTGATGTAATCAGGGCTGGAAGCAGGTTTGCCACGGCCCCGGGGACGCCGCCTGCAGGTGTTTGGGAGCAGGATGCTGTTTCAGTCCAGGTTCTTCCTGCCGCCGCTTATGCCGAGAGGACTGGGATCGGGGACAGGCCCGGGGTTATTGCAATCTTCTGTCTTCCTTTGTTCTTCCACAAAAGCAATACTGAGAACTCCTCCATGTGTACCTGAAACAGCGCTGAGCATAGAACTGGAAGCAATCTACAGCTGCACTATCCAACGTGGCCGCCACCAGCCACACGTGGCCGCCACCAGCCACACGTGGCCAATGTGCCCTGGAAATGCGGCGAGTGCGATGGAGAAATTCAATTTAAAATATCATTCATTTTAATTCATTTAAATAGGCACATCTGGCTAACGGTTGTCTCCTGGAACAGCCCAGCGCTGGAAGATTCCGTGGAAGGAGGATGACCCTCAGGCTCACCCGAACGGGCTTAAATTCTGCCTCTACCATTTAAACTAGCTGTGTGACCTTGGGCAGGTGTCTTCCTCTCTCTGGTCCCCAGTCTCCTCGCCTGAACAATGGGGAGGGTGGTATTTACTTTGCAGGACTGTGGAAATGTGTTACATACACAGACTGCCTGGCAGGCCATGTGCTTTTAGGAAATTGTAGCTGCAGGTATGAAGTAACAAACATGGCTGGTGGCTTTGTCACTTGCTTGGAGCTTCTAGGTTGTAAACACGGGCTCTCACTAACACTGATGGGGCGAAGCATGAGGGGTTTCGTCTGTATTTTTCTGAGGAAAAGGCATTAGAGTGGAGAGTGGGAAGTGATGAGGACCCTGCAGGGGGCCAATCAGCAGGACAAGTTCAGATTCAGGGACACCCCCCCCCCAATCAGGCAGCAAGTGGGCCCAGGTGCTGGTGCGCAGGCAGGACGGGGGAGGGAGCTGCCTTCCCCACCCCAGCTCTGCCCACCACTGATTAGTCCGAGGTGCGAAGAGGCCCCTCTGCTAGACACTGTCAGCATCCTAGAGAGGAGGCGATAAGAGGCAGGCTGGGGAGAGGAGAGAGGAAGGGTAAACACACACAGAGAAGATGCAGAGAGGGGACGCAGACAGGGAGCAAGATGCAAACAGACTGAAGTGGAATATCAGAGAGGCAGAGACAGAAAGGAAGACCTAAAGACAGATCCGAGACAGCCAGCGGGGAGCAGAGGTAGAGAGAGGCAGAGACACAGGGGCTGTCAAGGGACAGACAGAGAGACAGAAGCAAAAAAAAAAAAAAAAAGGGGGGCTCTGAGCAAGACAGATGCAGAGCAAGATGGAGGAAAACAAGTAACACACACACACACACACACTGAAGGAGACAGAGGCTGAGAGAGAGGCGCAAACATAGAAAGAGAGAAATGAAAGAAAAAGTGGGAAGGAGGAAGTGGGAGAGGAAAAGCTATGCAGGGCACAGATGGAGAGGCCTGGAAAATGCCCAGAGACCACAGCTCGGGGAAGAGTGGACAGCAGGATGGAAAACAGAAAACTCAAGAAAAGGGGGAGCACAGATGACGCTGGCGGCCATGGAGGGGGGTTTGCCAGGGGTGGGGGTCAGAGGGCAGGGAAAGCCCAGGAGGTTTCTGTGCAGAAGGGCAGGCTGAAATGAAGGCGCTGGCCCTGCCCTGTCCAGCAGCTTCCTTTGTCTGGCCTCCTCACGGCAACGAGGGGAGGGCTTGGGGGCAGCAGAGGCTGCCGGAGCCGCTGCTCCCGCCCGCCCTCCCTCCATCTTGCTCCCTCGTCGTTAATCTTGGTGGACAGGTTGGTCTTTTATTAGCTATCTCCAAGGGTCAGCTGAGAAGTATCTGCGGAGACACCAGTTCAGGAGGTCATTTGTCACGGGGGCCTGACGGGAGGGCAGCCGCATTGATCCAGCCCCGTCCTGGCCTCCTGCTGACTTGGGAGGCGAAGGCTGCTCTTAACCTTTCCCCTTAATGGAGCTTTAATTCCTTCGCTTTCACATCAGGGCTGGGCAGCAGGGAGAACAGGGGCAGCGGCAAGGGGTGGTGGTGCGGGGACAGGAGCATCCCTCCCCGGAAAAGGGGGAGTGTGCCCCTGCTCCCCGAAATGCCTGTCTCCCCTCGAGCAGTTCTCAGCCTGGACTGCATGCTGGACTCTCCTGAGGGCTTAGACATGGGGAGGCCGGGTCTACCCTGAGGCCCTGGTTGAGTTGCTCTGGGCTAGGGCCCGGCACTGCACTTCTGAGCCTGCCTTCCAGGGCTCTTCCTGGGAACCCTCCCTCCACCTCTGTTGCAAAGCCCCATCCACTTCTGCGCAGCATGAGCAGCTCTCTCAGATGGTAACTGAGCCCTAGCCGGTGTGGCTCAGTGGATAGAGCATAGGCCTGCAGACTGGAGAGTCCTGGGTTCAATTCCGGTCAAGGACATGTACCTCGAGCTGGGGTATGTGTGGAAGGCAACCAATCAATGTCTCTCTCTGTCTCTCCCCATTCTTTCCACTGTCTCTAAAAAAAAAAAAAAAAAAATCAATGGAAAGATATACTCAGGTGAGGATTAACAAAAAATAAAACAAAACAAACAGTAACTGAGAACCTGGACCCTCAAACAATAGTAGCAGGGGTTACATCCCTGGGCCACGACTCAATAGCTGGTCATTTATGCTCTGTGCCTCCACTTCCTCTTCTGTAAAATTGGATTTTCCTTGTCATCATCCCCATTTTACAGATGAGGAAACTGAGGCACAGGGAGAGTAAGACTTCTGTACAAGAGTCTAGGTTTAATGTGGACAGTTTCACCTCTGGGGCTAATGGGGGTGGGCAGTCTGAGCAGGAAGCTAGTCACAGGTCAGGGGCCAGGCCTGATCAAGGCTGGGCTGTGGAGCGCGAGTGGAGGTCAGCCACGGAGAAGGTGGTCCAGTCCGGGGGAGCAGCGTGTGCAGGGCCAGAAGGGGCGTGGGGCTTCTGGGAAAGGGACAAGGTCAGGGTGGTGAGGGTGTCCTGTGGGGAGTGGGAGCGGTGAGGGGGGAACGGGATCCGAGGGCTCTGAGCCAGCGTGAAGGAGTGAGGTTTGATTCTGTCCACACGGGGTGGAGAGCACTAGGACACAGTCCCTGACTTGCAGCCTCGGGTCCTACCCGTAGACCTTGATCCGGCTCTTTGAAACTACCGGGTGCTGCCCGCAGATCTTGATCCCACTCTTTGAAACCACCGGCAACTGTGACGTGTGTCCTGAGCGGTCGGGTGAGAAGGCTCTGGGGTCTAACCATCTACTCTG
>NW_005363938.1:2733348-2743133 GCF_000412655.1 Myotis brandtii | reverse complement strand
CCCACCCCCACTCTCCAGCAGTGACCCAGCAGTGATGCCTGAGGGCACCCTGGTTTTTTCAGTTGTAAGTGGAGGGAACCCCGTCCTCAGAGGCTGGTGAGGACTGACCGAGGTAAGGCATCGCGCACACTGCCTGCCTCAGTGAAGCAAATACTGTCACCACTGACACTGACACTCACTTCCCGGGATATGTCCCTGCATAGGAGAAGTAGAACAGGTGGGAGCTATTCCTCTTGTGGTAAGGAAGGAGGGAGAGAGGGACAGACGGAGAGAGGGAGGGAGGAAAGGAGAGAGGGAGGAAGAGAGGGAGGACCGAGCATCCTGATTGCCTGGGGACTGAGGGGTTTCTTCGTATAAGTGTTTTCTGCCATAAAGGAAAACTCCAGGCAAAGCGAGCTTAGTCACCCTAAAGACAGGTCTACAGGAGAACCATTTGGTTCTTGAAGAAGAAGGAAAAAACAGTAAAAAAGGAAACAAAGAAATCAATTCAAGCGACAGCTCATCTAATGGAGGTTAGAGCACACACAGGACTTCCGGTTGCTGAACCTAAGGCCAGGGTGGGCGTGCTCCTTAGCAACCCAGAGGGAAGCTCAGAGCCCAGGACAGAGCCTGAGACATGGTGATGCAGGGCTCCTTGGATGAAACGTCTGTGTCGGCGGCCGGCTGCTCCCTGTGATGGATTCAGCTCAGTCTCTGCTGGCCTGTGACCATCATCCTCGACAGCCCGCAGCACATTTCCAAATTCCAGACATCAGAGGCTTCCGGAGGATGCTCAGCCGATTCCGAGCGAGCAGTGGAGGGGAAGGCATATGCTTGGCGACATGCGGCCTAATCTCTGCGAGCGCGTTCTGATGGGAAGATTCATGATAGCCATCTGGGCTGCAGACACCAGGCCTGAACTTCCGATTCCCGGAGCCCCGCGGCACACACCTCTCACCTGCCCAATGGCTCTGCATCTGCTCTTGGACCGGGAAGATTTACAGCGTATTATCTGCAAGGGAATGTCACCGCGGACTGTGCTTCAGGGGGAAGGAGAGCGGTTAGAAAAGGAGGCTTCAGGTGGTTCTGAACCCCCTTCCCAACCTGCTGAGAGATACAGAGCGGGCCAGGGGCAAGGATGACCCTGTAACCACTGTCTACAGATGGCACCAAAACCTTCAGGGTGGGTAAGAGCAAGTGAGGGCGTTCCAGTAAAACCTGGGAGCATTCTGGGCTCCCCACTTAAATGGAAACAGAGCTGGGAGTGGCCACTGCTCTGGGAAGGGACAACAGCTCAGCCTGATGTGCAGCCTGGGGGCCCTGCAGTGGCATCGGGGGCACGTCAGGGGATAGACTCGCAGGGTGCACAGCCTCCCATCCGACTTCAGGCAGTAGGGCAGGGTCACGAAGAGCACAAATTCTGTTTTACTTTCCTTGACTTGATACTATGGAAACTTTCAAGTCTTCAGCAAAGCTATAAAAGTAATGCAATAAAGATGGCCTCTATTCAAAAGCCAGTCATTTATTATTTTTTTATTACCCATGTAGGTATCAGCTGTGTATTTTTTTCTGATTTAAAGTCACAGACATCCTGATTCTCCAACTCTTCAGAGTTCAGTCTCCAAGGAGCAAGGCATTCTCTCACACAACCAAAAATGATTGTTTTTCTAAGTCTTTCAATCTGTTATTCTTCTTAAAGTGGCTCTTTCTGTTTCTCTCTCTTCCTTTCCCTCTCTCTTCATTATTTCACCAAAGACAATAAACAGACTCCATAGCATCTACCATCCCAATTCAAATTCCCTCATTTGTCCCAAGAATGCATTTTTTAAAAAAATTTAAACCACTATCCAATCAAGGTCCATGCCCAATAGGTTTATTGTCTTTGTTGTGTCTTTAAACTTAGATGCACTCCCATCCCCAATGCATACATATTTTTTATGACACTGACTTCCTGTACAGTCTGGATGAGTTGTCTTCTAGAACATCCCATATTCTGGATTTGTCTGATTGTTGTCACTTGACTTGCACCTCTGTCCCCTCTATTTTCTGCAAACTGGTAATTAGATTCAGATTCAATGAGATTCTCATTCATTTGAATTAGATTCATGTTTCAGCTTTTCAGCAAAAATCCTTTATAGACAATGCTCTGTAGATCATTGGGCACCACAGGGAGAGGTGTCTAACTTCAGGGCATCCACGATCAATGAAAAGAAGCTTGTCACTTGGTCAAGATGGTGACCCCAGGTTGCCCATTGTGAAGGCACCCCCCCCCACCCACCTTCACTTTAGAAAGGCATCCATGGGTGAGGCATCAGCACTGGGCAAAATTTCTGTTCCCTGACCACCTTTCTCTTGGCAGTGATAGCATCCATTGTAAATTCTTGCCTGGTTATTAAATAGCAAATTTAAAAATGACTGTTTTTCTAAATCTTCCATTCTGTTATTCCTTCTATGTTAGCTGGCATTCTTCTTAAAGTGGCTCTTTCTGTTTCTCTCTCTTCCTGCCTCCCTCTCTCCCAATGTTTCAAGAGTCTCTATGGCCTCATGGAATTACAGCCTCTCAACATATACCAACCAACTTCCATCATTTCTCATGCTAAAACTGCCCCATATCTGGCCATGACAAGCCCCACAAAGGTAGATCCAGGCTCTTGACACAACTCTATCATATGTGACACCTCCTTGCTTCCAGGAACATCCGGTTGACCCAGGCTCACTTGTCCTTCCCAGCCCCAGACCTGGGATCGACTCTTCTCAGTGGGAAGTGGTATTTTTCAAACAAGACCGAGGCTCCAGGCATGAGAAGCATAGATTCTGCTGCCAGACAACTTGGGCTTAAATCCTAACTCTGCCACCTACTAGCTGTGTGGCCTCTGACCAGTCCTCACTGCTCTGTCTCAGTTTTCTCATCTGTAGAATGGGGATAATCAGTATGCATCCTACCTTGCAAGATTATTAAAGGATTAACTATGCTCATATTTGTAAAGCCATGCAAGCAGTGCGTGGCATGCAGTGGGTGCTCCACAGATGTTTCCTAAATATGTAACGCTGCACAGTTGATGCAGATGGAGGGAAGGAGTGAAAAGACCCTCAGGCAATCAGAGGCAGGAGAAAAACTTTTTTAAAAAGAATTATTCTATTCAATTAGGATGGGCATCAGTAAAAATATCATTATATTTATTTTTACTTTCTCTTTTTAATCTATTATGGCAGGTGATACTGATTTAATATCCGGAGTCTTGAAATAAAGTTTCCTTTATTTTTTAAAGAAAAGCAAGTAAATTTTTATAAAAGTAAAATATAGATGCAATATAAAATTACCTTTTATTTATTTTTTTTTTTAATTAATTCGTATTTTCGGATTCTTTTTTCATTTTGCTTTTCCGGTTGGGTGTTTTTTGCTTCTTCGCATTTCAAATCTTTGGCTTGATTCTTGGGCTCCTCTGGTCTGCTATTGGGTGTAATATTCTTTATTTCAGACCGTGTATGCTTAATTTCTAGTTGTTTCTTTATCATAGCATCGAGGGTCTCATTAGTTTTCGTGAGTCTCTCCTCAAGTTTATTGGCAGCTTCTAGCACATTTTTGCAAGCCCTCAAAATTGCGTTTTTTAGCTCTATATCCTCCATTTCTGTCATGTTTTTTTGTCTCCGCATTTTTTATGCTTTCTTGGTGCACCCCCTAGTGGTCTTTGTGCGCAGTCTTGTTCTAGTTGAGCCTTGATTGTTGTAGTTAATACTAGAGGGGTAAAAATTACCTTTTAAAATAAATGTGTTTTTAAAAAGTAAATGAGCCAATGTATAAAATGATTAAATTCTAATTGCTACAGAGTGCAGTTCTGTCAAAAATTAATGGTGATGGCATGAGAGTGACCAAGGTTTGGCCTGGGAGAATCCCTGCTTCCATTGTTGAATGACTGTAAATTTAAAATTGAAATAATATTAATATTCTGTGGTTGCTCGTGCTGTGATATTCCCTAACATCTGGTCCATCAGAGCTGATGAACAACTAGAGAGCCCAGGAGAGCTCCAGGAGAGCTTAGAAGTTAAACACTGCTGACTCTACTTACCTACCTTCCTAATATCCTCCACACCCACTTTTCTGTGAATGGAGGAGTGAAGGGAGGGCTGCAATCTGGGGGAGGACTGCTCTTGAGAGAAGACCGTGTATGCTCTGCTGGGGCTCCCTGTGACCTACAGATGCCGGATCAGAAATGCTTCTCTTAAACCCAGCAATGGAGACCACAGACGTTCCGCCTGGCGGTGTCTCTGTGCGTGGAACGAACACCCCTTTCCCAGCCACAATGGCCTCTGACTTATTTCCTTTTATTGTTCCCAAGACCCCCAGGAGCCATGACTGCCACAGTGGGATTCACTGGCCACTAAGCTCATGGAGATGTAAAGATCTTAGTCAGGAACCCAGGACAGAGAGGAGCAGGAGTCAAGGAAAACCACACTCGGAGTAAAGGTCAGAGAGAGACTGCAGTGGGGTTTGCCTCATTAACTCAAAGATTGTTTCCAGCACTGACATAGACTCATCTGCTCTTCTTAAACCAGTGGTCGGCAAACTGTGGCTCGCGAGCCACATGCGGCTCTTTGCCCCCTTGAGTGTGGCTCTTCCACAAAATACCGACTTCAGCGCATGGTCCACGAAGTTTCAGCCGCACTGTACTTGAGCGCCCGCACGTGGTATTTTGTGGAAGAGCCACACTCAAGGGGCCAAAGAGCCGCATGTGGCTCTCGAGCCGCAGTTTGCCGGCCACTGTCTTAAACTGAGTGTATTGGTGAATAAAATCATATAGGTTTCAGGTGTACAATTCTATAAGACATCATCTGTATATTCTATTGTGTGTTCATCACCCCAATTAAGTCTCCTTCCATCACCATTGCCCCTACCTGCTTTTACCTCCCCCACCACTTGCCCCTCTGGTAATCACCATGCTGTTGTCAGTGTCTATGAGTCTGGTTTTTTGTTGTTGTTGTTGTTTTTGCTTAATCCTTTCAGCTTTTTCACCCAGTCCTACAAGGCCCCTCCCTTCTGACAGCTGTCAGTCTGTTCTCTATCTTTGAGTCTGTTTCTATTTTGTTCATTGCAGCATTATTTACAACTAGTGACCCGGTGCACAAATTCGTGCACATTGAAAGGAAATTAATTAGAAGGTGGCCCGCAGAGCGGGACTGGGCAAGATGGGCTGGACACGCCTGGAGCCAACCTCCTGCGGTCCTTCCCCAGCGTCTGTGGAGTGAGCAGGATCCCTCCAGCAGGTGGGGTCTCTCTGCCTGGCTGCAGGGATCGGGCCGAAACTGGCTCTCTGACATCCCCCGAGGGGTCCCGGAGTACAACTGCAAAGTTGCTGTTGTACAGGGTGTGGAACACAAACGCAAATGTGCAGTAAACCAGATTCGGGGCCGACAGTGCCCCAGCAACAACATAACCCAAGGCCGAAGGTGGAATCATGTGGCCCTGTAAGGAATCGGACTCCCTCCCCTCTGGTTTTGAGGTGCGTCACCCGAGAACCGCTGGTGCCAAGTCACTGCAGCTCGGCAGCTCCTGCATTGACCGTCTGCCCCCTGGTGGTTAGTGCGCGTCACAGCGATCAGTCAGACAGTGGGTGGAACACTTAGCATTTTAGCCTTTTATATATAGAGAATAGCCACGATTTGGAAGCAGCCCAGGTGTCCATCAGTAGATGTGTGGATAAAAAGGCTGTGGTATATTTACACAATGGAATATCACTCTGCTGTGAAAAAGAAGGAAACCCACCCTTTGAGACAGCATGGAGGGACCTGGAGAGTATTATGCTAAATGAAATAAGCCAGTCAGAGAAAGACAAGTGTCACGTGATTTCACTCATATGTGGAATCTAATGACCCAAATAAAACAGCAAACGAAATAGAAGCAGACTTGTCAGCTCTTCAATGGACACCTTGTATGTGCCAAGTCCCAGGGAGAACTAAACACACCTGTGCAGCATGACCCAGTGGTCCAGCTGTGTGAATGCCACTCACTGCCGGTCTTCTCACCGATGGCCCTGGCTGGAAATAGGTTTGAATCAGGTGGCACTTTCTAGATCTTTAAGAAACCACTGTATGGGGTAGTCACTGTAGAGTGACTATTTCTAGGAATTTGGAGGTCATTGAAATGGGAGGGGCGCCCTAGCCTAATCCTTGCCCTCCTCCCCCTTTCCTTTCTGTGTCAGTAATTTAATTTATTCTCATGCAATTCCAAAAAGCAGACGGCTTCTCTCTGGGAAAGTGACCTAATCCAGCTGGACTGCGACCCCCTCTGGAGCACGTACGAGTCTATGATATGTGTAAAGTGACAGTGTTCCCCAAACCAAAAACTGGATGTACAATCTGCCAAAAATACGTGCCTGTGGGGATAGCAGGACAGGCTATTTTAAGCTGGACCCCCCTGAAAACCTGGGGTGCAAGCTTATGACAACTGCCAGAGGCGTTCACTCTAGTGTATTCTGCACAAACGATTTCAGTGTCTGTCTCTGTGCCTTTCTCACATGTGCACAGCGTCTGCAGAAGCTATCTTTGCGCATGCTCTGCCTACAACGACTCATCTTTTCTCCATCTAATACCTGGCGTCTGAGAACCAGTACTCCCACAGGGGGTCTCACATTGTTTTGGTCTGTGTTGCAATAGCTATGTCTTGCTTCCCCAAACCAAAAACTGGATGTACAATCTGCCAAAATTAAGTGCCTGTGGGGATAGCAAGACAGGCTATTTTAAGCTGGACCCCCCTGAAAATCTGGGGTGTAAGCTTATGACAACTGCCGGAGGCATTCACTCTAGTGTATTCTGCACAAACGATTTCAGCGTCTGTCTCTGTGCCTTTCTCACACGTGCACAGTGTCTGCAGCAGCTATCTTTGCGCGTGCTCTGCCTACGACGACTCATCTTTTCTCCATCGAATACCTGGCGTCTGAGAACCAGTACTCCCACAAGGGGTCTCACATTGTTTTGGTCTGTGTTGCAATAGCCACATCTTGCTTTAGAATAAAAGCCCTAAGCTTTGCTTCTGAATTTACTCACAGCGTTTATGATTATGGCAGATGCTGTTTCTTCCCAATACATCCTGTAGAAGTATTACCTCCCCACCCCATCTACCTTCTCTCTCTCTCTCCCATCGCTCAAGTACCCTGCTGCTGTATTTGTTCTCTTTGGCCTTAGAGTCTTTCCTGCAGAAATAATATTCAGATGGTTCTTTCCACCAAATGCAGCCAGTTCTCCCCTAGGGTGAGTCGAGAACTGCACTGCCTCACCCTCCTGAGGTTAGATGTGGGCATGTGGCTTGTTTTGTCAAATGAAATGTGAACAGGAATAGAACATGTCACTTCTGAGTGTAATTTTCCATGCACCTTTCCTCTGCCATGCTGCTGGCAACACCCCCGAGTGGCTGCTCCACCCCCAGGTCCTGGAGACGGGGCACCAGCCCTGACAGCATGGGTTCAGGCTGTGGGGGTGGGGGTTTCCCGTTTCTACAGTGTCGCTTAGCTCATCCTGATGGATATACAGTATATATGTGCAACATAAAACAGTTCCTTTCATGAATGTATTCATCTACCCAACCATCTGTTCGTTCATATAGTGTGCACTTATGCAAAATGTATTTCAATCAAAGGGAATAGAATTGATTGAAAAGTGATATCAAAGAGGACATGTGATTCTATATATATAGAAATATAGCTATCTAATGTATATTATATACCTACCCATATACCTATATCTATCTATCTATGCTTCCAATTTAATAGGATTGAGTTCTGATTATGGGTAAGGCATAGTACTAATACATTTGCATAAATTAGCTTATTAAGTTTGTTTTTAAAAACTTAGAACCAGTCCTGGCCGATGTGGCTCAGTTGGTTGGAGCATCCTCAATTCCCGGTCAGGGAGTGTACAGGAGGCAACTGATCGATGTCTGTCTGTCTGTCTGTCTCTCTCTCTCTCTCTCTCTCTCTCTCTCTCTCTCTCTCTCTCTCTCCCCCCCCTCTGTCCCTTCCTCTCTCTAAAATCAATAAACATATCCTCAAGGATGAGAATTAGAACCATTTTCCAATTTAGGGAAAAGAGCTTGAGACTCACAGAGCTCCTGGCAGTTACCCAGCACTGCATAGCTGGTGCGGAGCAGAGCTGGGTTTCAAACCCAGGTGTGCCTAACTCCAAACTACTTAACCACCAAGGTATACTGCCTCTTTCCAAACATTAAGATAGTTCTGTGTTTCTGCAGAGAACCACAAGAAAGCAAAAAATAAAATAAAATAAGAGCTCTGCCCTTTCAAATCCCTGCCACCAGCCAGGCTCTCGGCTTTGCTTTGACAGGTTGTCTTCCCTTCAAAATGAAAAGAGACAGAAATAAAGGCCAGCTGTTCGGTGGAGCGAGCTGCCTGCGCACAGGCCAGCAGCGCCTGCCTGTTATTGCAGGAGCCCCGCAGTTAGCCGCTCGGCTCGCCCCACTCTGGGCTTGTTACCTGAATCAGAGTCTCTGCACAAATTGCAGGTTTTTATACAAACTTAGGAAAATGTGAGGGATTATGGTAAGAACATACTGATACCATCATTAATCAACAGGCAGGGAGAGAGAATGAAGCGATGAAAAGGTAGGCTCTTGGATTAAGAAAAGATTTGTGGGAAGAGATTAGAAGTACTGAGATGGAGCCAGAGATGCTTTTGTGTGGTGTTTTTTTTTTTTTTCGCAAACACTTTTCCATTCTTTAAGTTTTAAAAATTGTGTGAAAGTTTCCTGGCCACAGAGAGAGCCAATTAAGGCAGCTCCCCCGCCTCCCCCGCCCCATTTCATTAATTCTTTCATTCAAAAATCACTTTCTCTGAAGTTTATAGGCAGCTGCGATGTGAAGATGCAAACAAAATGTTATGTAACAAACTCCTATAGAAAACCTACTGTGTGCCAGGCATTAAGCACTTTACACAGCTCATTGAATGCTCACAAAGACCTGAAAGGTGGATACTCTTGTCATCGTCATGTTGCAGAAGGGGAAACGGAGTCTCAGGGAAGTCTGATGACCTTGCCCAAAGCCTTGCAGCCTTGGGGATTTGAACCCTGAAAAGTCTGGTTCCAGCACCGTGCCCTTTATGCACTGCTTCTCGTGGAGTCCTGCTCCTCCAACACACAGGTCAGCAGGGAGGAGGGACTTAGAAACAAATCACTCGTGTGTTCTTATCAATCTTCACAGAGGACATGTTTATTGATCCCAGAGAGAGAGGAAAGGAAAAAGAGAGAGAGAGAAACATTGATGTGAGAGAGAAGTATCAATTGGCTGCCTCCCAGACCTGCTCCGACTAGAGATAGAACCCCTGACCGGGAATTGAACCCACAAAACCTCTTGGTGTATGGAATGATGCTCCAACCAATTGAGCAACCCGGCCAGGGCACAAGTCACTCCCCTTTGCAGTGTGAAACCTATTTTGATAGAAAGCTCCAAGGAGAAATAATCCTGTTCTACTTGGGGACGTCAGGGAGAGCGTCACTGGGAAAGAGACTCTTAGATGCCTCCGCGCATCTGTCAACAGGTGGACATCAGGAGGGAAGGGCCCGGCTGGAACAAATGCACGGAGGCATGGGCAGCTCAGGCTGAGCAGGGAAGTGCTGAGGCATGGAGTGTGCAGGTGAGGGCAGGAGCAGATGAAGGGGGAGGGGGGGCGGACTGGGCCTGACAAAGGAGGCTCTTGTATTCTAAGGGGTTTCTGGGGTTGGGGGTCTGCCTTCTTGCAATGCTGATACACACAGAAAAAATACAGGGGTGCTTGGCAGACTTCTCTCCAGCTGTCCTTTAAGA
>NW_005363938.1:2712608-2733234 GCF_000412655.1 Myotis brandtii | reverse complement strand
GAGGCAGAGCTGCTAAGAGAGAGCCCTTTAGAATCAGGGAGCTCCAAGCTTGACTCTCAGCTTCCATTTTCTACCTGTGTGACCTTAGACAACTGACTCGACCTCCCAGAGCCTCAGGCGCCAAATGCGTGGCTGCAAGGACTAGAGAGAAATGGGCAGACAGCTCTGTAACGGGCATGCTTTTTATTGGATGTAGGTACCACTTCAGAGGATATTGCCATATGATAGATGAAAGGGGAGAGATGATACCACCGACTCGTCGTGGACAGCACTGTGCCTGCCACCCCTCAGCAGGAAGAATTTGTTTGAGCTGATTCATCCCTCCCTTCAAAGCCAAACGCCAGGCCCAGCTGGTCTGCTCTGGGCAGAACTGAGGTGGGAAGCCAACTCACACTCCGGGCACCGTAATCAAGGGCTCTGCTCGGCTCTGCTTAACTTCCACGTGCACACCAATCACCCAAGACCCTGTTCAAAGGCATCTCGAGAAAAAAATGTATCTGTGTGGTGCTGGATGTGAATAATTCTATTGTGGGGACTGTTTTGCAACATATATAAATTACCGTGTCATTATGGTGTAAAAGTAACAGGCTGCCCTATGTCAATTATAGCTGAATGTTTAAAAAGTAAAACAAAATAAGCTTGAAATAAATAAATGTATTTTTAAAGGCAGATTCTGACTCTGTAGGACTACATTTCTAACCCCCTCCCCAGGCGGGAAGGCCTGTGCTTCTGAGCCAGGGACCACCCTTGGCCTGGCTTCACTGAGGTCACCGTCATCCCACAACCTAAACGACCCAAACCAAGATGAGAATGCAGCCCAGCGCCTCTCATTAGCTGGCTGTTCACTGCTGCTTCCATTAAGTATTCTCAAAACGCCTGCTATGTTCCAGGTCCTGGGAAAACAAAGATACAGACTCCACAGGCCCTGGACTCGGTCAGTTTGCTCCATGTGCTGAGAAGGTGGAGAAGGGGACTGACCATGTTTGAACAGTCACTTCCCACATTTCATCTCATTTAATTCCCCCCAAAGTTCTGTGATACAGCAGCCATTCTCCCCATGTTGGGGAGTAGGGAACTCTAGTGCAGCGGTTCTCAACCTGTGGATCGCGACCCCTGTGGTGGTTGAACGACCCTTTCACAGGGGTCGCCCAAGACCATCAGAAAACACATATACAATTACATATTGTTTTTGTGATTAATCACTATGCTTTAATTATGTTCAATTTGTAACAATGAAAATACATCCTGCATATCAGATATTTACATTATGATTCATAACAGTAGCACAATTACAGTTATGAAGTAGCAACGAAAGTAATTTTATGGTTGGGGGTTCACCACAACATGAGGAACTGTATTAAAGGGTCGCGGCATTAGGCAGGTTGAGAACCACTGCTCTAGTGCAAAGAGTAAGGTGGGGCTGGAGCTTGCAGCCAGGCCTTTTGAATTCCACTGCCTCGTTTAAACTTTACAACCACAAACTTGATTTCACTCTGTTTTTATTTACTCTGAGCTTGACTGTGTCTCTTTAGGTTTAGAGAGTGAACTTGTTTCCCCCTCATACATTTAACTTCTGACGTAAAGAAAAAAACAAAACATATCCTGATGTAATTGAACGAGAAGATGTTTACAACCCTCTTCAAGCCATAGAGCTGCCGGCACACAATTTATGACAGCTGGTAAAGGGGAAATAAAAGGGAGGACCAAGACAGATGTGGCCATGGAAACGCCAGGTTAACGTACGGGTTGACATCCCGACACGGGTGCACTCAGTTGGGTAACTTTTTGGAGACCATTTAACCAGCTAATAAAGATTTACTCCAACTTGCCAGAGCTAGCCTCCTAAGAACAACCCTATAAATTAGAAAGAACGCGGCGTGATAAAGACTCAGTGCGATTATTTAAGGATGGATTGAAGTCGCAGGGGTTACAGAGGCTGTTGTCCGGGAGTCCGGAGGGAGGGAGGGCTGGGAGCCTTTCCCAGGAGCCGCTCCGATGTTGGCTCCCAATCCAGATAAATGCACCCAGATGTTCCCTGAACTTGATCAACTCGCTTCTCAGCATGAATACACAATTGATTGGGCCAAATCATAGCTCGTGCCAGTGAAGGCTGGCTGCATACAGAAATAAAATCAGCCACCTCCCAGCTACTTAGAAGTCTCCGGCTTTAAATACACGGGAGGAAAAACGTGCGCTGCGCTTTAGGGCAAGAGCCAAATTGCACAGCGACCGAGTTATTCCCATCATCGCGACAGCCTCAGCCAATCGCTCCCTTTCTTAATGTGCTGAACGGAGGCAAGTTGGCATCATTAAAAGTATTTTTTTCCCTCCAAAAATACATCATGAAATATGGAGAAACGCGAAAGAGAAGAAGGGGGGCCCACGCTGAAATCTAAATCTGAGCCTGGACTCCTGAGTAATGTCTGTTCCGGGCGCACGCAGTCTGAGGTCCCAAGGAAAGAGGCTGCAGGTGTT
The DNA here is from genome assembly GCF_000412655.1 of Myotis brandtii. NCBI lineage: Eukaryota > Metazoa > Chordata > Mammalia > Chiroptera > Vespertilionidae > Myotis > Myotis brandtii. Next base: position 2,730,759 of record NW_005363938.1, on the reverse strand, counting down.
GCCTCCTTCGCCCCTTGATGGCCCTGGGTTGGCCTGGACAGGAATAGTTTCCCTTTAATTCAGCTCCTATTTTTCAAGTAGGGCCTCTTTCGTTGAATGATTATCCCCAGAGATCTTAAGAGAGGGAACTTTTTTCACTCTCTAAATAAAAAGCATGCCCACTACAGAGCTATCAGCCCATTTCTATTCACTCTCGCTCGATGAACCACAGTTGTATCATGCCTTTGGTCTTTCTTAAGTACTTAGTCAAGGAGATAATGGATGTTGCACACTTGTTTCCCCTTCCAAAATTTGTCCAGTGTTCCTTCCCTCCTTCCCTCTCCCCCTTCTCCCATCCTTTATTCCCTAACGAAGTCTGGAAGATCATCTGGGATGTTCTGATATGAAAAATCGCCTAAAATGGAAAGGTTAACTCAGCTAGTGCTCCGCCAGCGTCACCAAGAGACCCCTGTTCTTGAACTACAACGTGATGCGTCTTCACACCCATCGACGTCCTTTATCTTCTCTCTGGAGAGAAGGATGTGTACTCAGCCCCAGCGAGTCAGCATGTTCCTCACTCCGTTTTAGCAATTCTGACGCCCAGATGTCTCGTGCCCTCTTAATATCTGGTTCAGACAATCGCCCTCCCCACTGAGAACTGACAGCATGCATTTTTTTTCCTTCTGTGCTGAATCATATTTTGTTCTTTTTTTGAACTTCATGCTTGGAAATTAAACTTTTCTATCTTTGGTTGTTTCTAGTACATGAGGGAGACTTTCTTTCCGTCACAGTGAGTTAATGTGACTTTCCAGAATATGACTTGAGGAGAAAGGGAGTAAATTCTTCATTGACCCCTAAGAATGTCCCCATTTTCACTTCAGAGGAAACTGGCCACCAGTGATTTTAAGGATGAAAGTTGCACTGATGAAGGGGAAGCATATTATTCAAATCAAAGCCCAGTGATTCGAGGATGATCAAAGGTTTCACCTTACACGTCAAGTCAAATCCACTGCTGGCGTTTCTGGCACGCTGTGGTGGAAAACATCCGGAGGCTGAATTCAGACTGGCTGAGAAAGACATGGTGGGATGGATAGCAATGTCAGCTGTGGGCTTGATGCGGAGATGTGGTAGAATATCCACTCACTTTTTAAAATGCTAACTGTGGCCCTGGCTGGGTGGCTGCGTTGGTTAAGCATTGTCCCGGTTGGGGCACATGCCCAGATTGTGGGCCTGATCCCCGGTCAGGGTGCATGCTGGAGGCAACTGATCAATGCTTTTCTCTCTCTCTCTCTCTCTCTCTCTCTCTCTCTCTCCCTCTCCCTCCCTCACTCCCTCCCTTTGGCCTTCCTCTCTCTCTAAAAACCTTAATAAAAAATAATTAAAAATTTAAAATGCTAACTGCGGCATAAGACAATCCACAGTATTTCTGATATATCTACCAGATACATGTACAAAATTTTTTAAGAAAAAAAAAGAGAGAGAAATTCCCAGCACAAAGTAGCAAGTGATCTTCCCCCAAAGCAGTCCCTTTTGTCAAAAAGTTTTACCACACCTGCCGATTCTGATGAATTAATGATTTCTAGGACGGCTGGGTTAAGCTCCAGGGTTGATTAGTAATGTCTGCCACGGATGAAGGATTGGCTATCAGCCCATTTCTATTCACTCTCGCTCGATGAACCACAGTTGTATCATGCCTTTGGTCTTTCTTAAGTACTTAGTCAAGGAGATAATGGATGTTGCACACTTGTTTCCCCTTCCAAAATTTGTCCAGTGTTCCTTCCCTCCTTCCCTCTCCCCCTTCTCCCATCCTTTATTCCCTAACGAAGTCTGGAAGATCATCTGGGATGTTCTGATATGAAAAATCGCCTAAAATGGAAAGGTTAACTCAGCTAGTACTCAGCCAGCGTCACCAAGAGACCCCTGTTCTTGAACTACAACGTGATGCGTCTTCACACCCATCGACGTCCTTTATCTTCTCTCTGGAGAGAAGGATGTGTACTCAGCCCCAGCGAGTCAGCATGTTCCTCACTCCGTTTTAGCAATTCTGACGCCCAGATGTCTCGTGCCCTCTTAATATCTGGTTCAGACAATCGCCATCCTCACTGAGAACTGACAGCATGCATTTTTTTTCCTTCTGTGCTGAATCATATTTTGTTCTTTTTTTGAACTTCATGCTTGGAAATTAAACTTTTCTATCTTTGGTTGTTTCTAGTACATGAGGGAGACTTTCTTTCCGTCACAGTGAGTTAATGTGACTTTCCAGAATATGACTTGAGGAGAAAGGGAGTAAATTCTTCATTGACCCCTAAGAATGTCCCCATTTTCACTTCAGAGGAAACTGGCCACCAGTGATTTTAAGGATGAAAGTTGCACTGATGAAGGGGAAGCATATTATTCAAATCAAAGCCCAGTGATTCGAGGATGATCAAAGGTTTCACCTTACACGTCAAGTCAAATCCACTGCTGGCGTTTCTGGCACGCTGTGGTGGAAAACATCCGGAGGCTGAATTCAGACTGGCTGAGAAAGACATGGTGGGATGGATAGCAATGTCAGCTGTGGGCTTGATGCGGAGATGTGGTAGAATATCCACTCACTTTTTAAAATGCTAACTGTGGCCCTGGCTGGGTGGCTGCGTTGGTTAAGCATTGTCCCGGTTGGGGCACATGCCCAGATTGTGGGCCTGATCCCTGGTCAGGGTGCATGCTGGAGGCAACTGATCAATGCTTCTCTCTCACATATTTATGTTTCTCTCTCTCTCTCTCTCTCTCTCTCTCTCTCTCTCTCTCTCCTTTGCCCTTCCTCTCTCTCTAAAAACTTTAATAAAATACAAAAATAATTAAAAATTTAAAATGCTAACTGAAGCATAAGACAATCCACAGTTTTTCTGATATATCTACCAGATACATGTACAAAAATTTTTAAGAAAAAAAAAGAGAAATTCCCATCACAAAGTAGCAAGTGATCGTCCCCCAAAGCAGTCACTTTTGTCAAAAAGTTTTACCACACCTGCCGATTCTGATGAATTAATGATTTCTAGGATGGCTGGGTTAAGCTCCAGGGGTGATTAGTAATGTCTGCCACGGATGAAGGATTGGACACGGTCCCAAAGGTATGCTATATTTTGCTCTCCTGGTCTGGTCCGATTTGCCATTTACTCTGTCTTGGGAATGTAATAAAGCAGCAAAGCCTTTGAAAGCATCCCACAGAGTCAGGGCATGGGTTAATCTCATGTCTGTTAGAAACAATTAGAGAGCTACAAAAACAATCCAGAATATAAGAGATGACGCTTGCAATGAATAAAACTACAACATATAAAGAGCTCCTAAGGTCAATAAGGAAAAGACAAAGCTGAGTAGAAAACAATGGCAACAGCAACTTATACTAGAAGGGACACAGATCAGCCATCAACATTTTGAAAAGGTGTTTCAGGAACTGCAATTTAAAAAATAAAAAAGCTGTATCATCAAGTTATAAATGTTTTTGTGGGGATGTGGAGCATTCTACACTGCCATCAGAAGTGAACGTTTTTTGCAAAGTGGGTTTGGAGGTATCTGCTGCTCTGATTTCAGATGCATCTCCTCGACCTCCACCCTTACCCTCACGCCTACATTTGAACATTTCTGAAATCCAGATCCATCTTAAAATTGTTGGCACTTTAAAAGCTGAGTAGAAAACAATGGCAACAGCAACTTATACTAGAAGGGACACAGATCAGCCATCAACATTTTGAAAAGGTGTTTCGGGAACTGCAATTTAAAAAATAAAAAAGCTGTATCATCAAATTATAAACATTTTCGTGGGGATGTGGAGCATTCTACACTGCCATCGGAAGTGAACGTTCTTTGCAAAGTGGGTTTGGAGGTATCTATCTGCTGCGCTGATTTCAGATGCATCTCCTCGACCTCCACCCTTACCCTCACGCCTACATTTGAACATTTCTAAAATCCAGATCCATCTTAAAATTGTTGGCACTTTAAGATTTTAAATGACAGTACCCTTTTATGTAATGATGTTTACTTTGAATTTATATTAGTTCACACAAACACTCCATCCATGCTTTTGTTCCGGCCCTCCGGTCCAGTTTAAGAACCCATTGTGGCCCTCAAGTCAAAAAGTTTGCCCACCCCTGGTCTAGGGGCTTCAAATGTACTCTTCATTCCTGCTATTTCGTTCAGTTTCAACTTTTTATTCTGGAGTAATTATAGATGCACACAAAGTGGCAAAGATAGTTAAAAGAGGTCCCGTGTACCCATCCCCCAGTTTCTCCCAATGGTTACATCTTACACAACTTTAATATAGTATCAAAACCAGGAAATTGGCATTGGTACAATGTAGGAATGTGTATAATTCCATGTCATTTTATCATGTACTAGAGGCCAGATGCATGAAATTCGTGCAAGGGGCTTGGCCCTCGCAGCCCCGGCTTCGTCCGGAAGGTCATCTGGAAGAATGTCCAGAAGGTCGTTCAGCTATCCGGTCTAATTAGCATATTACACTTTTATTATTATAGACTAGAGGCCCAGTGCACAAATATTCATGCACTCAGGGATCCCTCAGCCTGGCCTTTGCCTTCTCGCAGTCTGGAAGCCCTCAGGGGATGTCCAACTGATGGCTTAGAGCAGGCCTAAGCTGCAGTCCGGCCTCCTTCTGCAGGAGGCGACTGGCAGGCCAATCAGGGGACTGTGAGCGGCGGGCCCCATCCCCCCATCACCCCTCTGCTGCTGTTGGTCCCCACCGCCCCAACCCATCGCTGTCCTCTCCCTCTGCCCACTGGCATGTGCCTTGGCTGGCCCCGTTCCCCCACCGACCCATTGTTCTGCCGTTCAGTTGATTTGCATATTACACTTTTATTATATAGGATGTAGTTTTATGAAACTACCATCATAAAATAGAGAACTATTCCATCATCACAAAGATTTTTCTGCCCTAGCCAGTTTTCTCAGTGGTTAGAGCATCGGCCCTTGGACTGAAAGGTCGAAGGTTTGATTCTGATCAAGGGCACATATCTTGGTTGCAGGCTCGATCCCCCATCCAGTTGGGGCACATGTGGGAGGTAACCAATCAATGTCTCTCTCACATCGATGTTTCTCTCTCTCTCTCTCTCTCTCTCTCTCTCCCCTCTCTAAAAATCAATGGAAAAATATACTCGGGTGACGGTTAATAAAAAAAAAAAGATTTTTTTAATGACACCCTTTCCAGTCACACCTTGCTCTCTCCACCCAGCCCTGATCCCTGGGATCCACTATTTTGTTCTCCATGCCTACAATTATTTTGACTAGTAAAACACAGCAGCTTTCTTTGAAAAGCATTAAAAAATAAGATGATGGGAGCTTAATGGATGAATGGATGGATGAATAGATGGATAGATGGAGTTATAAAGTAAATACAACAAAATGTTAATTATAGAATCTGGGTGAAGGTTATATGTTTCTTCACTGTACAACCCTTTACATTTGTCTGTATGTTTGAATTTTTCATAGATGCAATGTTGGAACAAAATCAGCCTAAGTGTCCAGCAATAGGGGAATGGAAAAGTAAATTATAGGATATTTCTACAATGGATTCCACTACAGCATTTAAAATGAAGGAACTGAATAGACATATAATAATATGGATAAGTTTCAAAACTAGTATATGAGGAAGTTCATGTTGTGACCCAACCATAAAATTATTTTCGTTGCTACTTCATAACTGTAATGTTGCTACTGTTATGAATAATAATGTAAATATCTGATATGCAGGATGGTCTTAGGCGACCCCTGTGAAAGGGTCGTTCGACCGCCAAAGGGATCGCGACCCACAGGTTGAGAACCACTGCAATAGAAGATATTGGCTCAAAATTATACCTCAGAAAAGTGTGTCACTGTATACACATGTCCTCTTACAGTTTCTTAAATTATGGCCACATTTGTCAATTACTTTACTTTGAAAAGCACGGTACTTCGGGGAGCGTACACATTATCCTGCAACGACCTCAATCGATGCTGCCTTTGGATGTTTACAGGTCCCATGACAGCATCAGTAAATGAGGAAGCAATACATTGAACACGCACTTTGTAATTCTTCCTGGGAGTAGGCCCTTACCATGGCAAATGCTGGTTATCATTGTAAATAAAACTTGTTAAGCCACTTTAAAATGGAATAGAGTGAGAGCCTGGGCTGTGTAGTCAACAGACATACCCAAAACAAATAGTGTGTTTTTTAAAATATATTTTTATTGATTTCAGAGCGAGAGCGAGAGAGAGAGAGAGAAACATCAATGATGAGGGAGAATCATCCATCTGCTGCCTCCTGCTCGCCCCACACTGGGGATCAAGCCTGCAACCCAGGCATGTGCCCTGACCCGGAATCCAACTGTGACCTCCCGGTTCATAGGTCGACACTCAACCACTGAGCCACACCAGCCTCACTGGACAAATATTTTTTTAAACAAACAAAACTTCTCATGCTTTTCTGTCACAGAATGTAAGACAGCGTTACCTCTGGTGAGGAGAAACGAGTCTGGGAGTATTCTATTTCTTCATCTGGGTGGTTGTGGCAAAAGCACTCACTTTATAATCATCCATTGAACCTTTCACATGTTCTTTGGTTTTATTTCACAATAAAAGAAGTGTCCCGAATTTGTGAAAATTAGGACTGGTGGCTTGGACTCAGTTTCTAGCTGCAGCATCCTATGTGAACTTGAAAACTACTACATATCAAGTTCTTTGGATGGAGAGGAAACGGACAGGCTCAGGAAAACTGTGAAATGACGCAAACGTGGCTCCCCTCGTGCCGGAGAGCATCACCCGGGAAATGCACGTGAAATGTTTGAATGAAATGGTTTCCTGAAAGGTAGGTAGAAGGGACCCTTATATCTACATTATAATTCTATATAGAATTTACAATATTCATGTAACTAAACAATAAATGCATTAGCTAGAATCTACGTCCCACAATGTGAATTATAAATTTGGCTAAAAATATTGGAGACTGGAGAATCTTCTCATGGAGAAATGGAATCCCCATCCATTTGGTGCCACCTTGTTTGCAGGCTTATGCAGTTTTTCATAAGTAAAAAAAAAAAAAAGATGTAGCTCAGGATCTTTTTCTCACAGATGGTATATCTCATGGACTTGCAAAAAGTTATACATGAAAAGATCCTCACAAATCATCCAGTCCACCCCGCCATTCTATCATGTAGAAGAAGGGAAGGAGGGAGAGTTTGATCTCCCCGAAGGAAAGATTACCCCCCAAAGACTTGGAGATAAAGAAAAATAATAGAGTTGTCGGAGAGGTTTCACTCTCCCCACGGTCTTGATAGATATTTGTCAACTCTTATCAGGATGGCTTGTCAGTCTAATGCTTTGTTCTTCCCTGAAAAACAAGGAGCTACTAGACCGCAGCACAGAGGCAATGATTAGATGGAACCTCCAGGTCCTAAATCCTTACAGGACAGGGCGATGGCACAGGATAAATCAGGCGGGATGCGAAAGACCTACCATCTGATGAGAAAATATTTATTGTGCATCACTGTTGTATCACTTCAGGATACTGAGGTGGGGGTGCACAGAGGTGAGAAGTAAATCCACCTTACAGAAAATGAAATTTCAAAGAAAACATATGCATAACTCATGCAGGAAAAAAAAGAATTTCAAGTCTTGGAACAGTTATAAACTTACTTCACACAATGCCTTTGAAGACTAATAAGGACAACAAGAACAACAGCCCACCACTGAGTTCACAAAACAATTTTTAGAGAGGTGTGTTTTTTGATAATACAAAACAAACATCAATTGAGCACCCTGATGGTATTTTTGCACAACCTATTCTTATATTGCTTGTCAGTGATATACAGAGAAAAGTCCCTTCTGGTGTTTGATTACATGACATTGGCAAATTCCTATAGGACAACCACTTAACAAGGTGTAAAGATGATGTGAGTCTACTTGAGTCACCTAGGAGGTTCATTATAGGTATTAAGGAATCTCTTTGTCAAAACTCTGTTTTACATGTGACTAGTATATTTAGGACTCTCTGATGTCTATAATAAAAAAGAGCTATAAAGAACCATGTGTGGACCCAGGTAGTAGGAGGGTTGAGAGAAAGTAGCTTGGGGGGTCTAAGAAGTCAAAAGATTATATGTATAGGGAGCAGTGCCATAAATATAATAAGACAGCTGGATGGATGGATAGATGGATGGATGGATGGACGGATGGACAGATGAAGGGATGGAGAGACCTAGCTCAAGGAGTAGGTCACCCAAGGTAATAAATACATAAGAACCCAAGTGTCAAAGAGTCAACTGGCTTCTAGGATCTGGGAAAAGTCAAGGGTTGGTTCACTCACTCCAGGAAAGAGGAAGCATAGCCAAGAACAGTGATGCAATTAGGCCATGGACAGTACTAAGAGGTGAAGTTTTCAAATCTGAGAATTTCACTCTTGGATGAAAAACACTCAGTGGCACCCCATTTTCCCTAGGAGACAGGCCTAGTGCTTACCATGGCTGTTTTTGGTCAGTTCCTTCTCGGAGCAGATCTTGAGGCCAGGATTCTAGTGCATGTTATTAAGGGAGCGCTTTCAAGAGACTGGAGGACCAGAGAGGGAGAAGAGATACGGAAGGGTGAAGTTCCAGGTCATTTCTGTCCTATCTCCAGCCTGACGCTGCAGGGAGCTGTGCAACATAAGGTGCACCTCAAAGTTTGCTTGGTTGCAAGACAAGGGGACTAGGTGTCTGTGCTCCCCACCAGTCAGTCATGGGCTATTGGCCACTCAAGGGGATGTAAACTCAGTTCTCAGTATAGTGTGGTAGCTCCAATAGACCAAGAGTAACCCTCCGATGAAGACCACAAATGCCAGCCATTAGTGGCAAGGCACACAGAAGCTGGGGGATGTAGGCACAGAATGAATAAAAAGGATGTGAGAGGGCAAAGCAAATGTTTGCTACAACAGTGATCTGCAAGGCCAGCATGATCTAGCCCCTCCTGACCTCGCCACCCTCATCTTTCCCCAAGCTCTTTGTATTAGTCAAGGTTCTCCGAGGAAGCAGAACCAATATAAAGAGATGTATTATAAGGAATTGGTTCACATGATTATGGAGACTAAGAAGTCCCATGCTCTTCCATCAGCAAGCTGGAGACCAGGAGAGCTGGTGGTGTAGTGCCAGTTCAGTCTGATGGTCTGAGAGGCCATGGAGCTAATGGTGTAAGTTCCCGTCTGAGTGCAAGAGAAAGCCGATGTCCCAGCCCAAAAACAGTTAAGCAGAAAGCAATTCTCCCTTCTTCCTCCTTCTTAGTCTATGCAGGCCTCCAACTGATTAGAAGAGGCCCACCCAACATTAGGGAGAGCAATCTGCTTCACTCAGTCTACTGATTCAAATGTTAATCTCACCCAGAAACACTCACAGACATATCTAGAGTAATGTTACGCCAAATACCTGGGCATCCATGGCTCAGTCAAGTCGATACACATTAACCATCACAATCCCCTTGGCCTCCATACACAAGTCCCAGGCTCAGTGCACAATGTATGAACGCAGACAAAGATGCTCCAAGAATAAAGAAGGTGATGCTGGCCAGTTAGATTCTGAACCCTGAAAGTAGGGCCAGAGAAAGTCTAAAATGATCTCATTCCAAAAAGTAGTTAGTTGTTCTTATGTGTTTTCTCCCAGTGAGTGTTGTCTTTTAAAGCACAATCTGGCTTTTTATTTTACCGAGAAGTCAAAGGAAGGGATAGAGGCCTTACGCCACAGCATACTTTCTTAGAGGAGACTGTATCATCCCCACGTGGGTGAAAACTGGGTCTCACGGGGGTGGGGTAGGTGCAAAACAATCTTGCACTTTTAATGCATAAAGCGCAGGTATACATACAGTACATGAACAGATACATAGTATATCTATGGTGTTAACACTTCTTGGGAGAAAATTAGGAAAAATGTCTAAAAAGGATTGGGGTGTGGGAGGAAAAATATTTTAAGAAAAGTTTAAGAAACATTGTTCTAAAACCATACATATCTAAAAGGTGACGGCCACACCTTCTCTGTCTAATATCTCCTGACGAGTACCGAGGGACCCAGATGCTCAGAACTGTCCAGAGGTCACACAAGGGTTAGTGAAAGAGCCTGGCATGGACCACAGTGTTTTATATCCTAGACCCGTGGTCGGCAAACTGCGGCTCGCGAGCCACATGCGGCTCTTTGGCCCCTTGAGTGTGGCTCTTCCACAAAATACCAGGTGCGGGCGCGCACGTACAGTGCGACTGAAACTTCGTGGCCCATGCGCAGAAGTCGGTTTTCGGCCTGGGCGAGTCTATTTTGAAGAAGTACTGTTGATATTTGGCTCTGCTGACTAATGAGTTTGCCAACCACTGTCCTAGACCAATGTATGTTCCACTTTTTAAAAAAACAAAAAACACAAAAATAGATGTATCTGTGAGCAGGGCCCAAGTCTCCACATCTCTTTAGCCCATGTTCCCCGCCGAGATGATGCTTGGAAATAAATGATCTATGGGATAAAATGGGTGACTCTGGGGTCCTTAGGAAGAGCTATGTTGTCCTAGTGGTGTGACTAGAAACAGGCGGAGGAGACAGAGAACAGCTGGAGCGTCAGGGCAAAAGTGCGTCAGGGAACAGGAGGAATAAATATGGTGTAGGAAACAGGAATTCTTTCTGACTCCCACCTATCCGTCATGCCCCAATTTGGATTTTTGAACTGCTGCTTAAAATCCATCTGGAGCAGATAGGACAGACAAAATGATAAAAGAAAAAAAAATCTTGTGAAAGATACTAAGATTGTATTTATCATCCGATAATTCAGTGACATTAGACTCACCTGTGTGGCTGTCAGTTAGCGTCACAATTTCCCCCAGGGTCTGTTTCTTTCACTCCTTCATTCACTCACTCACTGAGCCACAGTCAATCATTTAATGAGCATCTACTATGTGGCAGGCGTTTTCTGGGGCATTGGAGTTGGCGGTGGGGAAGCACTGACATACAGCAATAAAAATCAGAGTTGGTCCTAACTCCAGGCAAAGTTCAAATTTCGCAGTGGATCTAAGACTCTAAGACAAGCCCACATTTTAATAAAATTACCCTCCACGCCATGGCTGGCACGTGAGGAGCATACTTTCTGACTATGTGGGAGGGAAATGGCCCGTGTCATGCACCCAGGTTCCACTCAGCTCTGGCAAGCTTTCTCTCTCTCTCTCTCTCTCTCTCTCTCTCTCTCTCTCTGGCAAGCTTCTTAATCCATGTTTAAAGGCAGGCGGGACTAAAGGAAATTGCAAGAACAAAAAAGGAAAATGCAAAATAAATAAAGAAATAAATACAACTTCTAACTGGCTGACTCTAATCTCCCTGCTGCGACTGTATCACCGAGTTGGCAGCTTGTCCCTTGTGGTTGCTAGGCAACCATGTACAGCAAGGCGAATGTGTCAGCTGCAGTTGATGCTGAGGTTTGCTTCTCCTGGTGTGAGTCTCTTGGTGTCTGAGGCTGAACTCTGGCTTGACCTCACCCTTGAAGGGTCTGGGATGACCCCTCCAGCCAGCCCCACAACAAGCCTGTGACCTCCTGCTTAAAGCTGCCTCCTGGGCGAGTTCCTGATAAAACTTCATCCCTTAGTCAACAGCAGAGCACTCTGGCTGTGAATTGGCTGAAAAGACTCCAACGATCGATCCAGGACAAGTCTTCCGAGCCCCTCAGGTACATCAGAGCAGGGGTGCGAGTGGAGACAGGAGAAGCGGAAGGCTGGCATTCTCCTTTCCGGGCGTGCGGCACACTGAGGGAACCTCACTCCGACCTGTCTTTGATTGTGTCGCTGTCGAAGCCTGCAGAGCATGGGCTTTGCAGACAGACAGACTGAGTCTGACTGTTACCTAGAAGTTGTGCAACTTAAAGGACATCGCTCAGCCCCTCTGTACCTGGTTCCTCATTTCTAAGGTGGAGATGACACTGCTTCTATGGCAGGGTCATTGATAGGCATTTCTGGAGCCAACACATATAAAATGTTCAACGCGATGCCTGGTGTCCAGTTAGTGCCCCCAGCCATTGAGCCATTGCTTACAGGCTTCCGAGAAGAGCTCGGAGGCATCCAGAGACGACTGGAGCTGGGAAGAAGCTAGCGATCTCTGAACCTTCTCAGGCCTCCAGTGGAATCTGAGGAAGGAGAAGAGTCAGAGTGATGTGCCCGAAGCCACGCGGCTGGTGCTGAAACTAGGCCTCGGTGGCCACCACACAACTTCACCAGGTGGGATAGGAAAGAGCTCTCCTGTTTTAAACGCATCTTGCAGGCAAATGGGTGCCAGTGTTTTTGTTGGGTAATCAGCACTCAGCGGACACAGCTACCCAGAAAACAGCCTATTCTTTCTGAGCAAGTGTCATGTGCTTCAGGCAGGGTTAACGTCTTATGGAAAAGATCTTGGCACTTCCCTGGCATCTGACAGAATCTTCTGTCACCTTTAGAAGAAAATTCACCCTCCCTACGTGGCATCTACGACTTGCCTTGGCCTGGATACTGCTCCAACTTCAGTGCAACTCTTTACCCCAACCTACTGGTTTTTCTGCTGACCCCCAAACATGCCAGGGAGGCTGCTGCCACAGGGCCTTTGCACATGCCACTGCCTCTGCTGGGAACACAGATATCCACACGGCTCCCTCCTTCACTTTCTTCAGGCCATTGCTTGAAGAATGTGATCTCATCATCCAGGCCTTGCTTGATTCTCGTATTTCATATTGCAACCCTCTCTGTCAAGCACTCTCTCTCCCCCTTCCTTGCTGTAGGACTTGTCACCGCCTGACACCTTACCTGTATGTGTTTGTTTGTTTGTTTGTTTGTAGTCTGTGCCCTGCCATCCAGGCCTTGCTTGATTCTCGTATTTCATATTGCAATCCTCTCCGTCAAGCACTCTCTATCCCCCTTCCTTGCTATAGGACTTGTCCCTGCCTGACACCTTACCTGTATTTGTTTGTTTGTTTGTTTGTTTGTTTGTAGTCTGTGCCCTGCTCCACCACAGCCCTGGAGCTCCAGGAGAGCAGCGGTTTTTGGCTTTGGTTCATTGCTGTATGCCAAGTGCCTAGAACTGCCTCTGGACCCCATTAAGTGCTCAACAGACACTTTCTGACTACATGACACCTCTGTCTTTTGTAGGGGGTTCCCTCTGCCCTGCCCTTCCCCACTTCCTAATGCCTACTCCCCCATCATGAGGCAGCAGTTAGCACCCTCTCCTTCTGGAAACCCCATCCTCACCTCCTCCGACTGGAATGAGGACCTTGCCATGTGGGCCCATAGAGCCCTGCCCTTCTTCCTGCATAGCTGCCCTCAAATTGCATCACAACTATTTGTTTGCCTGGTGTCCTGGCAGAGGTGCGGCTGCTTCTACAAAAGGAGGCTCAATGAAATAAAAAGAGGGTCTTCTTTGACAGCTTCTCTGCGTGGTTTTCAGAAACCAAGCTCCCTGCACCTCCCTCCTAACCCCAAAGCCTCATACTGTCTTCCCCTCTGGACTGAGACACTTAAGAGCAGGGCCTGTTTGTAATTCATATTTATAAACCTAGAATACAGTGTGATTCCTGGCACAGGGGATGCTGGCACAAAACTGTCACTCAAATGGTAAGAGCCAACACGTGCTGAGTGCTTGCTCACAGCCATGGATCGGTCGTCAGGGTTCCTTGGCCTTGCACTCCTGACTTCTGGCGCAGGATAATTCTCTGCTGGGGGATATCCTGTGCATTCTAGAGTGTTTAGCAGCATCCCTGGCCTCTACACACATGCCAATAGCACACACCTACTCTGCTCCAAGTCTGCAAAGTCATGCCCCCTCACCCAGCTGTCCCTGCCAGGCAAGCCTTGGCACAGCCCTCAGGTTCCCTTTAAAATCATCTCACTGCTCCTCACACTCAATGTGCCTGACTCGCCAGGGCACCGAGCCCTGAGGGTCTGAGTGCTTTCATGTCCAAAGTCTTCGGATACACGAAGCCAACCATGTGGGGGACAGTGCCAGAGGCTTCCCCAGGGCAGGGGCTTCCAGAATGTGGGCAGCCCTTGATGCCAACCAAACCAGGCTCAATAGAAGAGCATGAGCCGAGCCCGGTGGAGAGGTCTCAGGGGTGTTTTCAGAATGGCATGAGTGTCTCCTTACAAGAAATAAGAAGATGCCCTACAAGTCACCTTCTCCAATGCTCTTCCTTTTGGTAGCTACCAAAGCAGAACTGTTCCAGCGGCTATGTCTCCTGCTATGATTACCCCATGTTTAAAATAATGACCAGATCATTTTCCCACAGCCATTTCATCCAATGAGCCCAAACAGGACTATTAAGGAATTGCAAGGTCTTGCAGGAACTCTCTTCTGACCTTGGGCATAGTTAGCCAGGCTGACTCAGAGAAAAATAAGACCCTCTTTCATTGTTAGAGAGACAGTTCTGCAGCTTCTTCTCCAAGTAGGGTGACCCCAATGTGGCAAAACAAACTCTTTTGTTTTGTTTTGTTTATCCTCACACAAGGATACTTTTTCCACTGATCTTTAGAGAGAGTAGAAGGGAGGAAGGCAGGGGAGGAGAGAGAGAAACATCAATGTGAGAGACACACACATCGATTGGTTGCCTCCCGTATGTACCCCGAATGGGGCCAAGGATTGAACCTGTAACCCAGGCACATGCCCTTGACTAGGAATTGAACCCACGACCCTTTTGTGTGTGGGCCAATGCTCTAACCACTGAGAACACTGGGCAGGGCGAGAAGAACCACTCTTCATGGATGATAATTGATCAGCTGTGCACCCAGACACAACTGCCTGCTATGCCCACAGGAGGGGGAGGTGCTGTGTGTGTGTGTGCAGATGTGCATGTGACTTTCTGTGATTCTCCACAATGAAGCAATGTTAGCTCCTCTTAAGCAAAATGCTCAGCTTCACTAAAATGCAAGGAAAAGGTGATAATAGACAGAACACAATCAACTGTGCTTTTAAATATGTTTTTCTTAAAAGCCAGATTCATGAGTACACAAATGGGAATAGTGAAGGCCACATTGAGATAAGGAAGAATGAGGAAACAATTGCACATTCAGATACTGAAATGCATGCTAAAGATGTAATAATTATGATGATAAATAAGTACATGTAAGAATTGTCAAAAAGATCAATAAATCAAAATATGTATATCCAAAACAAATACCACACTTTCTCTTGTTCATTCACTCTCCCTCCTCTTTCTTGTACTCACATGAGTGGTCACGCACGAGTGTGCGCACAAACACACAAACACACACACACACACACACACACACACACACACACACACACAATAAACCTGGTATTGCAAGTCAATAGGGAGAGGAAGGTTTATCAATCAGTGCACACACAGGAAAACAGAAAGCACCCAAGGTATTTCAAACAGAGAGATTTAATACAGGGAGTTGATTACACATGTATACAAAAACCAGAAGAACAAAGGGGAGTAAGCCATGTTGCCCACAGATGAACACTACCTCGTCTACTGCTGGAGGATTAAAACAGGGAAGGGGTACTATAGGAGTCTGCATTCCTGCTGATGCTGTTGCCACAAGCAGAAAACTAGCTTTCACATTTTTCCCACCTGGCAATCCTATGTGACTGCCTCCCATGGGCAGAAACTAACACCAGGACCTCTGGGAAATGTAGTTTTCAGATTCTCAGCTGTGGTGGGATAGAGAATATACAAGAACGGGTATGGATGCTGAGAGTCAACAGACAATACATGGCACTGACGAGTTATTTGACAATGCGTTAAAAAACAATTGGTTAGAAATTGAGCAGAATCAAATATTTTCACTCTGTGCTGTATAGCAAAATAAGTTCCAAATGCTACAAAGAGTAAAACACATACTGTCCATAAGAGCTCAAAGATAGAAAAGGAAACAGCAACAACAAAACAAAGAACATAATAAAGAACATAATGAAAAAATCTATTTAATGGTGTCAGAGGACTTTCTAGATAATGAAGCAATGAAGGAATCACAAAAGATAAAAAAATCATCTATTGAACTAAAAAAATCTAATTGTCAGAAAGGTGCTTCATAAAGTTAGGAACCAAGTAATCTGGAAGGTATATTTACAATGTATATTGAGCTGAAAACTGAACAGGTTACCCAGTGAAGGTGAAGCTATACATACTCAGTAACTCCACAATTCCACTGGAGAAACATGTGCACATGGAGAAAAGGGATGAATGTCAGTATACACATTCATGTGGATGAGTATCAACTTGGGGTGAAATAAGCCACAGAAGTATATTTAGATCATTAGTCCATTTATACAAAGCTCAAAACTAGATAAAACAAACTTGGTTTTCAGAGATGCATGAATGGGTGGTAAAACTATAAGGAAAATCAAATAAATGATTACCACAAATGTCAGAATTATGGTTACCTCCAAAGAAGAAAAACATGCATAGGGGGACACCCAGGAGATTTCTAAGGTGCAGAAATGTCTTAGTTCACAAACTGGATGGTGAATAAGTGTTTATTGCATTATAATAATGGTGGTTTAAATGATACATACCCATACTTTTGATATATGTCACAATAAGATTGAAAAATAAATTCAGACATAAAGAAAATTCAAAAATAAAATGTTATGAATAAATATTCAACAACATTTTAGATCGAAGAATTGCAAATTTAAAAAATGAGGTGAAAAAATTAATCCAATTAACAAAGCTTCTAAACCTCATAATTATCATTATTAGCATGGGTGTCAGGAAAAATCTCATTTTCTTAGTGGGAATATAACTTGGTTAACATTTTCTGGAAAGCAATTTGGCAATGTATATCATGGGCCTTTAAAAATATATATGCCTTAGGGGAAGCAACTAGAAACTTGGGTAAAAGTTGTGTTTAAAAGAGTGGTCGCCCTAGCTGGTGTGGCTCAGTTGGTTGGGCAGAGTCCTGACACCGAAAGATTGCTTCTTTGGTTTGATTCCTGGTCATGGCATATGCCCAGGTTTCGGGCTCGATCCCTGGTAGAGATCATGAAGGAGGCAGCCGATCACAGTTTCCCTTTCAAGTTGATGTTTTTGTTTTTGTTTTTTTCCTCTCTCTCTCCCTCTTCCTTTCTCCCTCTCTAAAAATCAATAAAAAATTCTTTTAAAAAATTTGTGGTCATCTTTGCATTTTTATAATAGTGGAAAATTTAGAAACAGTATGGAAGTAAGTAAATCATGGCAGATAGAATGGAGGATTACACAGCATTTAATGATGATTAAAAAGAGAGTGTCGTTATCGTAGAAAAATGCTTATGTGTATTATTTAGTCAGAAAGGCAAACTACAAAACTTTATAGCCAATATGATCCCATCTATTTTTCTTAAAAGCAAGCATAAAGGAAGGAAACAAAACATCAACGGCAGTTGTGCATTGGTGTCAAGATTATGGATATTTGTTTTTCTTCATTTTTCTATATTTTCCAATTTCCTAAAATAAACACTTATTACTTTTATGATAGGGCAGGAAGGGTGGTGGAATTCAATGAAAAATAAAAGTCCAGGTTGACTCATGTTCTCTTCCTGCTCTGTCATATTACACTGCACCCCAGCTTTCGGCTTGGCATCATTCCAAAAACATTCCCTTGTGGCAAGGAGGCGGGAGGTCAGGTCATTTCCAATGACCATTCTTCATTTCTACCTCGACTTATGTTGTGATACAGAGGGGGGAATTAACACTTGCTGAGTGTAGTCTTGGGCACCAGTTTATTCCTCCATGTCATCCCTGTGGGACAGGAAATATTATCCTCGTTTTAAGGTTGAAGAAACGGAGGCCCAGTGGCTCAAGGCACTCTCTCCGGAGCACACAGCCAGTCAATGGCAAGGAGGTACGTGTGATCCCTGAGTTGTTTCTCTAAATTCCCTTCCTTCCAATCTGATGAGCCACACATTCAAGTGTTCCATCACAGCCTTAACAACCGGGCCTGTGGATCAGTCTGCCTGGGCTGAGGGACAGCCTCCACTCACCAGCGATGGGACTGAGGGTAAGTTTCCTTTAACTTCTTGGTGCCTCAGTTTCCTCATCAGTAAAATGGGAATAAGAATGGTGTCTTTCTCATAAGGTTGGGAATAAACAACAGGATGCATGTAAAGTGCTTAGGACAGTTCCTGGTGCTCAGTAAAAGTTAGCCATCATGGTTCTCTCTCATGGGGTCTGATTCGAGTTCCTTTACACCCTCACTCCC
>NW_005363938.1:2686470-2712582 GCF_000412655.1 Myotis brandtii | reverse complement strand
GAATGCCAGCAGAGATTATCTGGTCTAGACATGCTTTCACAGATGGGGACTCTGAGGACCAGAATAGCGAAGTGACCCCCAGTGGTAAGTGACTGAGGGTGGAGATTATCTGGTCCAGACATGCTTTCACTGATGGGGACTCTGAGGACCAGAATAGCGAAGTGATCCCCAGTGGTAAGTGATTGAGGGCGCTACCATCAGCCCCGTATCTTTTCCAACACTGCATACAGCTTTTCCCTGACACCCGCCCCCTAAGATAGCAGGGGTGGCCAGACTACACTTTGGAAAAAGTCATCTCTTCATGCACACACTATTCTTTAGGTACATGTTATCATTTGGTCTCTCCACAGCCCTGGGAGGTGGGCAAGGAAACGACCTCGAAGAGTTTAGGGTGGTTCTCCTTGGTCCATGGTGGAACTGGAGCTCTTCGTACAACAAAGAGCTTTGGTCTTTGCTGTATGAAATCACCAACTTCAGATTGGTGCCTCTTATGGAAAAGAAACTGGACTGGTGGATGCTTTCACCCTGATTTCTCTCTTCCACCCGCCTGTGCAGGCTACTATCCACCAGCACCTCCTGGTCAGAGAAGCAGCTTCATCCAGCCCTTCGCTGGTGGGCTGATCCACTCAGTCTCTCTTTCAGCACCTAGGTAGCCAGGTGTGGGAACTGTGCCAGAGGCCAGGCCAGTGGGACAACAGTAATGTCACTCTTCTTTCCAACCCATCCCCTGCTGCCTGCATCGTTAGGATTAATATTCCTGCCTTACCTATCTATGCATGATTTAAACCAGCAGCCAGAACTCTCAAGAACTGTGGGTGGGGGTGTAAACTTGAAAAAAAGCCAGGCAGTATTTCCCAAGGCTAAACATTCACCTACCCTATGACGCAGCAATTCCAGGAGTGTTTATGTCCACCAAAAGACAAAGATGAAAATGTTCACAACAGCTTTATTAATAACAGGCAAAACTGAAAATGACCTAAATGTTCACTGATAGGAAAATGGATAAGTCAATTATGGCAATATTCACTCGATGGAATTTTATATGGCAAAGATAAAATGAAGTTCTACTACATACAATGGCATGAAGAAATCTCACAAATCCAATGATAAATAAGACAGACACTAAAGAAAACATGTTGTAATAATTCCATTCACATGAAGTTCAAGAACAGGCATAAGGAAAACTTCTGGGGTGACAGACGTGTTCTGTAACTTGACCTTGAATGGTGGTTGCCTGGGTGTGAACATATGTAAGAATGTATCAGGTTTTACACGTAAGAAATGTGTGCTTTGGGGCCCAGCTGGTGTGGCTCCGTGGTTGGGCATGCAGGAGGCAGGCAGTCAACGATACTCTCTCACCATTGATGCTTCTATCTCTCCCTCCCTCTCCTTTCCTCTCTGAAATTAATAAAATATATTTTAAAAAAGAAAAGAAATGTGTGCTTTACTCTATATATGTTGTATCTCAATAAAATACTTAAAAACAAATTCTATCCAATAGATCACTAAGGATTTAATTCACTAACAACTCAGAATAATCCCTAAGCAAGAGCCCCTTGGACAGTGGTCGGCAAACTGCGGCTCGCGAGCCACATGCGGCTCTTTGGCCCCTTGAGTGTGGCCACGAAGTTTCCATCGCACTGTACATGCGCACCCGCACGTGGTATTTTGTGGAAGAGCCACACTCAAGGGGCCGCAGTTTGCCGACCACTGCCCTAGGACAATGTTACTATTAAGGCAACCGGTGGATCCTGCATAGCTAGTTGGTTCTTCCGTCTCAAAGACCTGATCCCCACGCTTGGATATATCTCTCTCCTCTGCGCTGCCACGGGCACTGTACGTGGTGCTCTGCTGCTGGTGTCCATCTGCTTCCCCATCAGATTACATGCCTCAAGGCAGGGACTACGATCATTCATCTCCTTGCCCCAATGGCTGGTGAGTGCCTGGCTTAGAGCGGACACTCAGGGACCATCGATAGACAGTAGGAGCAAGAGGATGGAAGGATGAATGTATGTCACACATACAAAGATGATCTATGAGCACAACCTCCGAAGCTGCTGCTGGGCTGTGAGCTATAGAAGCCTTCTTTAGGCAGAATGACAGAGACCTGTGGCTCTCTGTCCAGGGAGACTTCCCCCCACAGGGGACACCTGGCAATGTCTGCAGATATTTTTAGTTATCACAACTGGGGGAGTGGGTGCTACCTGGGATGAGCTAAATATCCTATCATGCAAAGGATAGCCCCCTTTCGCAAAAACACGTACGTGCATGCACACGCATACGCATGTGCGCGCGTACACACACACACACCATCCAACACAAAATGTCAATAGTGCTCAAGGGGAGAAACGCTGGTGCAGAGGAATGGGTGCTAACACAGGAAGAAGGCTTGAGCGCAAATGTCAACCGGCTACTCATTAGTTGTGTAATGTCACAAAACTTGGCAGAGCTTTCTCCCTTGTTCAGATAGGGCTGGTATCTATACCTTAAAAGTCGTGGAGACGATTTCATGAGCTGAGCTATGTAAAGTGCCTGGCTCAATGCAGGAGCCCGGTGAGATTTGGTTCTCTTCCTTTCCGCACTCTCCGCTTCTGATCCCCTTCCCCAGAGCCACAGCCGGGGAATGTTTAATAAGAGAAACAGCCTTCCAGCACTGCTCCTTCTCCCTCTGCCTAAGAAACTATTGAAGAACGAGGCTGCCTGGGAAGGATGCATTTTATTTGCTGGGAACATCAATAGCCTGTGTTCCTAATGAAATTCATTATTAAAAGATAAAGTCAACATATTCAGGACTCCAGCCCACATTGCATCCCAATGTGATCTGCCATTCCCCCAGCATTGCAGGTGTCCTATGAGCCTGCCTCTGAAACATGGGTTCGGATTTCCCCCTCCCCCTCGCTGTTCTCTAAGCCAGCATAAACCTACTGGGTTCCTGGAAGACAGGGAGCAATGCCTCACAAAATATCAGCACCATGGGCAAGTGGCAGGGACACCGCAAAGAAAGAGCCCTGCCTTGTTCTTTGCAAGTAGAAAGTGGAATTTCCCATAGATTTGATCTAAGGCTTTTGTCCTCCTCCACTTTATGTATTGATGAGAGTGACTAGCCCCTAGGCCAGTGATGGCGAACCTTTTGAGCTCGGCGTGTCAGCATTTTGAAAAACCCTGACTTAACTCTGGTGCCGTGTCATATATAGAAATTTTTTGATGTTTGCAACCATAGTAAAACAAAGACTTTCATTTTTGATATTTATATATTTAAATGCCATTTAACAAAGAAAAATCAACCAAAAAAATGAGTTTGCGTGTCACCTCTGACAGGCGTGTCATATGCCGAGTCACATATAGAAATTTTTTGATATTTGCAACCATAGTAAAACAAAGACATATTTTTGATACTTACTTTTTATATTTAAATGCCATTTAACAAAGAAAAATCAACCCAAAAAATGAGTTTGCGTGTCACCTCTGACAGGCGTGTCATAGGTTCGCCATCACTGCCCTAGGCAGTCCTATGCTGAAATCCTGTGTGTGCTGATTTTTATGATGTTTGCTGTCCTTGATGCTGAATAAGTCTCAAAGTGCTAAGAGTGTCTGGGTCGCTTTCACAATTCTATTACTGACATTGACCAGGGAATATGATAAGATGGGACACTAACATATATATACACATAGTAGAGGCCCAGTGCACGAATTCGTGCACCAGTGGGGTCCCTTGGCCTGGCCTGCGGGATCAGGCTGAAACCGGCTCTCCGACATCCCCCAAGGGGTCCTGGATTGTGAGAGGGTACAGGCCAGGCCGAGGGACCCCACTGGTGCACGATGGGGGCTGGGGAGGGACTCGGGAGGGCTCCAGGGTGTGTCCAGCCCGTCTTGCTCAGTCCCGATGAGCCAGACCCCA
Organism: Myotis brandtii; assembly: GCF_000412655.1. Lineage (NCBI taxonomy): Eukaryota > Metazoa > Chordata > Mammalia > Chiroptera > Vespertilionidae > Myotis > Myotis brandtii. Next base: position 2,708,684 of record NW_005363938.1, on the reverse strand, counting down.
GCAGCAAGCTCACCTACCAGTCGGAGCGTCTTCCCCCTGGTGGTCAGTGCACATTATAGCGAGCGGTTGAGTGGCCTTAGCATATCATTAGCATATTACGCTTTGATTGGTTGAATGGATGACTGGATGTCCGGACACTTAGAATATTAGGTTTTTATTATATTGTATATATGTATACATATATACACACGTAGACATATATACACACACACACATTATTTTAGCAAATACTTAGTGTAAAATATTTGGAAAACACAGAATGAAAATAATAAAAATGACTAATATTTACGGAGAGTATGCTACTTTCCAGGCATTATTTTTATTTCATGAGGTATGTACCACAATTTCACTATTTTTTAGTTAAGAAGAGTTGGGGCCACAACAATCCCATTACCTTGGCCTTCCAGGGTCAATCACATTGACAATGGAAGAAGAGCTGGGATCCTATCAAGGCCAATCCCTCCACCTGGCTCGAAACCCCATCTTCTCAAAGACTTATCTTGTCTTAGGTCATGGAATTATTATTCCTTCTCCTGCATCACTAGTTTCTCTTTTCCTACTTCACCATTCCCACTGGCATACAACATGCCCCAGGATTTATAATCTTACAGCAAAGAAACAAAAGCCATTGACCATTATATGGCTCTAAACATTTCCTCCTTCCTTTCATCCTTTTTAAAGAGAAACTCCTTAAAAGAGTGATTTTTAATCACTGTCTCTACTTTTTTTTACCTCCCATTTTACATTCTTCCTTCAGACTCTCATTCAAACCATGGATGGCCCTACTCGAAATCAACCTGGCACATCAATAAATAGCCCGTGTTCCTAATGAAATGCACTGTTCCTGAATCAACAATGGCCATCATGCTGACTAACTCTATGGCAGCTTCTCTGAGCTCTTGTTTTACCTTTCAGCAATAGGTGACATTGTGAACCACTGCCTTCTCAAAATACCTTTCTCCCCTCTGTTCACTACTGTGTCAAAATCTTAGTTTTCATCCTAACTCCACAGCCCTGATTTGGAGTCTCTTTTCCTAGATCTTCTTGTTCTGCTCAATTTAAAACATTGTCACAGGGCTTCCACTTGGGAGGCCTTCACTTTTCCAACTCCACTTCTCAGCCAGGGAGTAATCTCATCCAATCCCTGGCTTTAAAAATCATCTACTAGTACATATTTATGCCTCCCAAGTTCATATCTCCAGGTCCAATGTCTACCTTCATCTTCAGACTCCAACATTCAATTGCCTACCTAATCTCTCGTCTCAAACGTAACAGGGGTGTAAAAGAACTTCTGTTTCTCCCTCCAAGATTGCCTCTTACGCCAGTCTTCCCAATTCAAGAATTATCACAGCCACCCAGTTTCTCATGATGAAATCCTAGAAACCATCTTTGATTTCCTCTCACAGCTCACAACCAAACCCCCAATCAAATTTTATATACTTAGCTTACAAAACACATCACAATTCTATCAGCTTCTCTCCACCTGCAATGCCACTGTTTTAGCTTCTCTATTACATCTTCCCTGGATTGCTGTAAAGTCCCGTTTTCTATTCTAATTTTATCTGAACAGATGGTGCATGTGTTCAAATATCAAAACATATCAAAATATGTACATCTCTGTCTTCCTTTGGCCCATCCCCACCCCTACCTTTCACAGGTAACCAAATTTTAGTTATTTGGGGTGTCCTTACAGAGTCTCCTTATCCAAATATAAAAAATATATATTCCCACATCCCCTGGGTTTTTACACGAATGTCAGCACGCGATGCATTCTGTTCTGCTCCTTCCACTTTACCACAGGGCTTGGTTTCTTTCCATATCCTTGGAGACAGCTTCCTCATTCTTTATCTAATTGCCCAGTATTCCAGTCTATGACTGCAAGAGAATTTATTTAACCAGAATCTTATCCTTTGAAAACTGGGTTATTTCTGGTCTTTTGTTATCTCAAACAATTCCTCAATAACTTGTACATAGAATTTTCATACATGCAATTATATCATGTGATAAATTACCAGATGTAGGTTTGCTAAGTCAAAGGGAACCTGCAAGAGCCACTTAACTGATGTCTCTGTTTTCTCTCTTGAACCTACATTATATTTCCAAAGGCATCTACAGAGGTGTTTCAAAAATGCAAATCATATTAGATCACTCCGCAGCTCAAAGCCCTCCAATGACTTTCTGCTGCATACATTTGAAATTTAAATGCCTCACCCTGGCCTCCAAGGCCTGTTTGCTCTGGACTATGCCTACTCAGCCCCACGCAGTTCTTCTTTATATTTCTAGAATGTACTCAACTCTCCTGGCCCTGGTACTTATTCATCCCTTTAGTTGGCGCACTCTTTCGACCAGAACATCCTATTTCTCAATCCCTCTCTTCAGATCAGCTTAAATATCACCTCCTCAGAGAAGCCTCCTTGGCACTTGATCTGAAGCCCTCACCCTGCCTCTGCCTGCTGGCAACACTCCAGTATGTTGTTGTATTTTATTTTCTTTATCACTCTTATCACTACCAGATAGTGCCTTGATTTTATTTATTTATTATTTTTTAATTTTTTGCCTATGTCTCTTACTGTAGTGTAAGCTTTGCAAGGGCAGGGGGACGTGTCTGGTTCATCACTGTGTACCTGACAAAGCACACAAATGTTTGTTGAATGAATGACTGTTAACATCCCAGTGTATTAACTCCTAGATCTTTTCCAAAATGTACATTTTACATAGGTGATATGATATTATGCATATTACTTTATATCTTGGTTTTTGCCATCTAACAATTACATTTAAACATTTTCCCAGGAAATTACAAATTCTTTGCAACCCCCCTTTTTAATGAATTTGCGTTAATTTATCAGAGAAAGAGACTATAATTATTCAATCATTCATTCTGTTAGATATTTAGGTTGTTTCCATATTTTCTGTCACTTGAATTAACATGACAATAAATATATTTACCCATAACTTTAAATGTTCCCTAAAACTGAATTGACTAGGATAAGATCATCTTAAACCATCAGGTACTTTTATGAAATAGCTCCACAGAAAGATTGCAATAATTTATTCACCTCTGGGCAGTAAATCTCCCCATCCTCCGCAGCTTTAATATTTTTCAGAACTTATTAACTTGATAAATTAAATTGTTGTCTTTTATAACTAATAAAGTTGATACTTTATAGGGCATCTTTTACTGATTAATAGCATTATATGAACGTTCATTTCCACAGGCTTAGGAAGAGTTCAGACCATCAAATAACCTTCTGTGAATTTTCTGCAATGGAAAAAAAATAAACAACCTTGTGGGATTACCCCATAAGTACTGCTTGCTTTTCACCTACTTTGGGGAAAGATGAACCTCTATTATAGTGCAATTTCCAGGAAATGCATTACACTCCCCTTGTTTTCCTCATAAAATGTAATGTCTAGCATTATTGCTACATCTTCTAAGAGTGAGGCATTTTTGAATCATCGATGGATATTTTGAAGGATCCATAATGAAGCTTCCAGGTAGGGGGCCTCTGTCTTGCATTTTCTTGGACCAGGCTTCTGTCTAGAACCTACTATGAATTTTGATCATTTACTTTTACTCCCCCGCCCCCACAGGAATGGAATCCGTGAACATGTATCAACAGAATAACCCAACACAGCACTTCTCTTCTATAGATTAAGCTAGCCTTTAAGTTCATCTTAACATTTTCAATAACTGTCTTCCCAAACTAGGCATTTTACCCAATGATATCAAATTAGCATGTGCTAAGGGGTGCTACACAAATAGCTTACATTGATTCACCGATCACTTTAAGAATTCAGCAAGCCAAGAATCCCACATTATTGATTCATGCTAACAAAATGATGAAGCACAGCTAATCTTTGCAGCACATGCTGGGCAGAATGACATTCACAAACGCAGACAGACGGAAACCAATTGGATGTCATTCTTTAAGGATGAAAGTGATGGCTGCAATCAGACGCAACAAGGTGAGCAGTTTTGCTGTTGGGAATGGAGACCTAGCCTCTGGGGTCCAGGTCTAATTTGTCTTTGTCCTTGGTTTCCCATGTTATCCTGCTGACCAGCTAGTTGAATGGAGTTTCCCATGACTACTGAGGTTAATTAAATTGGTTTGTGAAGTACGGGGTATTACCACTTGGACTTGCCTCTTGGACGTTTATCACAACTGTTCAGAAGGAGGCCACCTTTGTTAGGACCGTCACAGTCGAAGGCTATCACTGTGGAATCCCCGATGAGCCCCCCAACGGGCTTGATGGAACAGAATATGAGCATATCCCCTGCCATCTGATTTGATATTGGAATTAAACACCATGAATCTGGGAGCTGGGGAACTCTGGAAATATGACTTTAAAAAATGTTTGTTTGTCTCAGTGGTTGAACATCAACCCATGAACCAGGAGGTCACGGTTCAATTCCTGGTCAGGGCACATTCTCAGGTTGCAAGCTCAATCCCCAGTAGGGGGTGTGCAAGAGGTAGCTGATCAATGATTCTCTCTCATCTCTGATGTTCCTATCTCTCTCTCTCCCTCTTCCTTCCTCTCTGAAATCAACATTTTTTTTAAATGTTTGTGTGTTTTTTTAAAAGAAATAATCAGGCCTGGCTCATAACTCCCAGTCCTAGAGAACAACTCTGTCTGCTTTTTCTGAGTAGTTTCAAGGTTAGCCTGATAAACATCACCCAAAGAACAGGAAATCTAGTTGATAACCTTCAAAATAACTCTGAGCCTCTTAAAATTCAAAATGACTCGGCTTATCAGCAAAACAGAACAGTAATGGATTGAGAAGTGCTTTGCAGCCATGGCGTGTAACAGAAAACACCTGTGCTTGGAAATCAAATCCCATCCCTGTCACTTGCTGACACAGTAAGGGTTCAATGTGTGTTGTTGTTATGCCCCAGTTTCCCCATCCCACCCATATCCAGGAGGGATATTTTGAGATTCTAGTAGGATGGCTTCAGGAAGCTCCTCTGAAGAGTATGAAACACATAGTCCTAAATGAGTGTGGTCCACATTTGACTATTTCTTCGCGCCTTCTTCCCCATCTTTCCAAAGCATTCTATACCGTCCCTATCCACACTATGCGCTTACATTGGGGAACCAGCAAGAATATACCCAAAGAAAAACTCCAAGAGAGGACAATTTTAGCAACATTGCACTAGCATTTCCATAACAGTAAGGACTCTGTTGAAAGTGAACAAAAAACAATGAAGCAGGCAAACAAAAACCTTGAATTATCCTGAGAAACAGCATTAAGTGTTGGTCACATAAAAAACACCAGCATCGCCCAAAGAGCATAGAATCCTCTAGACCAGCGGTTCTCAACCTGTGGGTCGCGACCCCTTTGGAGGTCGAACGACCCTTTCACATGGGTCACCTAAGACCATCGGAAAACACATATATAATTACATATTGTTTTTGTGATTAATCACTATGCTTTAATTATGTTCAATTTATAACAATGAAAATACATCCTGCATATCAGATGTTTACATTACGATTCATAACAGTAGCAAAATTACAGTTATGAAGTAACAACGAAAATAATTTTATGGTTGGGGGTCACCACAACATGAGGAACTGTATTAAAGGGGCGCGGCATTAGGAAGGTTGAGAACCACTGCTCTAGACAGACGCACACACAGACCTGCCAGTTTTAAAATTCATAGCTGTTCGGTTTAACGACGGCAAGGGAGTACAGCAGAAGTTCCCTACCTTTTGAAGTCTGACCTTCATGCAGCCACGTCCTGTTTCTTCTACTGCTGAGCAGTGGGATTTGAGGCAACTCATCTAACCTCACCTGGCCTCACTGTCCTCATCTATGAAATGAAAATAACAATGACCATAAAACTAAATTCATGGCTCAAATGATGCCATCAAAACTTAGTTTCTCTCCATCTTTAAACCCTACCTTTTCCTGTGTAGACTTTATTCTACGATCCAGGGTGACTCCCAGCTTCTCCAACCTTCCTGCAGGTTAAAATCCAGGTGAAATGAGCAAGTGTCCTAAAAAGTCCGGTGCTTTCTGATTGGCTCGGAGGACTTGGAGGTGATGGAGAGTCCTGTTCCACCTGGAGCCATGGAGCCAGCGCCTCCAAAGCTGCATGGATACAAAGATGGAAGGAATGAATTTCCAAACAAAATAGGGGGTTGAGCCCAAAAGATGGACAAACAGAAGTTCCAGAGGCCAAGGACAAATGTTGGCCACATCTGCTGACTGAAAAATCACTGAAGAAACCCTCTATGCCAGTGATTCTTAACCTTGGTTGAAGATTAGAATCACCTGTGTGGACTATAAAACAGGATGCCTGGGCTCCAACCCCAGAAAGGTTAAGTCAAACTCCCTGAGCGGTAACTAGACATGGGTAATTTTTAAAGCACCCCAGCTGATTATAATATTCAGCCAGAGATGAATATATTAGACCTGTATAGACATAGACAGGTCTCTATATAAACCGCACATCCAGATGAGGTGCTTGGGCGTGGGGTTTTATTTGAAAGCTACTCTAATAATCCAGAATTCCCATCCTAGAGGTTTAAGAGACGACACATTTAGAAGAGACTAGGATCTTATCAATGTCACTATTCCTCCAGTAAGTACAGACTTATCATTACTTACAATTAGTTACTGGAGAAATGGTGACATTGGTAAGAGCCTAGTCCAGCCGTGGGCAAACTACGGCCCACGGGCCGGATCCGGCCAGTTTGAAATGAATAAAACTAAAAAAAAAATAAAGACCGTACCCTTTTATGTAATGATGTTTACTTTGAATTTATATTAGTTCACACAAACACTCCATCCATGCTTTTGTTCCAGCCCTCCGGTCCAGTTTAAGAACCCATTGTGGCCCTCGAGTCAAAAAGTTTGCCCACCCCTGGCTAGTCTCTTTTAAATGTGTAGTCTTTTAATCCTTCAGAGTTAACCATCTGAGGTATCGATGAGTTGTAGCCTCTGCTCAAAATATGAGGCAGCTTAAGCGTGTTCTGTTTTTCTTGAATATCCCTAATGATGGTGAACTCACCACTTAATGGAGGAACAGAGTCCAAGGGAATTTTTTCACAGCTCAGACCTCTTGAGAACTACATATTATTTAGAATTCTGATCTAGAAGCCCTACAAAAATCACTCTAATCTCTCTTTCTATTTGGCAAGTAGCTCTTCAACTTTTCCCCCCCAGGCCTAGTTGTTGTGTTGTTTTTAAAAAATCTAATCCTCATGTAAGAACATGCTGCAACTTTTACTGGGGTCACAGGTCTTTAGATGCCCTCCAGGCGATTCGTGTGTCTCAAGATGCACTCTGCTATTGGACACAAGGCCCACAGCTAGTTAGAGAGCTGGGGGTTGATCCAGGGTCACCTGAAGCTGCTTCATTATTATGCCACCCATAGTGAGAAAAAAAGATCGGGGGAAGTTAACACAACTGAGGAAACTGGAAAACAAAATGATCGAAGTAAGCCCAAACCAAGGTGTTATGGCAATAAAGGTAATTCTCTTAAGCTCCCCAATTAAAGGTCAGAGCATAAGACTGGATTTCAATTTCTGAGATTGGGTCAAAGATTGAAATCTAACCTTATGCTGTTTACAGAGGTCAGAACTAAAACAAAATTACATATTTGGGCTAAATGCAAAAGAATGAGCAAAGGGATGTGTGTCCCTTGCAAACTAAAGTTCAGCCATGGGCTGCAAAATGAATATCAAACACTGTAGAATTCAAGTAAAATATCTTAAAATAGAACAACAGAATTATTTATACTGACAAATATGCAATTCACAAGGCTGATCAACAGTTATACATGTTTACTTGTTGAAATCATTAAATACCTAGAGCTAAAATTACTAGCAACACAAGGGATAAATGACATAAACACATTGGTGCTGTGAGATTTTTTTTTTTTTTACTTATTATTGATCTTAGAGAGGAAGGGAGGGAGAAAGAAAGAGAGAGAAACATCAATGTGAGAGAGATACATTGATTGGTTGCCTCCCATACATACCCCAACCAGTGATCAAACCGTAGATATGTTCCCCGATCAGGAATCAAACCCGAGACCTTCCAGTGCATGGGACAAGGCTCCAACCAACTGAGCCACACCGGCCAGGGCAGGGCTGTGAGATTTAACAAAGTTTTTTACAGATTACCTTGAGAAAAAGAACTAAGGATAGATAGGATTTACATGATGTAATTAATACTGATTGAATAGATATTTACTAATAAACATTATATCAAGAAGATAATGGAACTTTTTTCAAAAGGTCAATTAGTACAATTTCCAAATTTATGTAATATTAGGTCATACACACTCAAAACAACAAAGTCCAAAGAGTGGTAATTCAGGACACATCCTATAGGCAGATACAGAAAATACTAATTTAGAAAAGTATATAAAAATACTATTATCTGGGCATATACAATAGAAAATGCTATTTAAAATCTAAATGAACAAACAACAAAAATAGAAACAAACTAGAAATAAATCAAGCCTTTACAAATCTCTCTCCTAAATAACATGCTGGTCAAAGAGAAAATTAAAATATCGGTTATAGGTTACTTAGAAATTAATGAGCTGAGAAAATATAGTATGCAACAATGTGATGGTGTAAGATTTCAGCCTGAAATATTATTATTAAACAAGAAAGAATGAAAAGAAATTAACTAAGGGAGACACATTAATGAGATTTTCTTCAAAGGCAGCAAGTGAAAAACTAAGGAAAGTATAAGGAAGAAATGAAGGGTAGACTTTAAAAAAAAACACAGTAATTTAGGGAAGCAAATAAATAAACTGTATAGTTAATATATAAATCTGAATGCTATTTTCTTTGTAAACACAAATATTAAAAAGTTGAAAATAGTATAATAGTTAATATTTATTGAGCACTTAGTATGTGCCTGGCAGTGGTGAAGTATGCTATTAACAATGCTACAAGGAGGGTGCTGATATTATTCCCTTTCTACAAATGGAGAAATCGAGGAAGACAGAGGGAAACTAATGAGCACAAAATAGTAGGCGAGGTGGAGTTAAAGTACTGCCAGCCTGCTCCATGATGAACTTCGAACGGGTGCTTATACAGCCTCTCAATACAAACAGGAATAGTAAAATACAAAACCACAAATTAAGAATTTACAACATAATGCAATTAGTAAACAAAGAATATAGAGGTTCCTTAAAATATTGAAAATAGAATTAGCATATAATCCAGCAATCCTATTTCTGAGTATATATCTAAAGGAATTGAAATTAGGATCTCAAAGAGTTATCTGCCCTTCCATGTTCATTGCAGCAGTATTCACAACGGGCAAGATGTGGAAACAACCTAAATATCCACCAGCTGATGAATGGATTAAGACAATGTAATATATTGGGGGAAGGGCATCTCAGGACAAAGTACAATAAAGGGTGACATAATGAAATATTAGTCACCCTTGAAAATGGAAATCCTGTCATCTGCAACAACGTGGATGAACCTAGAGGGCATTATTCTAAATGAAATTAGCCAGTCACACAAGGATGAATACTGCACGACTCCACTTATATGAGGAATCTAATTAGTCAGATTCAGTAATGGAGAGTAGAATGGTGGGTGCGAGGGGCCGGGGGAGGAAACAGGCAGTTGTACTCATTAACGTTTCAGTTCTACAAGGTGAGTACATTCTAAAGATCTGCTGTACAATATTGTGCTTACAGACAACAATGCTGTATGGTACAATTAAAAATTTGTTAAGAGGGTAAATCTCATGGTAAGATCTCATGTGTTCTTACTACAATAAATATGCATTTATATATAACTAGTGAACTGGTGCACAAAATTCGTGCACTTGGGGAGGATCCCCCCAGCCTGGCCTGTGCCCTGTCATAGTGCAGGAGCCCCGTGATCCATTGCCCCAAAGAGGCCCCGCCCACCCATCCGGGGCTCCTCTATGGATTGCCCCCAAAGAGGTAGGCCGGAGCCAGGGGTCCCGCCTCCACGCCACATGGAGCTGTGGGACCCCCAGGCCTCGCCGCACGGAGGCCTCCGGACCCTCGGTGGAGCAGCGCAGAGGCCTCCACCGGGCTCCAGGCCTCCTGGTGATGGACTGTGACAGCGTGACTCAAGTCCCCAATGCTGCAAGTCCCCGCCCACCTGCGCATGCTGTGCATGCAGCCTGCTGATCGGTCATTACGTGTGAGGGTGTCCCAACCATTGGCATATTAGCCTTTTATTAGTATAGATTTTACATATAATATTTTTATATAATATAAAATATATAATTTTTGCTATAATATAAAATATATAATATTTGTATATGTAGTTTCCTATTTAATAAAAGAAAATAGAAATTCTTGGGTGATTTCACTTTCAGTATAAGGGATCAAGATGAAATATAAGTTTTTAAATGTCAAAAAAAATCAGGTTATTTTAATGCCAGGTTGGATGCACAGACATAGCATCAGACCTGGGTTTGAATCCCAGCCTCCTCACTGGCGATTGCACACCGCCTGGGTAATGTACGTAGCTGGTACAGTGTCGGGTTCTTCTGCACCAGGAACGGTGAACCCACCCCACAGAGGACAGTGCAGGCTGCACAAGCAGACACAGGCAGAGCAGAGCCCTTCTCATGGTACCTGACACACAGCGACGGCTGAAGCCACAACTGCTCTTTGCTCTAGAAACCCCAGCAAAGTCATCTGAAAAATAGTTAGCAGTAAAAAAGAACTCAACAAGATGGCCAGTGGTAACATGAAGACACACAGAGGGCAGTGAGAAGGCCTCCTGCTGTCTGTTGCTGGTACTTGCTCAGCGTCCCTGCTCCTCCCATCTCTGCCCCATGCCTGCCTGGTGACAATTTGGAATTATCATTTGGCTCACCTTGTGGAAGCTTTTCCTGACCTCCAAGTCAATCCCTCTACCATGTACTCTTTTAACTAGAGCACCCACCTCCTCTGCAGCAATTATCATGGCAGAAATTCCATATTTATTTGTGGCATCACTGGATCAATGCCTATTCTGCCCTCAAGGCTCAACTTCTCAGACTATGCAGCTATTAGAAACTATGTTTCCATAAAAGATTTAATGTCTACATGTTATCTGTATTATTTTTAAATGCATCTTTTAAATCAGTATATAACCATACAATCCTAGTTTTTAAAGGTACACAGCGATATATGCAAACATAAAGTAATAAAAAGATATACATCAACGTATTAGCATATTAATGGATACTAGATTTTTTAACATTTAAATATTTAGTATAAATTAATACTACCCTTTAAATGATACACAGGGAATTATTAAATATCTACATTTCCAAAAACTTGAAATGGATACATTTCTATTTTTTAACCATCTGGTGACAGGTGTTAGTTGGCCAGTTGCTGCATATATAACCACATATCCTATATAATAAAAGCATAGTATGCAATTGTCCCCTCGACTGGAAGTTCATCTGGGAGTTTGACCAGGGGGCGGGGCCAGCTGGGGGAAGGGAGGGAGTACCTGGCTAACAGCCGCTAGGGACCCTACCAGTGCACAAATATCATGCACTGGGCCTCTAGTCCTATATAATAAAAGGCTAATATGCAAATTGTCCCCTCGACCAGGAGTTCCACTGGGAGTTCAACCAGGGGGTGGGGCCAGCTGGCCAACCACCCATGGCCCCTCCCCCCAGCCGGCCCCATTCCCGATTGCCCCCCACCCTGATCAGGGGCAGGCCCGGCAGACCAACATCCCACGTCCCCTCCCCCTGGACGGCTGGCCCGATTGGCCCTGATTGGGGCAGGCCAGCTGGACCCCACCCATGCACAAATTTGTGCACTGGGCCTCTGGTATTATATAAAAATGTTCTCTTTCAAGAGTATCTTCTCAACCAATAAATGGTCATTCCTACAGAAGAGAACAAAGGATTGAGTACATAAAGAACCAATAATGATGGAGAAACATTTTAATCTCTCAAAATATAAGAATGAGCCCATATCTCAGCAGCCCCAGAATCACACTGCTAGCACCCATTCATTTACACACACACACACACATCACCACCAATAGACACACACACACACACACACACACACACACACATTACCACCAATAGGTCATTGAGCACACATTGGGCATCTACTACTTAGCTCAGATCTCTGCTAGCTGCTCCGAGGATGCCTCCCTGTCCTTGATGAAGTCTGAGACCAACACATTGGGACAAGGGAAACAACAGCAAAAATAGGATGAGGATACTGAGGAACAAGTGGTGGGCAGTAGCTTCACACATTTTCAGGGCTAGACCTTCCCGTCCATCATGGGCTGCCAGCAGGACCCTGGCGATGGTGTGATCAACACCCTTGTTATTTCCACTGCAGTAGCATAGACAGAAGAATGGCTGGAGGAATTCCCCATAACTAGAAAATGCATTCAAGCACCTCAGCTGAGTTCCCCTCTCTTGCCACCCTCCGATGCGGCACACTGCCCTTTGGCCTCTGACCACAGAGCCTGTGTGCACGCTGAGCTCTCCTGGAAACACACGTCCTTCATCTTTGGCATTTGATTCTGTTTCTCCACTTGTAGGAAGTCTTTCCTGGCCTCCCACGCCTGAGTCACGTGCCCATCCTCTGCTCTCCCTCAGCCTCCTGTGGCCATAAGACTATCATTCTTGTCACCCTTTATTGTACTTTGTCCTCATCTGCTCTGATTTGCCCACTAGATAAAACTCTTTGAGGTCTTGTTTTATGCATCTTAATATGACCAGTTCTTAGCTCTGTGGTCCTGAACATACTCTGTGCTCAGTAAATTTATGTTGCTTTCAATGAATGAATGAAAGGATGAATAAATAAAATCCAGCTCTGGACACCTTCATAACCTTGACTCACCTTTGCCCAAGCTACTCCAGGAACCTGACAGGCCCTTCCCCCAACTAATTTCCACATGTTCACATTCTAATCCCCCTCCTTAAAGGTCTAGGATAAATGCCACCTACACCAGGGAGACTTCCTTGGAGTCTCAGCCAGCAGTGACTTCTCCATTTTCCAATTCCTCTAGTCCAGCCACAGGAATTCCCACACCATTCCACCCTGATATTTGTGGACGTATTTTATGCGCCCCATCTCCATGAATCGGTGCACTCTGTGATGACAGAGCCTGTGTCTCCTGTATCCTGGGACCCTCCCAGTGACCACCACACTGTAGGTAAATAAACAGAGCACAGGGAGAGACACAGAGTTAGGGGCTTGGAGGTGTTAGCCAGTGTTCATTCCTCCATGGTTGGATCTGGCAAATGTGAGCAGAAGCGGAAGTGGTAAAGGCAAGTTGTTGGATTGCATTCAGAGCTCATACAGTTAGTTCCAACACTGTCATCTTTTAGGAGACGTGTTCTAACTGGGCCTAGCAGGAAATGTGTGTGATTTCTTGTAAGTATCTGAATGCATTTAAAGTGTCAGAAGAAACAGGAGACTATCCTCCGGGGGAATGTCATTAGTGAAATTCTTCCAGGAGAGGGCACAGTGATATGCCGACACTGTCCCACTGACACACACCACTGAAGAGGGAAGCATGGGTGGGCCCCGGGGAGGGGATGGTTGTGCTTGTTCACCGCCGACTCAGGGGCCTCCCCAGACGCTCTCTCTCCTCGCCTGGGCTGGGTCTTGGCAGCTCCTGTGGCAATAAGGGGAGTTATTTTGGGGAGACAGTGATACTTGGCAAGTCCTCCCCCAGATCAGCAATGGCTGCTGGAAATGTTAAATGCCTCCCAGATGGAGACACTTAGCATTTGTGGGAGGAATAATTTGGAGGAGAAAAATGCATTTGTCTTCTTGGCATCCTGTGGATTCCGTTAGAGAAGACAGGGAACACCGCAAATCCTGCCGGCCACATGTCGGTGTTTTCTTGGAATTTCACAAGTCGTGCCGACAACGCTGCTGCCTCTCCTAGGGGGAGCACCTCCTTAGGATGTGCCAGAGCTCAAGGGGAAAGTGTATGGAGCCAAGTCTTAGAGGTCAGAGAGTTGCCAGGGTTCCCAGAAACCATCAGGTGCAGCCTCCTGCCTGCCAGTGGCAAGTGCTTCAGTCATGTGGACCAGATGGTTTTTACTTTGGGTGTGATTTCTGATGTACGAGGAGGCGTGAGAAATGCAGTGCAGGCTAGCAGACAACACCGGAAATTAGGACGCATGAGTTCTGGCCTTGCCACTAACTGTTTTTGTGGCCACTGGGCAAAGCACCTTGCCTCAGAAAGCCCTGGTTTCCCCACCTGTGAGGAAGACATTGCATTAGATCATCTTGAAATTCCCCTCTAACTAAAGAGCAATGTATGGCTCCACTGGCATGGCTGTGAGGAGCGAAGGTGATGTTATTGCAGGGGGACATGGGTTGTCCTTCAATGTAAGCGCCCAGGTGCCAGGAAGGGAAGGTGTCACTGATTGTTGGTCACGCCCTACTACTCACGGTAGGAACCATGGGGTCTTCATGGCCTACCCATAAGTGAGCACCTGCCTTTGGTACCAGGCTGAATTAAGCCAAAGAGGAAGCTCTGAAATAGCTCTTAAAATGTGCACATATGGGTTGCACATATGTTCACAGGACACTAAGATGTGCAAAGAAGAGAGTGCCTTCTTTGTCTTCTATGACTAGTCTCACATCAGGAATACCTTCATCCCCTTGGGTGAGATAGTGGGCCCAAGTCCAGTAAGCTCCGTCCTGTTCAATACTGTAAACAATTCCCAGAGGGAACGAATGTCTTTTGGGTAATTCAGACTTTCCAATTTCCTTCCTCTTTTCTTGGTTCTTCCTGAGATAGACTCTGGTCCTGGGGCGGGGGAAGAAGACCTTTGTATCTCCCGTACTGCTGGGTCCCGGGTTCTCTGCAGCAATGCACTCTGCCTGCCTGCACACTGCTCATCCTGTCAGGACGTGACGGAGAAGCCGGGGCCCCGGAATCCATGGTTTCCAGGACTGAGAAAGCCGGAAGACTGAACATGGTTACACGTGCACACATGAAGTCCACTCCGAAGAAGGGCTCCGTGGCCCTGGTTGAGGGAGTGACGAGGGTTCTCCGGGTTGAAATTGCCTCCGTCACTCTAACACGTGCATGTACTCACCCCACTTTTACGCACAACTCACACATTGTCCAGGATTGTTTTTTAACAATAATAACAAAATTATGGTAAGCATGAATGTCACATTTCAGCTACTTTAATACAATGGGAGGGTGGACCATACCACTCAGAAACAATAAAGAAACGTTTTGGGAGACTATACTGCTGAGTTACAACATATCTTTCCTTGCGACTATCGGGAAATAGTTATTAAGGCTGCCCTGCGCCATATAATATGCCAAGTATTACTGAATAAGACAGGTGAAGTCCCTAACCTCTCAGAGCTTATGATCAGGTAGCAAAGGTGCAGAAATAAGCCACTTGTACTTCAGCCTGGTTAGTGCTCACACAGAGAACGTAGAGGGGGCTCCCCTCGGAGCCAAACACTGGATGAAACACCTAACCTGCCTCAGCGTGGGGACAGTGCGGTCAGAGGGGGCCTCCGATAGAAAATGGCCTTTGATGCGCAGAACCAATATTTCTAACTGGCCTGGTCAAGGGCTCTTTCCACCAAAAAGACACAGACAACAGCCTCCCATCTTCGGATTCCCTGGTCTCAGTCCCAATTGTATTTGAGTTGTTAGACCCCAAAAAGTAGGACATGGTATGTCTTTCTCAAACTCTTTCTCCCTTTTAACCTATCACTCTCTAGAAACATCTAAATTAAACTTTTAGCAGCCCTGGGCTAGTGCCTTTCATGCCAACATAGAAAACAAAAGGTTGGCTTTCTCGGGGCTGCCCAAACTGTGAAAAACCCTGCTAACACTTGCAACAATGGCCTTTACAAAGACTTGAATTTCGAGCATTGAGTCCACTTATTTTTTTAAAGGGAAAGAGATTTTTTTAAAAAAATCTCAAAAAGAATGCCTCCAAACTCCCTAGTTCCCAATGAAGTCAGACATCAATTCTGCATCTTAAGGCCGTGGTTTTGTTCCCTTCCTGGCTGTGCTGCCTAGTCCTCAGGGGCCGTTGTATTGAGTTTCAGCAGTAACTCCCGTGGCCGCAGCAGAGCCGGAGCCTGGAATCACTCGGTGAGTAGCGGATGCACCCAGGGCCCCCAGCTCATTCCTAATGAGGGGCTTGAAGAGTTTACTGCACACCAGACTCACTCTAACTGACCTCCAAGGAGGCTCGTAAGAGAATATTATCTGCCAGGGGCCGATTTTCTGGAACTGATTTTACATAGCAAGCTAGGAATCACTCAAGAAACAGGCACATCCTGAGGTTTCAAGACAGACACGCGTGGGTTACATCTGGCTCTGTGGTCTACTTGCTATGTGACGTTGGGCAAGTCATCTAACCTTTCTGAGCCTCAGTTTACTTGTTAGTTCAATGGGAAGCACTCCTTCCTTGTAAAAACATCGTTTTAAAATTCAATGTTATGTTTGCCAAAGTAATACACGCTTTTCTTTATCAACAAAGTGCTGAAAGTCTTATACTGAAAGTCAGCAGTTTCAACCTTCCTCGCCCCTGATTCCTGCTCCCTGGGGCGACCCCTCTCCGCTCCTTGAGCTGGTCCTTCTAATATTTAATCACTGCGGGCTTCTCCTTTCTCTCCGTGTTTCTTGTTGGTTGGGTCTTGCTCTTTCCGGTTGGAGAATGCCCACACCGTGTGGTGTCAGACCGCTGGGCGGGACTCCAGGAAGCCCTCTGTGAGCTCCGTGCCCTTGGGGGCAGGTGTCATGGATGGAATTCCCGCAGCCTATACATTTAAAGAACCACAATATTCCAGGATCTGTATGTCTCCGCTCATGGATCTGTCAGTTTCTCCAGATAAAAACCCTCCAAGCATCTGTGTGAGAAGGCGAAGGGGGCTGAGAAGCCTCAGTGTTCACCCGTTTCTCCTCCCAACTGTCTGCTGACCCTGGGAGTGCTGAGCCTTTCTTGTTCTTACCTCGGAAATCCCAGTATGTGTGTTCGGGCAGGGGTGGGAGGAGACGTAGTTGTCTGACTATGTCAGGGGAGGGAAAGGGACACGGAGATTCCAGAGTTCCACGAACAGTTTCTAAGTCCCAACTCATCCCCACCTGCCTCCGTCCTGTGCCTTAAAGTGCCTGGATTGCAGCTGACACTACTCTGCATGTCGCTTATCACCTCTTCTTTTGCTCTCCACCCTCCAGACGCAGCTAAATCTCTCCTGCTCTGCTCTCTCCTTTCTGTGCTTTTTGTCTTTGTGAGATAGCACTTTCCATCCTCCCTCCCTCCCTCCCTCCCTCCCTCCTGTCCATCCTTCCCTTTATTCCTCCCTTTTTACCTTCCTTCCATCATTTCTTCCTACTCCCTCCCTCCCTTCTTTCTATTTGCTGCTTCTCCAGTGAGGTTTAAGGAGGGAAAAAGGATACATTCATGTGGCCAATGTGCTTCCCCCACCCCCTACCCTGCCTCTAGAAACACAAGTTGGGGTGGAAGACCTACCTGAAATGAAGAATGTGGACCTCCCTTGCTCAATACCTGGCACCCCTTTAAGTGCTCAGGCGCTACACCATGCCCTCCAGCGTCACCTCGTCACCTCCCTTGGACATTCCTGATGTCCCCAAAGGAAAGGGCCTATGGCCTGAGAGTTGTAAGATATTTATGCAATCCCAGGAATTCAGGGTGTCCCAGGGGAGGGTTGGGAGTCTGAAATGCTCTGTTAATCCAGATCAATCAACTCCATTAACTTAATTAATCCTCAATACAACTCCATTAGGCAGGTAGTATTAGCATCAGCCTCACTTTCTGCCCATGGTTTTACTATCCAGGCACAATGGCCATGGCCTGGAGCAATCTCTTGTTTGGGGGGAAGAAAAGCAAGGAGAGAAGTAGATGAATGGATAAAAAAGCTGTGGGACATTTACCCTGTGGAATACTATGCAGCTGTAAAAAAGAGGGATCTCTTACCCTTTGGGACAGCATGGATGGACCTGGAAAATATGCTCAGTGAAATAAGCCAAACTGAGAAAGACAAATATCACATGATCTCAGTTATTTGTGGAACCTAATGAACAAAATGAATTGACCAACAAAATAAGACCTGAAGCCTGGCGGCATGGAACAGACTGACATACCTCGATGTCGGGGTCGGGGGACAAGAAGAGATAAACCAAAGAACTTACATACTTATATGCATAGCCCATGGACACGGGCAATAGGGTGGTGAAGACGTGGGGATGGGTGGGAAGGGGTTGGGGGAAGGCGGTGAAGAGGGGGAAATGGGAAATATCTGTAATACTATCAACAATAAAAAATATTATTTAAAAGGAAAGAAAGAAAAGAAACATCCTTGGACCCTCTGCCAGTGATCAGACACTGCGGGAATACATCCGCCTGCTATGCGGAAACATTTCCTCCATCAAAGGCAAATATGACAGGACATTAGTTAAAGCGGTGAAAACAGATTCTATCCAGCAAACTCTGGTGGCAGGGGGGAGAGCTGGGCCCCATCCCAATGTGTGCAGAGGGGATGCGGGCATTTAAGGGAGAATGGGGGCGCAGAGGCTGAGTCGAGTTGGAGAAGAGAAAACTAACAAAGGGTTGGCCCGGGAAATGCGGTTAGGCCCCCGGTCTGCCTCTGGCAGCTGTGGAAGTGAGGGTGCTCACCTCCCACAGCAATGGAGAGGGAGGCCCGTCCTTCCTCATGACTTCATTTCAGATGAAAGGCTCTCAGACCCTTGAGAAAAACACTTGCTTTGTAAGAAAACATATTTACAATGGTGAGACCTTCTTAGTAAACTGTCTAAGAAAAGGAGGTCAGGGTCCCGGCCCCAGGTGTTGACTAGAACAAACAGTGAATGTCCCTGGGCATTGAGTTATCTCAGCAGGCGTTTTAATGGGGCCCGGGGTATTCTAGGGGCAGAGCCTCCTGCTGCTGGAAGCCATGTCTGGATGGATTCCTTCCTGCTGAGAGCTCAGCAGTTCTCACCACCAGGTCCCACAAGGACCTAGAATTGTCCTCGCACAATGACACATGAGTACACACACACACACACACACACACACTGTGGAAAGTGGCAGCTAATAGGTGAAACTATGTCCTTGGGGCTCCAGGTGCCTGAGCTCCCTGCAGGGCTCCCAATCAATACAAGGTTGTCTGTCTGCAGCTCCACTGAGTTACTAAGATTACAAATGAGAAGCAGCCCCCGGAGGGCACAGCGTTCCTGTAGCTCAGGAGGCAAGCATAATTCTTGCTTACACTCTGCTCTGTGATCAGTTCCTCCCCTGGTAGCCACTCTTGTAACTTCTTTTTAGGGCTGTCAATCTTATAAAACACACACACACACACACACACACACACGGCCCCAAACTCCTGCTTCCTACAGATCCAGTCTCTTGTCTCACTATGGTGTTCTTTCTCCAATTGCAGGGTAGCCTTTCTTTGTGGCTGTTTCAAATGGAACAGATCTTCTTACAGTTTAAACAATATATTGAATAAATTGTAATAAAACTACAATAACTATTGTGTTAATGTCTTACTGTTATACTTTCCAGTTCCTATATCCTAATTCTGTCAGGTATTGTGCAAGGTCTAAACCGCCCCCAAACCATATCACTCATGTATGGATATTATTTCCTGATAAATAAGGAAACAGGACTCAGAATAAACAACTTACTCAAGGTCACACAGCCAGCTAAGAGCGTTTAAAACCCATATTTATCTGCCCAAAGAACTCGGGTTCTCTCATGACAATAAGATGCTTATGGGAGTGGATTGAAGGGATAGGAAGAGCTGGCTTCTTAATCGGGCATAGTCAGTATTAACAGAGGTTCAAAATCCCACCAGATACAGACTCAGAGGATCTTCCACCAGCCCAAGAAATGCTATTTTCTGGAACTCTCGGGTTTATCTCTTTCAAAAAGTGCATGGGTAGACAGATAGATGAATGGATGGAAGGAAGGAAAGAAGAATGGGTGGGTGGATGGATGGATGGATGGATGGATGGATGGATGGATGGAAGGGTGGGTGGATGGATGGATGGATGGATGGATGGATGGATGGAAGGGTGGATGGATAGAAGGGTGGATGGATGGAAGTAATGACACCAAGCTACCTCTGAAGATCAGAGTGCGGGTAAGCTCTTGGAATAGTAGCACAACTTCAGAATATCAGGTAACTAAGGAGCATTCCCGATGATTTAATAAAATGTCCTTCCTCGGCCATCCCTCCCTCACAGAAGGAGCCTCAAAGTGGGAATCTCCTCCACAACACCCGCAACTGATGATGGTCATCATGTTGATATTCAATGTCTTTAGTCTGGAATGCTGACAATCTCAGAGGTCGTTCTATCATCTTTTATGAGCTCTAGCAATTTTTAAAAAGTTCTCTGCTCTGATAATCAGAAGTCTTCCTTTTTCCTCCTTGTACTTGTTAATAGTAATAAAAAATAATAACAGCTAGGATTTATTGATAACGCATGTGTCCTAAGAGCTTTATGTATTATCTGACTTACTGCTCAACAACTCTTGAATGTAAGTGTGATTGTTCTTTTTTTAGGAGTTGAGGAAACAGACTTAAAGCAGTGCCATGCTTGGCCCAGGGCCACACTGAGAGAAAGGGCACAGCTAGGATGAGAGCCTGGCTACCAAAACCCATATTTTTGCCCACCATGCCAAGAGCGTGGAGCCAACACAGTCCTTTCCTCCACCTAACGCCTCCAGATTTCTTAACAATGAGCTCGTGTGCTCTTTTTCCCCCTCTCTCTTCCTTCCTGGCTCTTTCAACTGTCCATTTTCTAAAAGGATTGACAATGGGAATCATTTGAGGTCCACATGCTAAGTTGAGTGAGAGTGGAAAAACCAGGCTTGTTTTTATAGCATTTGATTGCTGTACTGGAGATGGCAAATGGAGACTATCAGGACAGCCCACCCGGTCCCATCTGGAGGAAGAACGTCTAGCTTTGGGAGCTTTGGGTTCTTTGGATGCTGGGGAATAGTACAATGCTGTTGCTATCTCTGAGTTTACAGAATTGAAGGAAACCGTGGAAGAGCACACTGTAAGTGGCCATGTCAAGATTTGCAAGCAGGTCCATGGGTGCAGCGCTGGGCACAATAGTGGGCAGCACGTGGCAAATGCAATCTAGTTGACTGCACTCCAGGCAATTGGTACTGCATTGCTGCTGAGGTCCCCTAAGCAACTCAGCCTCACCCATAGTTGAAGAGTTGCACGTGATCATGGCGACGGCATTCGCATCCATCTGCCTTGGAGACATAGATGAACGTGGATTTGTTTTAAGCAGAGTCTTGCTGATGAGCTGCAAGAATAATCATGTCACAGAGGCAGGCCTTATCTGATATCACAACGCACACAAATAGCCTGTGAGACCAAGCAGCCTGACATAAATTACTAGGGGCCCTTTGGAAAGCACAGCTGTATGAAAAGCGCATGATGACAGAGACACAGAACCAAGCAGGAATGCATGATGACACAGTCCCTAAATTAGGTACACTAGAAAAATGGGTAACAGTAATGATAACAATTACATTTATTTAGCAATTAATATATGTCAGGCACGTCGCAAAGCAATTTACATGCATTGTTTCATTTTCCCTGTCAACAGTTCTTTGAGTTGGATACGATAATTACCCAAACTTTTCAGCTGGGGAAACTGAGGTTTAGGGAAGCTGAGTATATCCACTTAATAATAGGCAGAGCTGAAGTTTCATATAAGGTCCATATGAGCCACAGTCTTAAAGGCACATCATTATAAGCTTGACGCCCACCATACCTGCATGTATGGAGAGACAGATGACCCTCAGTCCTCCCTACACCTATTACCATCCCATCCCCACCCACCCATCCTGCATTTTCTCCCCAATTCATTTCTCTGTCCAGGTCACCAATGGCCAAACCCCAAAAGAGAGCAACTTTCCTGCAACGTGACCCTTGGGCCTGTGTTCCTAAAACATGTCCAAGGCGTGCCCGCACTTCTTCACATCTCCTTGTCTACGCAGTCCTTCTCCAGAGCAGTGGTTCTCAACCTTGGCTGCACATTAGAATCACCTGGGAATCTTTTTAAAATCCTGATTTCTGGGCCTCATCCTCCGGAAATTCTGTTTCTTTGTTACTAATGTTGTGGCCCCACCCCATAACAAAGAAACAGAAATTCCAGAGGATGAGGCCCGGAAATCAGGATTAAAAAAAAAATTCCCAGGTGATTCTAATGTGCAGCCAAGATTGAGAACCACT
>NW_005363938.1:2614886-2686420 GCF_000412655.1 Myotis brandtii | reverse complement strand
GGCAAACTGCGGCTCGCGAGCCACATGCGGCTCTTTGGCCCCTTGAGTGTGGCTATTCCACAAAATACCAACTTCTGCGTATGGGCCACGAAGTTTTAATCGCACTGTACATGAACGCCCGCACGTGGTATTTTGTGTTATTTTGTGGAAGAGCCACACTCAAGGGGCCAAAGAGCCGCATGTGGCTCGCGAGCCGCAGTTTGCCTAGCACGGCTCCAGAGGAACTGAATCAGAAAAAAACTTGGTTCAAGTCTAGGCTTCACTCCTCCAAGGTGTGTAAACTTGGGCAAGTCACTTAACATCTCTGAGCCTCAGTGTCTTCATCTGTAAAATGGGGGTGTTGGTATCTATTTTCTAGGGGGTCTCATGAGGAATACATGAAATGAAAGATTTTATGCATGAAAATTTGAACAACCTGGGAGCACCTAACACTATGAAGCAAAAAATAATTGTCATTCTTCTGTTTACTTCATATGGAGAACACGTACGCTTCCTAGAAAGCCCAGATCAAAGCCTCTTCCTTTGCAGGTGGATTTTGTCACTCCATCCTTTGTGCTCTGGGAATTCTTTGCATTTCTTTCTAATTAGCACTTTTCATATTGTTTTTTAAATCTGTTTACCAGACTATCTTTTCTATTAGAAAGTAAGTTCCTCCAGGGAAAAGGCTTTGTCTCATTTCTGTGTGTATCCACGGGCTCTGTTGCTGTCTCTCCACAGTGTAGAGTAATCCATTATTTGCCAACTGAACGCATTAAGCTGCATTAACACTCACTCATCCACACAACCACCTGGAGGGCCATGTCTTGGAGAGCAGACCTGCGGCTGTTCTTTTGCTTTTGTTGTGTGTGTTGTCTCACATCCAGCGTAAGAGCATCTATACAAACCTAAGAGGAGCCAAGAATAACTGAACAACACAGCTGCCCTCTTTTGAGCCTCTATCCTATGCTATGCATTCGTTATTATACATACAGTGGGGCCTTGACTTACGAGTTTAATTCGATCCGAGACCGAGCTCGTTAAGGAGCTCGTTAACTCAAATTACTCTATCAACTCAATGCAAAAGATCGTCCGAGGGGCGGCTGGTATCTCAAAAAACTCGTTAGTCGGGACACTCGTAAGTCAAGGCCCCACTGTATATCATCTCTAATTCTTGGTGCTCTTGCGAGGTCATTGAGGTCGGAATGAGAGAAAGATGTTACATTAGCCCCTCTCTTCCCCACTTCCTGCCTGTTGTTGTTGTTGTTGGTGGTGTGTGTGTGGGGGGGGCGGGGTGGAGGATCTTGCTCTAGCTTGTGAGATTTTGTTTATTGGGGAGTGTGATGGTCAATTTCATGTGTCAACTAGACTGGGCCATGGGTTGGCCAGACATTCGGTCACACCTTCTAGGTGTGTCTGTGAGGGTGCTTCTGGGTGAGATTAACATCTGAATGGACAGACTGAGTACAGCAGA
Source organism: Myotis brandtii (assembly GCF_000412655.1). Lineage (NCBI taxonomy): Eukaryota > Metazoa > Chordata > Mammalia > Chiroptera > Vespertilionidae > Myotis > Myotis brandtii. Next base: position 2,684,970 of record NW_005363938.1, on the reverse strand, counting down.
TTGCCCTCCTTAATGTGGGTAGGCCCCATCTAATCATTTGAAGGTTGACCCTTCCTAAAATAGGAGGGAACTTCTCCTGCCTGTTTTGAGCTGAGACATTGGTCTTTTCTGGCCTCTGGACTCAAAGTGAAACCAGCTCTTGGGTCTCAAGCCTGCCTGCTTTTGGAATGGAACTTACACCATCAGCTCTCCTGGGTCTCCAGCTTGCCAACTGCAGATCTTGGACTTCTCAGCCTCCATAACAGTGTGGGCTTATTCCTTATAAGTCAGTCCCTCCCTCTCTATCTCTCTCTATATATTTCTCTCCCTATCTTCTATATTTAACTTCATTTGGATTTTGCCAAATAAACAGAATCAAAAGAGTATGTATATACTATTGTTTCTCTAGAGAACCCTGACTAGTCCAGGCAGAATTTAATGATGCTAATAAGAGAGGCTTATTTGATATATAAAAATAAGTTTTAAAATACTAAGGCAGAAAGAGAAGTGGAAAGGCAGTGGAGCTTCCTAGGTTGTGTATAAAGAAGCATTTGGGGCAGTAAAAGAAATGGGAAAGACAGTTCTGTTAAGGAATTATTCTTAAGCATGAAAGAGACTGAGATAGAGAAATAGAGAAGTTTTAAGAAATAGGTAGGGACTTGGAATTTATTCCCTTTGTCATTTTCTCAAGAATATGAACGAAGCTTTGCTTGTTTTCAATTATATTCTCTGATAAAAATGACACAGTATGTAAGACAGGACCACACACGGCCCTAGTTATATGTGGGTTATCATGTGTATTCATATTCCCATGTGTAAGTTGAGCATTTGAAGTGGGTTATGGGTTTGTGAGAAAAATCTCTCTCATTCTCTCTCTCTCTCCCTCCCTCCCTTCCTCCCTCCCTCCCTTTTGGTATCTCCATCTCTATTTAATCTTTCTTTCTCTCTTTTTCTTCCTCCCTCCCCCCTGATGTAACTATTTTATTTAGTAAGGATACAGAATCCTATTGGAATCAAGGTGGCCACACAGAACAGGGGCCATTTAAACATGTCTCCGTTTGGCCCCAGCGTCTCTGAAACATACACATTTACTAGTACATGCACCAGATTTGAAAAGTCTCCTTCTTACTACAATCCTTGATTTTTATGTACTCAAAGTGCACATCAGAATTGCAAACTAACTTTCACTCACAAACCACAGACTTGACAAGGCCATGTCCTCACCAGAGGTAATGGGTAGGGGGAGCAAAGTCAATTCTTTGAACTCCTGGAAAAAAATCTCTGCCCTTAGCATTCGAGGATTCCAGAACACTCATTCCCTGGCCACCAAAGCTTGCAAAGACATATGAGCATCATCAGGACAACTCCGCCTGTAGGTCGCTGAGACAGGCCTGGAATCCAGGTCTCCCTGACCCTGAGGCTCATGCGCTTACGGTCTCATCTCTGCACACCAGTGCTCAGTACGTAGGTTCCAAATGAGGCCACTACGACATCTGAGCAGGGGCAATCTCACAAGCCAGTTCACCTCTGAGAAGGCACCCAAACAGTCCTTGGCATTCCTGAGAGTAAAAAGCCACAGAGCTCCTCTGTGGACCCTGAGAGGAGCAGTGGAGGTACCTGCATGACCAGTCCCTGCAGGTCAGGTCCTGTCACAAAGGGACCTCACTCAAGCCAGCTGTGTGGTCTTCAGGCAAAGTCACAGTTGACAACCTGGAGGCATGATACCACCTATTGAAATCTGTTATGGAAAAAACAGCATCAGGGGATTCAGTCACTGGGGCCTTCAGGCCAGAGATTTCTTTAGTCCAGATTTTACTTTATTTTGCTCTGAACAGAAACAGACAATTAAAGTTGTCCGGAGAAATTTGCTTTTCAGCTAAAAAGATGCTAAGATGGTATTGGAATGTCGAAAGCACTCCGAATGTCAGCTAGTAATGGTCATAAATGGGAGAGTTGGATGTTTAAGGGGAATTGCTGCAATTGCAATGCCATAAAATGTGACAGCCTCTTTCCGAATTCTAACACCGCTAGAGGACTGGAGCTGCACACAGCCCTCGAGACATTCTTCAGCGGCCTCTCCTACACATCCCCAAATGGGAGAAACTGAGGCACAACCCCAAACGGGAACCCCAATTCCTGGACTCTCAGGCCAGTGAATTCAGTCATTAGTTTGCAGGATAAGAACTACATACTTATGATGGATGGCTTACTTTCTACCTTTATGTCACATTTCCCTGACACTTAAATATTTCAGAAACAGAATCATCAGAAAAATTCTCAGCACCCTCCACAAGGGAAAGAATTTGGGACGGGGTCATAGCGGGTGTCTGGGGCTACTGACTAAGTCAGAACGTGTTCCTAGAATATGGCCCCTGAGCAATGCATTTGGGTAACATTTCATACTATGTTCCCTTCCTGGAGGGTCTCAATCCCCTCTAGCTTACTAAAAATTCTGAGAAGTTCAGCCCACTTAGCAGCCTAGTGAGCAAGTGATCCTTCCCCAACTAAGCCTGTTCAGGTACCTCCTGAACACCCCTGAATTCCCAAGCCTATGTCCACATCCCTCTTTTGTGAGAAAAAGGGAATTCTTTGGAAATGGGATATGACATTATTCCCTCTATCCCAGATAACGGGATATTTCTGGGGCCAAGGAGGTAAACTTCTTACGGAAAACCTGCAGGAGAACTGCTCCTGTAAATGCGAGTGAGGCTAGGAGAGCATTACATTCTAAAGCATTTCAACTTTATGGGGAAGCCAAGAGTGCAGAAGCAGTGGGGGGAAATGAAGAAAGAGCAAATGTTGGAGGTGGAGGAGTAAAAGCATTGCTGAACATTTGCCCAACATTCTGAGCTACGGACACATCAGTGATGTTCAAACCTCACGTGCATCAGAATCCCATGGAGGCTTATTAGAACAGAGCGCTGGGCTCACTCCCAGAGACTGCAATTCCAAAGGCCAGGGTGGAGCCCGAGTGGGAAGCTGCATTTCTAACAAAGTCCCAGGTGGTGCTGATGCTGCAGGTCTAGGGGCCACACTTTAGGAGCCACTGGCCAAGACCATTGGCTGGCCTAGAGTCTCCAGCATAAAGACACAGACCAGTGGTCTGAAAAAAAAGCATCAGGTAATTCAGTCTTCTTTTTAGTGGAATATCTTTTGGCATGACATCTCTATTGTCATCCTGGTAGTTGTTGGACCCCACCCAGCATCCATGGTCACCTCCTTTAGCTCAACCTTCCTTTAGCGAAGCCTTCCCCCACCCTGGCTTGGTTGGAATGCCAGGCAGGTATTGTCACTATCCCTGGGCATAGTGTGGATGCCTGAACCAAGCCATGGAGAGGCCTGTCTATAACCTACTACCAGCGGAGATGGGTACCGGGTCAACCTGGAGGGGTGGGGTGAGGAAGGGTAGCAGAGATTTAATTGCTTGCTGCCGAAAGATGAGCACAAAAAATGGTGCCAAATTTGATCATTTTTCATGCCTCTCTAGGTCCTTTTTCTTTCAGAAACATCCAATATATGCTACCAATATATTACCTTAATATACTACCAATATATTACCTTAATTTTTAAAAACACTTATGAGTGAGACTATTTACCCATTTCAGGAATGCTTCTAATCCAAGCCAATCAGACTCTTGCTCCTGGAAATTTGAACACAAATCCCAAAACCACTTTCTAACACAAAGACCCAAAACCACCGGACCGCCCTGAAAAGAGGACCCATTAATTCCTTCACCTCAGCGCTGTCCCAGGTCCCAGTGCCCGGCAGCTGCTGGTCCAGCTTCCCTTTTCCTTCTCTGTGTCCCTCATTTCTCTTTACTACATTCATTTTTTTTTGGCCTAAGTAAGTTAGTCTGCTTCTGTGTCTTAAAACCTGACATAAGATTCTTCCATAATAAGAGATCTGGGACTCTATATTTAACACAGATTAAAACAAAACAAACCCGAGACTATCTGTGGTTAAAGAAGGGAGTTGGGATCCAAAACCCAGGCTGCTTTCCACCCATAACACACACTCCCCCTGCCCCAGAAACACCCCCGGAGAATTTCTGAAGAACCTTATGGTGTGTCCAGACACAAATAGGCCTTGAACTATCACATTGGCTTGTGTGGGGGTCTCACTTTGGCAGCCAGTGAGTGGTAAGGGCTGGGGTAAAGCTGGTCATCTTAAAGGCCAGTGCATAAAAATACTGCCAGCCTCCCTGAAAGCTTTAAGTACAAATTCCTATATTAGATCATCCCCAGAGAGCCCCCCGAAGGCCCAGTTCCTTCATGTACAGCTCATCCCCCTGGCCCACCAGCTTGTATTTCTCGCTTCAGCGGCATAGATGGAATCGGATCTTTGGCTCCCCCATCATAACACACATCTACAGTTTTGTTTTTCTCCCAAGTTATACAATAGGAAATCACAGCAGCAATGAATCCAAAACACGCTAATTTCAGCATAAATTGTTAAAGAGTAGACATCAGCAAAGACGCAGCCCTTGGGGAGGCCCACACAGCAGAACCAGCAGCCTTCCTTACAGCCTGGCTGCAAACAGGAGTCGCCTCGTGGAGGTTTCAAAGAAGGAAGGACATGCACGTGGATAAGCTTTGTCTTAAAAAGAGTTGCTCATCCTACAACTTCCTCTGCAGAACAGCTCATCGGACTCAAGTCTTCGGGAAACAAGGCTCCTTCACCAAGTTTAGGGCAAGTTTGCCTCTAGGGATGGACACTTCACTTTGGAGCATAAGGACTCCGGGAAATTTGAATCACAAACGTTGAGGGCCAGACCTGAGGTCAACAGACTAGGGCTTCAGGTTTTTGAAATGCTAAACAAGTCTATTCTCAGGTATTACTTCAACTGGGACAACCCACTCAAAGGATGAAGGTCCTAGACATTCTGATCACTAAACCAATCCAATGAGGCAGTCCAGGGGTAGACCCTTTAAGGATTAACCATTTAATTCAGAATAAAAGGGACTCCAAATCCACACAGGTCCACCTGGGGACAGAATTTCAGAACTAGAGGGCCAGATGGGTCTACATGGGAGATGGGCTATTTAACCGCGAGAGGGCCAGGCAATCCCATGAAGGGAGCTCAAATACTCGGAGGTCTGGTCAGTCTTTACAAGGAATAGGGGGCTTGCACCCACTGGAGCAATTCAATCATGTTAAAGAGATGAACATATTTTCTGCAGAACAAAAAATGCCAGCTTGGTATACTAACTGTAAAAGTAACATCAAGGCTGAAGGAGTTAATAAACAATTCATCTCATGCTTATTCCCGAATAAGCATGAGACTAAAATCATTCCTGACCCCCACCCTGGAGACAAAAGAAAACAAGACAGCCCTTGAGTACTACTGCGAGGAGAGTGGAATTGTGGGTGCCCCGGAAATCAGACACACATAGAAAAGGAATCACTGATCCATCAACCTTTCTACACAACACCACCCCTTCTTCCAAACTTACCTTGGCCTCTGCTGAGTTAGTTCTCATATCACTGAACACATGTCCTGAGATACCCCCACGGTTCCTATAAACTGCCATTTTGCTTAGACTTGAATTCTGTTACTTGCAGCCAAGGAAGCTGAACAATCAATTTCAAGGTTCTAAAAGTCCCTGGTCTTCATTGTCTTATTCTCTTTCCTATTGCTGCAAAATGCCTACAGACAGCTGTTGCTCCAGGGGCCAGAAACAGAATTCCTCCAGTTGTGTTTTTGTGCCCAGACATCTGCATTGCACTTTACAGTCCACAAGCCTTTTCATAGCTTCACCAGTTGGAGGTCCTTACATATTTGTGAAGTTAAGAAAGGAGGATTGTTGAAGTACTTATCCCAAGCCACAGATAAGAAACAGAAAGTCTGAGAGATGAATGAATTAGCTCACTCCCGAGATCTCATAGTTCATATATGGTGCAACCACATTTAGAACCAGGTGTGTCTGGGTCTACCCTAGAGTCCTAGCCTTGCCATCCATCTTTGGAACCTCTTAATTTGATGCCCCCAAACTCTGACCCCACCTCACCCCAACACTGTGTATCTAGGAATCCAAAGAACTGGATTCGGGCCCATGTCCTTTCAAGGACCTGTTGTGTGAACTTGAGTTAGCTACTTAGCTGCTCTGAGTCAAATTCTGCATCTATATAAAAGTCCCACAAAACAGGTTTTGTGCAGCCTGAAAGAAATCATATGCAAGAATCTATATTGCTTAACAAAGTAATTCAAATGTGGAAGGCCCTGAGATCATTCATCAATCCCCATCCCTCCACTGGGCCAAGTGCACTGCCTTTTCGTAAAGGCACACAATGACTCCTGAAATGTCAATCTTTTGTGCTTTCCCTAAAAAAGGTCAAAGTGGAAGATGCTAATACTTCGGATGTGCCTGAGATACGTTTTGCTCTAACTCACTAGCACAGGTCTTCCCTGACCATACTCTCCAGAGCATCTTTCTCCCAAAGCAGGACTGAAACTTCAACGTCTGCAGTCAGTAACTTTGAGGCCGGGGCAGATGCTGTTTTGAAAATGTTACTGAGCCAAGGTTAATGCGCTGTCAGCTTATCTTCATTAAATTACCACATTAACCAACTCAAAAAATATATATATAAGAGAACCGGAGGCAGTGTAGATAAGCTTTGATGGAGACAGATCATCAAAGATCATCTTCTCATTTTTCTTCCTGAGGGAGGATAGGATTTATCCCAGCGGGAAAGGCTGAGCAACTGTGAGGACCCAAAAGGCCTTGGAGGGCACAAAAGAAGAGAAGGGGGATAAAGAAGGAAACAGGCCCTGGCTGGTGCGGCTCAGTTGACTGGAGCAATGTCCCATACACGGGAAGGTCGCCGGCTCCATCCCAGGGTGGGCTGTGTAGAGGAGGTCACTGACCTCTCTCTCTCTCTCTCTCTCTCTCTCTCTCATTCTCTCTCTCCCTCTCCCTCCCCCTCTCCCTCTCCCTACCTCTCCCTCTCAAATCAGTGAGAGTGTATTTTCAGGTGAGGATTACAAAACAAAAACAAAAAAGAAGGAACCAACAGGTTTCTGATCCAAGATGGTGTGCTGGGAAGAACACTGGCCCATTGACTACTAAACCTTGACAGTCATTAATTACCAGAGGTTATGGGTGTCTTAATTTCTTATATTAAAATAAAGAGATACAGGTCCCGCTCCCCCTGCATCTCAAGGCTTTTGTAGGGACCTGATGATCTCCTGGAAGAGGAAGCGCTTGGAAAGGAGCAGTGGCTGTTTGGCAAGGAGCAGGAGGTCATTGGATGACTCCCGGGTCCCTCGCTGGAGACACTAAGTAGATGAGACAGGAGACACTGGAAGAAAAACACACTCGAGGAGAAAGCCCTCGATGTGATTGCACTGAGTTTCCTGCGCCAGTGAGAAGTCCACGTGGATGTGGGCAGCAGGTCCCTGGACATTCGGAACTGTTGCGCCAGGTGTTCTCAGGAACTGGACCAATAATCAGACATCTCCTCCCTCTCAGCAGAGCTGCTCTGGCTCTGACAGCTGGGCCTCCGGGTGCTCTATTTATTATTACTAATCCTCCGGGGCCGAAACCCTCCACAGGGTCCTCATCCTTCCCTTCCATAAATCAGCGGAAGAGCCATGCTAAGTCCCAGGTGATAAATGAAGCCCTTCCCCGAAGAGTCTGGCCCAGGCCCAAAGCAGCAGCTTGCCTGTCGGTATAATTGTCCATCTAAATCATCCTTTGCCTCTGATGACAAAGTGTTAATGACAAAATATAGGTGATCTTCCAAGAGAGGAAAAAGCTATATTTTTGCAACTGGAAATTAGAGATGTATTATTAACAGTGAACATTAATTATATTTTTAATGTCCACCTGGGACAGGGGACGGGGCATAATTTGCAGAGAAGCGCAGGGGGCCTGAAACCTAGCACGATCCTTTTATTAAGCGCGGATCCTATTTCCTGCTCCCATGAATATTTCATTTGGAATATTCACTCCATTCTACCTTTTCAGCCATTCCTCCTCGGCTACGCTGCAGTTTTAGACAAGTCTTTTCTCTTTCCTGATCTTGTTCTTGAGAGAGCGACACTTATCCGGAAAGGATGTATCATTCTGGAAAGGAGTATCCTGAACACCAAATTACACAGCAACTCGGTGTCCAGGAACATCCATGTTAGCAATGGCGACCCCATGATCCCTTAAGGCTGTGAACAGCTCTGTGGGAAAAGAATGCGAGGTATTTTCCTTGTTGACATCACTGGTCCCAGAAAGTCTTTCCAAAAATCGAATTCCTGGGTCCAATCTTCCTATGTCCTCCCACAGCACCCCATCCTGCCTCCTTCAGAGCTCCCACTGTGATGTCCTAATTGCCCGTGACACCCCTCCCCTCTCCAAATGTGCCCATATTCTGGATGGAAGGCCAAGCACAGCTTTCAAGAAGCTGCACAGCTCATCAGAATCGAACACTTTAACCACCATGCAGAAATGTAAGCACAGGCCACCTGCACCCTCGCAAAGAGGATGAACTTCATGAGGGTGGATGTGCCACCAATCTCACAGTTGTGTTCCCAGCGAGCACAGCACACCACTCCTGCTGCCGTAACGTATTATATTAAATGACATACCTGCCTTCCTTTTACTTACAGACTATAGCATTCCATCCTCCCAACCTCACAGCACGATACTCTTCTTTATATAAACTTTTGATAAAAATAAACTGACCTGCCTGGCCGTTGTGGCTCAGTGGTTGAGCACTGACCGATGTACTAGAAGGTCGGTTCGATTCCCAGTCAGGGCACATGCCCCAGTTTCGGGCTCAATCCCCAGTAGGGAGTGTGCAGAAGGCGGCTGATCAATGATTCTCTCTCATGATTGATGTTTCTCTCTCTCTCCCTCTGTGAATTCAATAAGAATATATTTAAAAAATAAATAAGTAAACGGACCTTCAGAGATGCTAAGAAATAAGCCCTCAAAGGCACATGCTGGAACGTGCTAGAACTGGTTCCAGAAGACTGGTTCCAAAGCGGATGTACTGGACCACTGTGCCTAACTATTCAAGTGTTTCCACCACTGGGGGAACTTGGGGAAGACAGTGATAATCCTAATCATAAACAACAGCAACAAGTTCCATCTACGACAGCACACCCAAAGCTTGGCATACATGGTCTCATTCAGTTCTCCCAATAATCGTATAAAGTCGATAGCTATCTTCCCTATTTTATTGATAAGAAAAGTGAGGCTCAGAGAGGCTAAGAATTTGCCCAGGCACACACAGCTTGTAAGTGTAGAATCATAAATAGAACTCATATCTTTCCGACTCTAAAGCAGGTGACTTTTCACCTGGGTATCAAAACAACAATCTGCTTTGTCTTCTCAAAGACGTTGATTTTCTTACCGATTGCCCAGGTTGCATCTGACTGTCCTGCACTGTACTTGCTAGACTTTCTCATTCCTGCCTACACCCAGCTGCTGTCTCAGAGGCCACGTCCTGGGCTCCAGCTCTGCCTCGAGGCCCCGCTGGGCTTACAGGTCCAGAGCAGCCACTTCTCTGGTCTAAAGCATTCCCTGACTCAGAAATCCCGTTTTGTCCAAGGAAAGAACTCTACTGGGGGAGGGTCAATGAGAGATTTCTTTTCCTGGTTACCTTTCAGGACATGTTAAGGGACAAGCTCTCTAATTAAAGGTCAATGGTGTGGTTTTTGGGTGAGTGCTAAAAATTTCCCATAAGCCCTGGCCAGTGGCTCAGTTGGTTGGAATGTCCTCCCATACACCAAAAGTCTGAGGCTTCAATCCTGGGTTGGGGCGTGTGTGGGAGGCAACTCATGGATGTTTCTCTTTCATACCAAAGAATAAGAAAAAAGAATTTCCCGTAAGAGTGTAGTTGAAGTCCTAAACAAACCACATGATGTTTAATTGTGTGTGCCAATAAAATTATGCAAAACTCCTTAATTAGAGTATAAAGTTCAAAAGACCATTTAGACTTCATGAAGATTTAATTTTTAATGACACGGGAACTTTCTTATGAAAGTACGTTAGGAAAAGAAGAGCAGGTGTAAAGCTGTACATAATGTATGATCATAATTATGTAAATTATCTAAAAGGTGTGTAGGGATGGAGAATCCGAATATAGACACCCCGAAATGCTAACAGTGATGCTGATGGATGGCATTATGGAGACTTTTCATTTTCTTTTTTATACTTCGTTGAATTTTGCAAATTCTCCTCAATGAAAATATTTGCCTTTGTCATAGGGGGAAATAAACAGTGAAGTAACTACAACCTGTTGGGCCATAACATTTAAGTTTACATGGAGGTCTAACGTAGATTTGATAGTGAACTTGAAAGGAGAACAAAGCTTTCAGATACTGCTCCTGTGTCCATTCACCATTAGAGAGCATTTTGTTTGCATGTTTCCTCTTTGTTCTTCCCCGTGAGAGGTAATAGAGTTAGAATGCCTGTGTTCAACAACCGTAGCTAAAGGCCCGGGAGCCAAGTACAGCCTCCTCCCAGCCCCAGGAGAGGACGAGCAGCGACTTCCCCTTCGATACATATATTCAGGCTGGCACAGAGGACACCTCTCTGGACTAAGGATAATAGCGCCGTCACTCCTGATTATGCTCCTGGTACAACCACACTCTCTGTCATCGGGGTCGCTGTAGTGTGCTGGGAAGAGGGGGGAGGAGAAGGAGATGTGGGAAATTATCGTAATTGGAAGTCATAATGTCTTCAGGAAAGCTTTTTCTCTAGGATCAAACCCTCTCCTCCCTCCCCCCGTCCAGACAGTCTGGATGTTGGGATACGCCATGTGGCCCGTAAACTTTCCCAAGTTTCTGTGGGGCAGGGTGACCGTCTTCATTTACATTTCCACGGGACTGTAGAAGCCATTGCTCCTACAGAAAAAAAATAAGCAGGTCCCCGTGACTGTAACAAGGTCCATGTAATTTTCCACGGACTTTTTTTCCTCCTGAAAAGAGCAAGGAGGAAAGTGTACTTCTGTCAAACCTGTGGTGGACTTTATACCCATTTTCTGAGCAGCTCTGTTTCTGAGAACCACTCTGAATTTTGTACTAATAAACACATGCTTAAAAAAATCAGAAAGGCATGTTAGGAGGGCTGCCAGTCCATTTTCTAAAAACCCAGATTTCCTTTTCTAAGGCCAAAGCCATAACTTTATTATATGAAAATATATGTTCACGGTGGTCCTGACCCAGGCCTATTAAGCCAGGGATGAGGTAAGAAGCAGAAAAGATCGACAGTATATTTTCATTCAATCTCTCTTAAAATAATGATGCATGCAACCTCATGCCATTACTTTTTAATGATCTTAGCCTAGTTAATAGCACAGTAATATTCCAAAAAGGAGCAGGGAATTATTTCCACATTTAATTTTCATCGCAAAAGTGAAAGAAGATCTCTATTTTTTTTTTCCTGCCAGAGAAGCTGTCTGCTGCCTGTGACTGCATTAGCTCTGCTACATTACAGCTGAGCTAATGGATCAAAACCAAGTGATTAGTTTCCTGCCCTTTTGAGCATTCCCAAGTACGGACTGACTGGCTCCCAGAAGCGTGGACATGCTTTCCAATGTCTACATGAAGTTTGCTTGACTTCGCATCAAGTCGGGGCCTTGTGACCTTCCAGCAGACTTGACTTGTGATTTGTGCTTCTTTGGGAGTCTGAGTTGCACAGAATAATTAGGAAAGAGAGCTTTGGGGGGTAGGGGGTGCTAAAATAGAATCCATGCATCTATTCTGTTTTTCAGGCCCAGTCAAAAGCCCAGATGATCCAAAGTAGCCATATGCAAGGACTGACCATTAATTCATTAATGAATCCATCCATTCTTTCATCAGATGCTGTGTGCCAGGCACTGTCCTAGGCCCTGGGATCACTGTCCTGAGCATCACAGACGTCGTTCCCTGTGCTGGAGCTCATGGCAGCAATATTCTGAGTCTGGGATTTCCTCCGTAAAAGACGCTCTTGATTGTAACAAGCACAATGGATTTAATAAGACCTTTCATTTCAGGGGGAGGGGGAAGACTAAAAAGCAACAAACCAATGCAAATGCTGACACAGATTGCAAGATGCATCCCAAATAATATTAAATGAGGAAAAAATTGCATCTTTAATCCCTATGAGATGTCACTACACGCCCAACAGAATGGCTAAGGCTAGGAGACTAAAACACCATGCGTTGACCAAAATGTGGAGGAACTGCAACCCTTATACATTGTTGGTGGGAAGGGAAAATGGTCAACCACTTGGTAAAAAGTTCTGACAGTTTCTAATACAACTAAACACACAATTGTACTATGGCCCAGCGCTTCTACTCCCAGGTGGTCGTTACCTAAGAGAAATGAAAGTATATATCCAAAAGACCCTTGTACACTAATGTCAGTAGCAACTCTATTTATACCAGCCAAAAAGCCGGCACAGTTGTTTGCCAACAAGAGAACCAGTGAACAAACTGTAGTATCTTCAGGGACTACCAGTCAATATACAGAAGAAACTTCTGCTACATGCAATGACGTAGATGAATCTCACAGACATCATGCTAAGTGAAATAAGCAAATACGAAAGAGTAGATAATATATGATTCCATTTATATGAAACCACAACAGGCAAAGCTAAGCTCTGGTGGGAAAAAAATCAGAACAGTTATTGCCTCTGGAGGAAAGTGGAGTGGGGATTGGCAGGAAAGAGATTCCAGGAAACTTTCTGGGGTGGCAGTAATGTCCACTGTCTTTTTGTTTTGTTTTTAATCCTCACCCAAGGATACTTTTCCGTTGATTTTTTTTTAGAGAGAGTGGAAGAGAGAGGGTAAGACAGAGAGAAACAGCAATGTGAGAGACACACATCGATTGGTTGCCTCCTTCATGGGCCCCAATCAGGGCCCGGGGCAGGAAGGAGCCTGCAACCGAGGTGCATGCCCTTGACCTGAATTGAACCTGGGACCCTTCAGTCTGCAGGCTGACGCTCTATCCATTGATCCAAACTGGCTAGGGCATGTCCTCCTTGATAGGTACTTGGTTACACGGGCATATTTATTTGTCAAAACCCATTTAATGCTACACTTAAGAATTGTGCACTTCAATGTATGTAAATTTTACAAAAAAAAGAACTGTAAACAAATATTGAACTCTAAGTAATGCTCTGCATGCTGGCTGCAGCTTACTTTGAAATGCATGAAAATGCATGAGTTGGGTGGGTGGATGGGTGGGTCGATGGATGGAAAGATAGATGTATAAACAGATGATAGATGGATGAATATATAATAAAGCAAGTAGAGTAAAACATAATTCTAGGAAGTAGGTGGTTGGTATATGGACAGTCACTATAAAATTCACCTTCCTCTATGCTGAGATTATCATAAGAAAGCATTAGGAAAATAGATGTTTGAATCAAGTAACTATGGTAAATGAAATGATCAACAACATCCTTTCATCTCCTTAAAAAGGGTTTAGGCCCTTTTAAAAACTTTGTTTTCCACTTTGTCTCCTGCTTAAAGAACCCATAATCCCCCTGGTATGACTTCTGAAAGCTCAAGGTCCTTGCCTGTATCCTGTCCCATTAAATAAACTGAAAAATCAGCATACTTGATCTTGTGAAGGCTTTAAAATAGGTAGACGTATGTGATCCTCACAATGGTGTATTTATATTTTAATCCAACAATTCATTTAACATCTATTAATTATCTCAAATTCCCCCATTGTCTAATATATTTCCTCCTTTAAATAGAGTACCATGTTACTTCTGTGTGCTAGCTACTATGCTAAGTATTTTCATAAATTATCATCATTATTGTAACCAACCTTATGATTTAGACATCACTATCCCTGCTTTACAGGTGAGGAAACTAAAGTTCAAGCATTTCAGACATTTTCTTGAGGTTACACAGCTGTTATATGGCAAAGTGAGCATTCGAAACCTGGCATGTCTGATTTTGAAGCCCATGCATTTTAACATCCAATAAAAGATGGTCTTCAATGTTCTTTTCTGTTCTAAAATCTCTGATTCTAGATAGCTAAAAAATAAAACAAAACAAAAAACACTGTACTAGCCCAGCCGGTGTGGCTCAGTGGTTGAGCATTGACCTATGAACCAAGAGGTCATGGTTCAATCCCTAGTCAGGTCACATGCCTGGGTTGCAGGCTCAATCCCCAGTGTGGGGTGTGCAGGGGGCAGCCGATCAATGATTCTTTCTCATCATTGATATTTCTCTCTCTTTCTCCCTCTCCTTTCCTCTCTGAAATCAATAAAAATATATTTAAAAAAACACTGTACTAGACATTGTGAGCACAGTTGTTAAGTTTAAGGGACTTACTGAAACTTCAAATGAGTAAATAAGTAACTGAAATATCCCAGCCTACTTGAAGCATTACCTCCAGCAACTCCTGCAGCCTGGTTTAAACTACCAACTGGCTGGAACCACAGACTCCCTGTTTTTTTAACACACCTTGCTTTTAAGCCTGACACAATGCAAAGAGAAGACCATCGGGGATAAATCTGGGGAAGGGCATACCAGCTGCCACCAGGACTCTGAGACCAACTGACTGCTACAGCTGAGGGCTGGATTTGTTGTGTCCTAGAAGCCACAGCGAAGGGGAAAACATTGAGTATTCAACAATACTTGCTTCCAGAACAAAGCAGGCACACAAATATAACTGCGGGGGTAAACATTTCCTTTTCCTAGAAAGCTACCATATCCTTATTCAAAGAATGTTAACAGTGAACAGTGTCCTTGGCTTGTTGTTTTTAACACAGAGACAAGAAAGCACTGTTCAAATGGACAAACCTTTGGGAACATTCCTTAAAGCAGTGAGTGTACAACCTTAAGTAGGAACTCCGTGAAGGCTTTGCTATGAGGCTGAGCATGAGGTTCACATACTTAGTTTTATGAGACTCTCATAAAATACTGATTTAGAACTTGGAGACTCAAGATAAATGACTGAAATCGACTGGTCTTTTGGCTCATATTGGGCGGCAATTTATTCATGACTGGATTCTCCAACGGAAATTCATGGGGCAGAAATTTGGAGTTTGGGGTGGTAATGCACACATTTTTCATCTTGCCATTAAACATTAGCAAATGTTTCTTAACTAGATGAGCGGTTCAACCATAACAATATCCCGTTATATTATACAGCACCATGAGGTTCTCAAAGGCCCTCAGAACCAGCCCCCCAAACTCACCGCATCTTTGTGCAAGAGACACAGTGGGCATTATTACTTCACTTTACAGATCAGACAACAAAAGGAAAGAGATTTGACAAAAATTGCAAACGACAGTTGGGACCGCCAGAATTTGGCCTTGCCCTATCACTCGAAGTATAACAGTAAAATATTAGTAACTGTAAAAGTGACTGCAACAGTACTTGTAATAGCAGTAATAGCAACAGCAGAATCAGTCGCAATAGCAAGAGCAGTGAAAGCATCACAGCCTTTACCAAGATCCTTTGCACAGGACGGTGATTCTCCAGCACCAGTCCCTGGAGGACGTCCCAGCTCAGCAGCTCCCTCTGCTGGAGGAATCAGAAAACCAGAGCCTGTCCATGTCTCCTGCCATCTTGACCACCCCTCACTACTGTCCCTGCCATGGTGGCAGCACAGAGTGAAACAGAGAGGCTTCCACCTGGATCAGTTAGCAGCTCAGATTCCCTAAAACCTTCCGGAAACTGGTGCAACCACCGGCTCCCAGAGTCTGACCCTATTGTTCTTGGCCAAGTCCTCACATCCGGCTTATCTAGCATCAGCTGCTGTCTGGCATCTATTTCATCCTCAATTCAAGATGCACACAGATGGGGTCCCACATGGTTTGGGGGACTTCCATCCCTTATTTCCCCTATTCCTGTGCCTCATAACTGAAAGAAGTTTGGAGGGTTGTCCCACGGGTCAAAGGTGTATGTCCCGTGTTAGGATCCGTGAGCTGAAGACTTTTCTCGCCCAAAAGCAAACGAGAACTGGCTCCTCGCTCCCCTCACCTCCAGCACAAGCCGCCACACCCAGGCTCTATAACTCAGCTTTCGGGTCTCCCTACTGGCTATAAACTAACCAAAAGTGCAATGACCTTGTATCTGATTGTAAAAAGTGCAACATGTCTTTTGTTAAATGGCACAAAATTCCACAGACGTCTATGTTTTCACATATGACCGAGGGCTAGTTACCTACGAGCCCCAAAATGAGATGTGAAGGATGACAGACTCTCATATTCGGAAACTAAGATCACTGCGCTCCTAAAGTTCTCTGAAGACTCTACTTCAATGTTTTTGGAAGAGTAATTGGGCCATGCAGAGTCCCTGATGTCCCTTCCTACACCCAGCAGAGTTCCCAGGTACTAAGTGGCAGAGAAAAAAAAATGATCTGAGTTGCCGTAGTTGAAGAAAAACATAGTTTATTGAAACTCACCACTAGAATTTCTATCTGGGCCACTGTCACTTGGCCTGTTTCTTTCTTCTCAAGCTCTTCATTTTCGCATTGTCCCCAACTCCCCTTCCTAATTCCACAAGGAAGATAATGCGCGTCCAGTAATGCTGCAGCCCACCGTTGGGCCCCCTGAGTGCTGAAGAGCAGAAGTCACTAGTGAAGATGTAGGGTGGGGGAGGGAGGGGGTTTGCAGCCTGGGAAGAAGAAAGTGGAAGGAGACTCTATGGCACATCAATTACCAACCTCGAGGGCTGTTCATTAAGTGATTTGATTTATCTAAAGCACCTAGCACATAATAAATGCTCAATAAACATTAGACCTTTTCACTCCCCCTTCCTGGAGCTCACAATCCATTTTCTACCTGCTGATTCATTAGCGAGAGCGCCGCATCCCTGAGTGATGCGCCGCACCGGGCATGGACAGTTGATTCATCATGAATAATGCAATGTCACAATCTGGACTATTTATATTCAGATGAATTGTACATAATATGCCACACATACTAAAGAGGGACATTAATATTTAGCATTGCAAGCTAAGCCGGGATGATTAATATGGCTTTAACTTTGTATCTCCTTTGCAGAATGTTCAATCTTCTCTCCTCTTAAAGGGACACTATAAGAAGAAGTATTTTCTCTATCACAGGTGGGACTTGCTTCTCCACGGCTAAAAAGAGTTGAGCAGGATGTTTAAGAATCTCTGGAGCTTTCATCCAAATATTTCCGTTCTGAGATTTTATTCTAGGGAAACATTCCAAAGACACAGGAGGAAAAAGTCTTTATGCGCGATATATTATGACAGGTGATTGGCTTAGTAAATTCATTCATTATGCAGAACATTATGCAGCCATTAAAAATTACTTACACAAAGCATTATCAACAGCACAGAAATATACTTCTGTCATAGATTTAAGTAAAAATAATTAGCATAGACTAAGGGACTGAAGAAAAAAACACCGAAATGTTTACAATGGCTGTTTCGAAGTAGCAAGTCTACTAATAATTTCTCTTCCTACTTTTTCAAAATTTTACAGATCTATCTCCCCAATTCCTGTTTTAATTAGAAAAGTCCTTTTAGAAATAAATAAGACATCGCTGACTCTAAGCTCTATGTGGCCAGAATCCTTATTTCTCTTTCATTACTGTGACTCCAAGTCATAGCATAGGGCTTACCACATAAACAGGCAAGTAGTAAATGCTATCAACTGGGGTTTTTTTGCAATAATAATTTCGACTATACATTTTTTTATGTTGGCAAATTCCTGAAGCCAAATAAATGAATGATGGGGAGGAGAGGATAACAGGCACCAGCCACCATGTACTGAGCACCTATTGTGTGCCTGTCTTGTGCCAGCCATTACCGATATGGTTTCGAATCCTTGCAACAGCTTTGTGAGTAAATGTCATTATGTGTGTATTTCAGATGTGTAAACTGAGGCACACAGAAAAAGTTAAAGACTTTGCCTAAGCACCACAGCTGGTGAGAGTGAATAAAACCCAACAGTGTGCCCTGGCTGGTTTGCCTCAGTGGATAGAGCATTGGCCTGCGGACTGAAAGGTCCTGGGTTCAATTACAGTCAAAGCCCATGCCTGGATGGCAGGCTCAACTCCCAGTAGGGGGCATGCAGGAGGCAGCTGATCAATGATTCTTTATCATCATTGATGTTTCTCTCTCTCTCCCCCTCTCCCTTCCTCTCTGAAATCAATTAAAAAACAACAACAACCCAGCAGTGTGACTCCAGCGTTTTCATTTTGTCTACTAAGGCTCACCTTAGCTTTTGGATTATTCTAGTGAATTCCATAAGCAGAAGCTCTCTTGACACAAAGATAACAAGCTTCTAACATTTCAATTTCCCATCACAGAATGTTCCGGAGTTATTACTACTCTTCATCGTAGTTTAGTGCATAGGACAAGGGTCTACGACATATTTAAAGTGGGGGGGGGGTTAGTGACCCATGATGCCTCTGTCTCACCCATCCTGCTCTCCAAATCTCTCAGGTTGCTTCACAGAAGCCCCAGGACCTGCCCTTCTTGAGTTCCTGGCTTCCAGCCAGGCTGTGCCCACCCCACCTTGCAGGCAGACATGGATACTGACTGCACAGTCAGACGGTGATGAGCTCTGTTGGGACTCGGGTTTCTTGGATTCAGAACATGCTCACCTTCAAGGAGCTTTCTTCATGTTCTCTGCAAACACGAGTTCAGTGCCTGCTATGCACAGCCTAAGAGCTGGAGTCTAAGGGCATCCAAACATACAAGGCCCATGCCTGTCTGGAGCTCACATCCCACCAAGGAGGCAGACATGCACAGTGAGAATCACACATAGGCGTGTATAGACTCCCATGTGCTGTGATGGAGAGGTGAAGGGAGGTTAGAATAGGGGCCTGCCCACCCCACCCCACCCCACCAACCAGAGGCCACTGAGGAAGCAGCAGCTGTCTGAAATAGGAAAGATGAGTAAAGATTAACTTGGCCAAGTGATGGGCAGGGAGGAAACATGTGACTAGAGGAAACACGGCACCTCTGAGAAATAAGAATGGTCAGAACTTCCCAGAGCACAGAGAGCTGGAGAGAGAAAGGACCAGAGAAGAAGGCAGGAGCCTGAGGCAGGACCCAAGGGCCATGCTAAGGAGGTTGGCATTTATCCTGAGAGCAATTAGACATCATTGAAGTACTGCAGAGGCTCAAATGGTGTTTGTTAGATTCCTCGCAGAGGGGTGGGAGGGGATTGGGAGGGACAAGAGTGCACGCAAGCTCCTGCTTTCTCCCTGGCACCTGCTTGGATATGGCCTCCTTCATAAAGTCTTCTCTGTACCTGCAAGTCTGTCGAAGGCGCCCTCATCTGCCCTGTCACCCTCTGCACTTGCCCGTCTCAGCACGTGTCACAATCTACTGGAGTTTCCTGTTTACTTCTCTGTACATCCAAGCCTATAGGCTCTATGAAGGCAAGGGCCCCATTTACCTTGTCAACACTGACATCCCCAGTGCCATCAACAATGTTGATCCACAGCAGGTGTAGGTAAACATTTTCAAAGTAGCTAACGTCTCACTGCAGACCTACTAGCTGCCAGCTATCCTAATCCTTTCATGTCCTGTATTAGCCCATCGGTTCTCCCAATATCCCTATGCAACACCTATTGTAACAGATGAGTCAACCAAGACACCCAGGGGCCAGATTACATGTCCAGGGCCACACAGTGGCTGCGTGGCTACTACGTGGCACCACTGAATCCCAGAGTCCGTGGTCTCGACCACAACACGATAATGAATAACAAAGAACAGAATTCTGATCTCTCACAGCCAGCATTTAATTATCTGTGTTAATGGTTTAAAGCAGTGGCCTGCATCAGCCAAACCGTGAGTAACTGTGAAATAATCCCTGGTGGACTGGGTGATACATATGGGTTTTTTTCAGTAGATTGACCTTCGTAAATTACCACTTAAAATAGCCAGTGACAAAACTGATTCTTGTTCCCTAAGCAGCAATCAAACTAATGGACAGGAAGTAACTAAAAACTAAACTGGCTCAGCCAGAAAAAAAGCACTCAATCAACAAATTTAATGAGCACTTATTTCGTCTTCAAGCTCCCCGAGTCTTCCTCTGTGCCCCATCACTGTCTTAGTTCTTACCTCCTATTCACTCATCCTGAAATCAGGTCTTTGTTCCCACAACTGCACTGAAGCCCACACTAACACAGTCACCGATGACGGCTGTGTTATGTGTCCGATGGCTTCCTGCCATCTCTGGAGTTGTCCATGGCATTTGATCCTGTCCATCTTGAAATGCTTCTCTTAGCACTTTGGGCTCTGCTGTCTGCTCTGGAGGCTATAGGACGAGGGACCTAGACGACCACATTTAATTTCTCATCTCTCCATGATTGGGAAAATCACATACTCTCCCTCTAGCCCAAGTTGTGTATTGTGTTCTTAATTGATTTTTAGAGAGAGGAAGGGGAGGGGCATCGATCGGTTGCCTCCCACACACACCCTGACTGTCCAACCGACCGAGGCACACCAGCCAGGGCCTCTGGCCCAAGCTTTAGCCCACTGTGTGGTGCTAAGAGATTAACGAGTACTAGCTGTGACTTTCTCTTTTTTCTCTCCTAATCTTATAGGACACCACAAAACATTTTGATGAGGCAGTAAGTGCTTCAAGTTAATCAGAAAATATATGAACAAATGACATCTCCATGTAGAGTATACTATGTTGAACTGTGAGAGTTGCAATGTGTGTCAGTAAAATACAACCTAACCAAGGAAATTAGTTTGGTTTTTCACTCTTGAAAGGGATTTCATTTAGGACATAAGAGGTAGAGTTTTAGAGACCAGAAGACCATATAGACTAGGAGGTTCCAATAACTATTTTTAAACTTTGTGCCATAGCCAGTTTGGCTCAGTGGATAGAGTGTCAGCCTGGAGACTAAAGGGTCCCAGGTTCGATTCCGGTCAAGGGCACGTACCTCAGTTGCAGGCTCAATCCCTGGCCCTGGTTGGGGCACGTGCAGGAGGAAACCAATTGATGTGTCTCTCTCACATTGATGTTTCTCGCGCTCTGTCTCTCCCTTCCACGCTCTCTAAATATCAATGGAAAAATATCCTCCAGTGAGGATTAACCAAACAAATTTAAACGTTGTGGTGGTATGTAAAAGGCTTGGCCTTTGGTATCAGACACTTAGACTAAAACTCCAGTTCAGCAAATTACTAGTAGTATAGGGTGTCCCAAAATTCACGCAAGAAGTAATTTTAATAGAAAATGCAGGTTTATAACTAAAAATTGTAAATTTTTTATTGATTCATAAAGTATACAATATAGGGTTATGTATACAATAGCACATCGGGTAAATGGCCTCCACAGCTTTGCTGGCACATACGCAAAGCCGTGGTCTTCATTGGTCTTCATTGTCCCTGCTCCTGGGCCATAATTGGTACTTGGTAATGCTTATCAAATTGAAGGGATTGAAATCAAAGGGCAACAGATATTAGAATCTGCTTCAATAAACCAAGTAAAATTAGGCTTTTATTTTTTGTTGTTGTTGTTAATGCTCACGCAAAATTCAAATCTTGCGTGGATTTTGGGACACCCTATATATATACATTTGCTCACACTAACTCTCTGTGACTCAAAGTCCTTATGTGAAAAGTGAGGTTGAAAGTAGAGAGGGGTAAAGAAGAACAGATATGTACAAAGGTCTTGGCATGACGGGGGTGTTTAATTGGTGCTCATTTCCTCTCTCCCCCTGCAGATTCAAGGGGCCCAATGCTACGCTGCCATGTTCCCTGCACCAGGAACGCTCTTTCCAGCTCACCTCATCCATGGCCAGGAGCTTTCCCACATTTCCCAGCCCCTGAAGTTGGGCAGGGCCACGTGACTCCCATCGTCCAAAGAAATGTGAGTAGAATGATCTGTGTCACTTCCTGGCTGAAGCGTTCAGGAGCCAGAGGAAGATGCTCTGCAGCCCATTCCCCTGAGGTAGCCACTGGAAGCCACGAGACCAAGTGGCTTGTATTTCTGAGTCACCAGCTGGAAGGCAGCCCTGGAGAGTTGCCTAACCTGCTGTGGAACTTGCATGAGTGACAGGAAAACAGTGGCTGTGCTAAACCACTAAACATCTGGCTTGGTCTGTCATTCTGCACAGCCTAGCCCATCCTGATTACATCCATCACTCACGGGGGTCTGTGTTCCCAAGAGTGGTCCAGGGGTGAACCAGCCTCATCCCTTTTTTACCCACAGTCCTCACTGTTAGCATCTCCCCTTCCCCTTTCCTCTCTCCTTCACACACCAGAATCTGATCTCTTAACTTTACCTCTGAAACCTGAACTCCGTAGAGTGAAGTGACTTGTCCAGATCCACCCAGCTCGTAAGTGGCACAGCCAGACGAGACGCCAGGCCCTCTGATTCCCCTTCAGCTCCCTCACTAGCCACACTAGACCTCCACCCCCCAGCCTGCAACGTCACATGTTAATAATGCTCTGAGCTTGCCATGCCTCTCAATCACTGTAAGCGATATAATCCATGCTACATTAATGCACTAATTACCAACAGAGCACATTAGCATGCCCTAATCACTAACGAGAAGTATTGTCAATTCCCCGTGCTGTTTGGCAGTACCTGCAAAATGTTTGCAAGGGTTGGCATGAGGAGGGAAGACGTAATACAGCGAACAATCGATTCACTTCATATTGACGACCAGTCAGGTAGCCCTTCTATTACTATTCATTGTCAGCAAAATAAAAATCCGACAGAGTCTCCAAAGGAAGGAGGTGGGCATGTTAGGGATGTGGGTGTGCTCTGGAAATAAAACCCCTGCCTGGTTTAGATTCCCAGGCTGGTGTGGCTCCGTGGCTGAGCATTGACCTATGAACCAGGAGGTCAGGGTTCGATTCCCAGTCAGGGCACATGCCCAGTTGCAGGCTCAATCCACAGTAGGGGGCATGCAGGAGGCAACTGATCAATGATTCTTTCTCACCATTGATGTTTCTAACTCTCTCTCCCTCCCCTTTCCTCTCTCTAAAGTCAATAAAAATATATTTTTAAAAATAATAATAATTAATTAATTTTTCCCAGTAGCATGAAGGAAAACTGGTGAAGTGAGGATAGGGGGCTCTAATTTATCATTCATTAAACACTTGGCTATTCTGAGTCATGATCCTTGGTAGACACTTTACTAACATTCCATCTTCTGATCCTTATCACAACCCTGTGGATTAGGTAGGAGAATCCCTATTGCACAGACAAGGAAACTGAGGCTCATAGAGGCTAGGGAACTTGTCCAAGGCCATGTGGCTGTAAGTGGTGAAGCCAGGATGTCAGTCCCGGGTGATCTGCATTGCTCTTCACTGCACAGCAATGCACTAATTCCATTTCATCAAGAACCTAAACAGAATCCTACTTAAGAGCACAGGAATGGGCATATCCCCTGGGACTGTCATTTAAGACACAGTCAGCCATAGGCATTTATTAAGCATGCACTGTGCCCAGCACAGTGTTGAGCACTGGAAGCGTGGAGATAGATGCGGCCCTTGCCTGTGAGGCATCAGGATCCAACAGCACCTGCTGTAACTCAATTACAATCACCTCAACCACACAACAAAATATGAGAGCCTTAACCAGTTTGGCTCAGCAGATAGAGTGTCGGCCTGCGGACTCAAGGGTCCCAGGTTCGATTCCGGTCAAGGGCATGTACCTTGGTTGCGGGCACATCCCCAGTGGGGAGTGTGCAGGAGGCAGCTGATCGATGTTCCTCTCTCATCGATGTTTCTAACTCTCTATTCCTCTCCCTTCCTCTCTGTAAAAAATCAATAAAATATATTTTAAAAAAATATGAGAGCACACAAAAACATGGGCACAGAGGAGCGAAAGGAACTGACTTCTTAGGGCCAGTTTTGGAAGATCATTAAGCACCTACACCCAGATTTTGGGAGAAAGCATTCCACATGCAAAGTCACAGAAGTGTGAACAGGCGCGCTGGTTTCAGAAAGGACCAGTGGCCGATTTTGTTGGAGTACAGTGTGTGCATGATCCTGTGTGCACGATCCTTGTGCATGATCCTGTGTGCCTGATCCTGTGTGCAAGATCCATGATCTTTGTGCATAATCTTGTGTGCCTGATCCTGTGTGCATGATCTTTGTGCATAATCTTGTGTGCCTGATCCTGTGTGCATGATCTTTGTGCATAATCTTGTGTGCCTGATCCTGTGTGCATGATCTTTGTGCATAATCTTGTGTGCCTGATCCTGTGTGCATGATCTTTGTGCATAATCTTGTGTGCCTGATCCTGTGTGCATGATCTTTGTGCATAATCTTGTGTGCCTGATCCTGTGTGCATGATCTTTGTGCATAATCTTGTGTGCCTGATCCTGTGTGCATGATCTTTGTGCATAATCTTGTGTGCCTGATCCTGTGTGCATGATCTTTGTGCATAATCTTGTGTGCCTGATCCTGTGTGCATGATCTTTGTGCATAATCTTGTGTGCCTGATCCTGTGTGCATGATCTTTGTGCATAATCTTGTGTGCCTGATCCTGTGTGCATGATCTTTGTGCATAATCTTGTGTGCCTGATTCTGTGTGCATGATCCTGTGTGCATGACCCTGTGTGTATGATCCTTGTGCATGATCCTGTGTGCCTGATCCTGTGTATATGACACCATGAGCCTGATCCTTTGTACCTGATCCTGTGTGCATGATCCTTGTGCATAATCTTGTGTGCCTCATTCTGTGTGCACAATCCTGTGTGCATGAGGGTGACCCTGTGTGTATGATCCTTGTGCATGATCCTGTGTATATGACACCATGTGCCTGATCCTTTGTACCTGATCCTGTGTGCATGATCCTTGTGCAAAGGGAGGAATAAGACTCCAGGGCAGGGGTCACTCTGGCCGACCCCGAGCTGGATGTGAAGTCACCAGAAAGCAACCTGAAGTTCTGCGCAGGAGATGGCATAGCCGGGTGGGCTTTATGACAGAGCCCTCTGCTCGCTGTGGAAAGTGAGGTAGGTCTAAAGCAGTCATTCTGGACCCTGACGGCAGGGAGCATTTTTTAAAATCCAATGCCAGGACCCCACCCCAGACCAATTTAATCAGACACTGTGGAGGGACAGCCTGGGCACTGGCGTATTGGTAAAGCTCATCTGGCAATTCCAATGAACATTCAGGATTCAGACCACTGCTTTAGAGGCAGGAGTAGAATTTGGGGGCTCATGCTGGGAAGTCGAGTCTGGATGAAGAGAATGGACCAGATTCAAAACAACACTATTTTAGGAGCTAAAATTGACAGTTGTGATTGATGAGATGTGGAAGCCAAGTGAGAAGGGGGAAGAGGGGGAGTGGGAAGAGGCGCTCCATTTTTTTAACTTAATATATATATGACACACACACACATGTGTATATCACACATAATATTGCCAGAGATTCTAACAAGCCCATGAGCAATTATAGATGTTTTCCATCCCCACGGCGGTTATCTGCGACAGTCTGGAAAGATTACAATAATTCAAGAAAGCATACGGCGTGCTACACAGCCCATCTTCAATACTCAGGGGTCCACATTCATTCCCGCCACCCTGCACAGTCCCGAGGGGTTTGCACCAAAGCCACCCAGCTCTTGAAGGAGAAATGCCTGGGGAGTTCCCGGGAGGGCGAAATTGCCCTCTCGTTAGTGCATTATTTACTTTGACGCAGAATTCTAGCAGCTGCAGCGCGGGCCATTGTTCACATGGTTGGGTAGGGAATGTAATGGGAATACCATTAATTTGATGGTTTTCAAGGAGGTGATTTCCAATTTGAATTATTCTCAAGTTGTAAAATGAGCCTGAGCCAGTTTGTAAA
Source organism: Myotis brandtii (assembly GCF_000412655.1). Classification (NCBI taxonomy): domain Eukaryota; kingdom Metazoa; phylum Chordata; class Mammalia; order Chiroptera; family Vespertilionidae; genus Myotis; species Myotis brandtii. The sequence goes on along the minus strand of NW_005363938.1, from coordinate 2,659,299 downwards.
ACAGCAAGAAGTCAATGCACCGTATAACCTTGATTTTTTTTTTTTTGAGTCCCAATGCCATGGAGAAAAAAATTCTCCTCCGAACCCATGATAAGGGGGTAAAAAAAAAATGCCACCATCCTCCCACCCCCTAGGCAAATTAGCAAGACAAATGTTAGCAAAAGGTTCTGCAGAGGCACCATTATTTACAAAGGGAGAGGGAAGAAGATGCTATGAAATAAATCATGCTGACAGTTCAATCAAAAAAAATCAGAATATATTATGCTGCTTCTCAAGTGTTGGAAAGAAACTGGACAGGGGGAGCCAAGTGTGTGCTCGTGTGCTTTATTTACCCATAATGGCACCCTGAACTCCACAGGCACGGCTGGCTAATGAAATCTGCATGCTAAACTGGCGTGACAGGCTCATTCCATGTGTATTGTTTCGAATGCCAACCCCGAGCCAGTGCTGTTCCAGGTACAGGGGATGCGAAGGTCAGTAAGACAGGTGAGACCTCTGCTCCGGTGAAGGTGCAATTCCAGTGGTAAGAGGGGTGAATGGGCAGGTGATTCACAAGCAAAGGAGTGGGCCCTGGTCAATGATGAGTGTCCCAAAGACAATGGAGCAGGAGGCACAGAAGAGACTAGCGTGGGGCTACTTTATTGGGGATTGGGTTAGACCTGTCTGTGGAGGTGACATTTAAGCAGAGAAGCTAGAAAAAGAGAGCTGCAGGGAGGGACCCCTAGGGCAAAGGCGAGGGTGGGCGCGTCCAAGGACCAGGAAGCGGTGCACAGGCCTGGTTGATGAGCAAGGCGGGCAGGTGGGAGATGAGGTCTGAGAGGGAGGCAGGAGTCCTTGCCCAGACAGGACCTCTCAGGTCGTGGCAAGCAGTTTAGATTCTATTCTGAGCGCATGGAAGGCTACTGGAGGGTTTTAAGTGGAGAGGCAACGTAGTCTGATTTAAACATTTTAAAGGCCCTGTGTGCTGGGTCAGTAATTCAGTGTTGTGCTAGACTCTGTGAGGGATGAGAGAGATCCGGTGAGCGTGGGCGGGGTGATGAATATGAGTGGGCTTGGGGGCGAGAGAGAGGTGATCCACCAAGGACCTAAAGGCGAGGAAGAGGAGCTATTTAGAGACACTGATGGTGAGAGGAAGGAGTGGGCCCTGGAAATAGCTTCCTGGGTGTCATTAAGTCATCGTGATTAGCACATCGGAGGAAAGGTGACATTGTGTGCCGTGAGGCTGCCCTTCCCACAAGAGCAGGATCCGGAAGAGCAAACATGGGCAGGTTTATCTCAGGGGGGTGGGTGCTAACCCCCAGAACCATGATCAGCCTGGTCACCAGGTATGAGGGGGGGCAAGGATGCTACCTCAGGTCTCAGTCTGCACCAGTGATTCTCAGGTGGGGACAATTCTGCCCCCACAGGCCATTAGGCAGCATCTCAAGACATTGCTGTGGTCATAACTGGGAGAGAGGATGCTCTGGCATCTGGTGGGTAGAGGCCCCGGATGCTGCCAACATCCCACAGTGCACAGGACAGTCCTCACAACAGAGAGGCATCCGGCCCCACATGTCCGCAGTGCTGACGTCGAGAAACCCTGGGCGCACCACACAGCAGAGCTGGACAGACCTGTGATCTCAGGCAAGTCCTTAGCCTCACGACGCCTCAGCGTCTCCAACTGTCAAACGTCCCGCGTCCCATGCAGGTGGGTGTGGAGCTGAGGCCCTGGGGGAGATACCACACTGGGGGCACCGGAGGAAGAAGACAGGTAATAAGTTATGTCACATGGTTTGGTCTGAGGTCTCAGAAGGCCTGCATGAGTGCGGCAGGTCGGTAACACGCTGCACTGACATCAGATGAGGGTGTGGAGCTGGGTTCCCTCCCACACAGTGGGTCACTTTGGGAAGCGGCCCGGCTGTCCTGCGCCCTCGCTGCTCTGGGTCACATGTGCATACAGAAACATACTGGTACAGGGGTGATGAACTGCTGAGCGCCCCTCTCAAGACATTGCTGTGGTCATAACTGGGAGAGAGGATGCTCTGGCATCTGGTGGGTAGAGGCCCCGGATGCTGCCAACATCCCACAGTGCACAGGACAGTCCTCACAACAGAGAGGCATCCGGCCCCACATGTCCGCAGTGCTGACGTCGAGAAACCCTGGGCGCACCACACAGCAGAGCTGGACAGACCTGTGATCTCAGGCAAGTCCTTAGCCTCACGACGCCTCAGCGTCTCCATCTGTCAAACGTCCCGCATCCCACGCAGGTGGGTGTGGAGCTGAGGCCCTGGGGGTGACAACCACACTGGGGGCACCAGAGGAAGAAGACAGATAATAAGTTATGTCACATGGTTTGGTCTGAGGTTTCAAAAGGCCTGCATGAGTGCGGCGGGTCGGTAACACGCTGAACTGACATCAGATGAGGATGTGGAGCTGGGTTCCCTCCCACGCAGTGGGTCACTTTGGGAAGCGGCCCGGCTGTCCTGCGCCCTCGCTGCTCTGGGTCACATGTGCATACAGAAACATACTGGTACAGGGGTGATGAACTGCTGAGCGCCCCCAGAACAGGGGTACCTTCCCCAGATAAATCTTCTCAGTGGTACCTGAAGGCATCTCTATTTAATGCAACACTAACCAGCGTTCCCAAAACACTAGCTCAGACTGTCCCAATGAGGGGCTCAGCACTGCCCACACCTGGGACTGGATGTTGCCCTGTGGGGCTGCCCTGGGCACTGCAGGGTATTGGGCAGGACCACCAGCCTCTGTCCACTAGATTCAAGTAACCCCCGATTGAGGTGAAATAATCTGTGTAGACAGATTGGGTCAGATGTCACCTCTTCCTCCCCCTTACCAGTTATGTGGCCTTAAGCGAAGTCCTCATCCTCCCTGGGACCCTGTTATCTCATCGGTAATGTAGGTCTAGTACTTCTCTACAGTGAAGGTGAAATAATATGCAAAGTTCTTAGCACCATGTCTAGCACGTAACTGGTTCTCGAAAGGTCCTTATTCTTGTTTCTTTCACTTGGTAGAAGGTTGGACAGAGTAGAGATGGCACTCGGTGGCCGTGTCCCCAGGACAAAGTCCATTCACGAAAAGCAGTCCCACACACAGCAAGTATGGCCCAATGCCCCGGTGCTGGGAGCAGTCATTTGCTTTTTCATCCAGAGAGGGGCCTTATCACCTATTAGGATCACTACTGTCCTCGCTCATGAGGAAGACACTGTTGGGCTTTCCCCGTATCTGGAAGCTGTCGTGACCCCACCAAACTCAAAGGACCCCTGAACTTTGCAGTCTTCCCCTTTAGAGGGAAGGAGGCCGTGGGAATGAAGTCTTCACGGGGTCAACAAGCATCGCAGCAGGCTGGGTGGGCATGGATGGGCTCCCTGAGAGCCTGTTTTTAAACACTTTCAGAGGGAAAGGAGTTCAATTCCAAGGAGCTGCCTGTGCGCTGGCAGATCCAACACACAAGCAAAGCCCCTCAGGCCGGCGGAGAGCTGAGGTTCTGAGGAGGAGGCGCTGCTAATTGAAGCCGTCTGTGAGGTGCCCACAGCCTCGGTGGGACATCAGCAGCATCCTCTGGAGAGGACGACGGCTAGTCACCTTCACAGTCACAGGAATGAGAAAGGGAGGTTTGCAAGTGGCGTGCTCAGAAGGATAGTGCTCTCGAAGCATTTTCTCCCCATACTGCGTCGAGCTGAACAGAATAGATTATGAGGGTTGAAGATGCATGATGCTGCTATTTTGGTGATATGGGGCCAATTATGTCCCCAGTTCTGTCCCACCTTTTATTCTCCCTCTCGGTGGAGTTCCTGCAGACAGCTCTTCTTTAGCCAAATGGAAGCAAGGGATCACATTGTTAGGAGTTGGGCCAATGCCCAATACCACAAAGCTAGACCTTTTAGAAAAGGCGAGTCCAAGTAGCACGCACTTGATAGTTGCCTTATGAACCCGAATCAGAACCTTGCCTGGACACAGTGAAGGGGATCTCTGGACATTAGGCCCACGGCTGACACAACTCACCAGGTACATCACCCGGTGTGCATGGGGCAGGGGGCCAAGTACAGAGAGGATACGGCTGGTCCGGGCCATTACTTAGCTCACCCACCCAGAAGAATCTCACAGACAATGGCTGATGGAGACAGGGATACAGAAGACAACTCCCTTGCCTCGTGGAATATACTTCAATGGTACTGTATATGCTCTAAAGTTGGGATCAGCAAATTACAGCCTAAGGAACCGAATGTGACCCATCGTCCATTCAACTCAATTCCCTGTGCCTACCTAGCACAGAGCCTGGGAGAGAGGAGAGAATAAATGTTTATTGAATAGAATGGAGTAAAATTGAACTTGGAAAGACTGGTCACATTTGGGCAGGGGCCAATGAAAAGGGTAGCGGTCGTACGCCAATTACCATGTTTCTCTTTTATTAGTGTAGATGGAGTAAAATTGAACCTGGAAAGACTGGTCACATTTGGGCAGCTTTGGGAGAGGACGGAAGGTGTTTTTTTACGTCCTCAAACATGCCAGGGCTTTTATGTCCCATCTGCCACCGGCACTCACCTGTCTCTTGCACACCGTCACTAGCTAACCCACTTCATCACTCATCCTTCAGGTCTCAGCTTAAAGAGACCTGTCCCCAGTCTAAGTTCACTGTCCCTCACCTGTGCTTGCTACTAAAGTACTTTTGCCTGCCTCTCAAGGAATAATTCTCCCACAATGCATTAGGTCTTCACGTTTACTTTTCTGTCTCCCCCACCTGAATGCTGGCTCCATGAGGACAGGGACCTCACCGGTTCTCGTCGCCTCTGTGATCTTAGCACCGAGCATAGTGCCTGGCACATGGTAAGCCGTCCACGCCATAGTGAGGAGCTGAAAAGCTACTCTCTTGCCATTTTGACTCTGTTTTTCTTTTTATCCAACGTTTATTTTAACATTTTCCTAAACAAGCAGACACGTTGAAAGTCCATACAATGAACACTTATATTCAACAACTGTTAATATGTTACAGCCTATATATTTTTTTAAATAATAGCAAACATTCTTTGGGCATTTACTATACGCCAAGCACTTGGTAGGTGCCTGGCAAATCTTATTTGTTTAATCCTGACAAACAGCATGGAAGATAAACAGTGTTGTTCTTCCTGCTTCACTGATGAGAAAACTGAAAGTTAAAGAAGTTGCATCACTTCCCAAATGCAAACAGCTGCTCAGTGTTGGATTCACACCCAGAGCTGGGGTAGTAGCCCGGATTCCTGACTACTGGGTCAGGCTGTCTCACAACCCCACAACCACGGGACGTGCTGGAGAATCCCAGAGACTGTGGGATTCTGTCACTTCCGGGGACTCTGAGGCAGCTCCTGGAAAGATGGCTCCAGACAGCAGCCGAAAGGCTGACTGACTGGACTGAGGCAGGGAATACAGGGCGGAAGTTTGGTGGCCACTCGCCAGGGATTCGCGCCGACAGCATCCAGCCAGATCCCTTTCTTCCCTGCCATGCGTCTCTGACACGACCATTATTAGTGCCTGGGTTCAGAAGCTTGCCACCTTGTATGATCTGAATTGATCCAGCAAAGAATTCTCTGAAAAGCACCATTAAGATGATTTATAGTCTAATTTTGGTTGCTATAGATTCCAGAGAGAACAAGAATCCCCCACTCGCTTGGAATTCAGGCAAAGGTTCTGCTATTGATAGAGAAGCATGGCCGGCCAGGAAAAAGTCATATTTTTAAAGTTTACAGCTACCACTCCTGGTTTGGGGTTGCTATAGCAACCGAGGGCCTGAGGGTTGGGGGGAGAGCTCAAGAGATCTCAGGCTCCGGAGAGCTGATTGATAGGTCTCCCAAACACTGTTTAGACACTTCAGTGCTAGGAGACAGATAACATTCGCTTATTTATTAAAATACATGTTAAAACACCAGTCGTCTCTCTTGCCCCAGCATTCCATCCTAATCACTGTTGTTAAGGCGCCATTAACAGGCTACTGATAGGAAAGGAAGGCCGTCCCCATGAGGGAGCTAAATGCCATTTTGGGGGGTAACATGCACAGGGCTCATGGCAGGCCATGCAGGGTGTGTCATTACACTAATTTGTCATGATTGATTGCTTCACTATCCACTCCTCGACCCCCCGGGCTCTCAGGGATTTTGAGGCAAGGCTAATCCCAGTAAAGACTTCTGTTCCTGGCTCTGAGGGGCTCTGGCCAGGCTTGTGTCCAGCTGAGGCCGCTGATTTCTTTCCTGTCACGAGGCTGACAGCCTCGTCTGGATGAGTGGCAGTTTGCACCCTGAGCAGAGCGGGTGTCATCGGGCACAGGGGCCGGATGTGTATGGCCTGTCAGAGGTGACACAGCTCAGGAGACGGCCTACAGCTGCGGTCAGGACAGGCTGGGCGTGGATCCCGGTCGAGGCTATTGCTAGATTTGTGACTGAGGAAACCTCGTGGGCCCCCGTTTACTTATCTGGAAATGGGACACTGACCTGGCCTCCGTTTCTGCAGGGTTTATCGTACGCAAGGCACTCCCAGGAGGCCTCTGAGCGGATACGCTCATGCATTCCTCACAAGGCCTGACATGTTAGGTGGTTCTTCTTCATCTGGCAGACGAGGAAACTGAGGCCGAGTTTCTGAGACTGGAAACTGGAGAAGCTCAGAAACTGGAGAAGCAGCAGAGCGCCCAGGGTTCGGGGAGGAGTCAAGGAGAATGCATGTGAACTGCTCAGCACAACACAATACGTGTGCAATAGCTGGTTCAGAGTCAGGCTGCATAAATGTTATTAGGTATATACCATTCATTTTATTTTTTCCAGTTTTATTGAGGCATAATTGACAAATGAGATGGTATACACTTAAAGTGTATAATGTGACTTGATATGTAGATATTTGTGAAATGATTAATATAACCCAGTTAATTAACACATCCATCACCTCACATAGTTGCTGTGTGTGTGTGAGTGTGTGTGTGTGTGTGAGTGTGTGTGTAATAAGAACACATATAACCCAGTTAATTAACACATCCATCACCTCACATAATTGTTGTGTGTGTGTGAGTGTGTGTGTGAGTGTGTGTGTAATGAGAACACGTAAGATCTACTCTCTAAGAAAATTTCAAGTATAAGCTACAGTATTATTAACTACTAGGGGCCCAGGGCACGGATTCATGTACCTTGAAAGGAACTGTCTGCCGTGGGCACAGGGGAGGGTCTCGGCCCATCCTCCGGCCCCTCTTGCCACGGTCCCCAGTCCCCTGTCTGCAGGCATCTCTGTTCCCACCACACGCTGATGGCGCCAGACCCGCTCGCACCCGCTTGTGGCGTGGAGCGATTGGGGCCAGCACCAGCAGCAAGTGCGAGCAGGGCTGGGGCCATCAGCAGGTGTGAGCAGCAGCTGCTGCCCCGATCGCCCCTCAGAAGCAGGGGGACGTGGAGAAGCCCTCAGGGGCAATTGGAGCCAGCAGCCGTCCCTCGCACCTGCTAACAGCGCCGAGCTCGCCAGGCACCAAGGTGTGAGCAGCGGCTGCTGCCCCGATCACCCCTCAGAAGCAGGGAGATGTGGAGAAGCCCTCAGGGGCAACTGAGGCCAGCAGCGGTCACTCACACCTGCTAACAGCGCCGAGCTCGCCAGGCACCGGCAGCAGATGCGAGTGGCAGCTCCAGCGCCAGCAGTGGGTGCAAGCAGGGCCGTCGCTGGCAGTGGGTGCGAAAGGCGGCTGAAGGCCCCAATCACCCCTCAGGAGCAGGGGGAGGTGGATAAGCCCTGAGGGGTGATCAGGGCCGGCAGCCACCGCTTGCACTTACTGATGGCACCAAGCAATAGGAGCCGGTGCGCTGGGCACCAGCAGCAGGTGTGAGCGGCAGCTCCGGCGCTGGCAGCAGGTGCAAGTGGGGCCAGCGCTGGCAGCAGGTGTGAGTGCTGGGCGGGACCAAGGCGTGCAGGAGCAAAGAATTTTCAGTAACCATCAGAGGCTCACTCCGATGACAGCAACTGGCACCTCGCCTTGGTCTGGTGTCCCCGCTCACCTGCTTCACCATCCTGCCACAGCAGATGCCCACTATGTCCTGCCCTCGGCCACCTATTGCTGACGCCTGCTATTGTTCCGTGCGCGCCCCCTGGTGGTCAGCACATCATAGCGCCGGGTTGTTCAGTTGTTCCGCCATTCGGTCTATTTGCATATTAGCCTTTTATTATATAGGATAGTCACCAAGCTGTACATGGGGTCCCCAGCACTTACTCATCTTATAACAAGGCTTGTGCCCTTTGAGTAGCATCTCCCCATTAACTTTTCCATCCTTGGTGGTGGTGGCAGGTAGCAGGCCTACCCTAATCATCCAAAGCTCATCACGGTGACATTTGTCTAAGAGCATCAGTAAGCTTCTAGCAGGTATTTGGCTCCCTCCACTCCACATGATATCAAGCTAATCCTCACACCGACTTCATGAGATGAACATCTCAACTCTGAGCTGAGGTCACACAGCTGGTAAGAGGCATCGCTGGGATTTGAACCCTTCTGTTCATGGTCCACAGTTTTATATTCTACTGTGAGGGTACTCACATGAAACCATAGACTCGGCATTAGGGTGGGTCTCCCACAATCTTTTATTCAATCTGCACATGAAGTGTAAATGCCTCTACAATATGCCTGAGCAAGAAATTCTCCAGGCTTGATTGAACACCTTAAGGGTGTTCTACTGAGGGCAGCTTCATAGTTAGAAAGTTCTTCCTTACACTGAGCCCAAATCCCAAATGCCCTACAACATGAGCTCTAATCTCCAGAGCAACATAGATACAATATCTTTCCTATTTATGTGCCACTCATCACATCACATACTTGAGGAGAAACATCTTCATGCCCACCTTAAACAGATTTCTAATTTTTTTATTAATTCATCTGCCCAATTAGTTATCTAATCACTCCACAAATATTTATTGAGATTCTATTGTGTTCCAGATACTGTGCTAGACACTGGGCTACCGTGCTGGATGGGACAGGCACAGTCCTGCCTTCATGTTGTTAACATTTTAGTTGGGAAGAAAGACACTATTTTTTAAAGTTATCTGATGGTGACTCAACAATTTTAAAGGAGAAACAGAGAAATATAAGGTTCTATAGGGGTACATAACCAGAAAAAATAGGAATTGATTTGGAACTTCCCTTCCCCTTTCTTCCTGTCTTGATGTGGAGGTGACAGCTGGTGCTGTTGCAGCCTTATTGTGCATATGAGAATGAGATGCTTATAGCTTAAAATTATAGAGTAGATACGCAGAGAGAACCTGGGTCCTTGATAACACTCATGACTTGCTCAACAAACCTGGAGATGCATATGTGTCCTTATATTTTATCTAGTTCCTCTTTGGATAGAGCTCTGTGATTGCTATTTTTCATGAACATTTCTGTTACTCGCATATGGAAGCCTTCTTACCTACTACCTGGTGTATTGTTATGTCTCTTTTACATATAGGCATGGGGAGGCTCAAAAAGCAAATTTCAAAAGTTTACAGAAATTTTTAAATAGCAGAGTCAGAATTCAGTCCCAGTTTCGGTCATGTTCCAAAGCCCCAGCTCCTAACCAATACCCCCCTGCTGTACTTAATGAGTGTACGTTTTCCTACTCTGCCTTCTCTCCTCCATATATTTAAGTCCCATTTTGAAATCAAGTCTGAATCCTGGGCCCTCCATCAATCTTTCCATGGTTAAGGCAATCCATGGAGAACTCTTGCTGCATTGATTCCTATGCCTTCACTTCTACAGTGTGGCACCTACTGGCTCTCTAATGCTTCAAGTGCATAGTACCTTGGGCTCCACCCCATTGCATCTCAGGCTTCTTAAGGGCAGAGAAGTCAGCTAATGCAGATGAATATCAGGGGGTTTGGAGGTTCGTTCAATTCCTGGTTCTATCTTTTCCCTGTTGTGTGGCTTAGGGGGGAAGTCAGTTCATCAGTCTGATTTATAAAATGAAGATCATAATGTGGCCTTAAGGTATTAGTGAGAAAACTATTTGTAGAGCAATTAGCAGGGTGCCTGACTCGTAACAGTCACTCAAAATGATAGCTGCCACCGTTATTACTGTGATTTTATTCCTTGTGTACTTTCCTAGTGTGCGGCAAATGGACGACAAATAGAACGAGTTCAATAAGCAACCATTAATAGAATGGTCCATTGACTATTTCATTAAGAGCTTACTGAGATGTCATTTCATTCCAGACAATGTGCTAAGTATTTGACTGTAAAGATTTTTAAAAAGTCAAATAAAATACCGTTGGACAAATGAACAGATGACTATAATTCAATGTGACAAATTCAATAATAAAGAAGCTCACAGGGTTGGGAGGACACAGAGGAAGCGCACTTATCAAATCTAGGAAGGCTTCCACCAGGAGGTTCCAAGCTGACTCCTAAAGAGTAGCAGGAATGAGATTACAGGCTCTGAGGTTGTCTTCCAGCCCCCAGGGTTTATTGTTGCTGGGAGTGAGTTATAGGAACAGCAGACAAAGGAGTGGCGTTGGCACACCCGTGAGTAGTGACTCAGATTCATGTTTTTGATAATTGCTTTTGCATCTCAGGACCTCTCTCTAGAGGCTGGGTTAGCTGGAAACAAGCCTCCTTTTCAAGCTCCCTTTCATTGCGGCTTTTCCTCCTTTGTGGTGAACACACAAGTCATTCTGTAAACCCTCTCTCATTTCCTTTGAGGCAGGATGCATATTCTTAGAAGCAGCCTACTGAGAAACAAAGGTTAATTCTGCAGGGAATGAATTGCCAAAGCCCTGTTCTCATTTGAAGTTTTGATTGAGGGAAGCAATGTGGGTTTTTCTTTACTTTGCAAAGTTCCCTCACATCTCCAGCAGAGGCAGATCCGTTGTTGAGACTTCTCGCATGGGCACAAGTCACTGGCGAGATTCTGATTCTGCTATTCAGAAAAGGCAGGAGCCTGGCTTTGTCGCTGCTTATAGGACCTTTGGTGATGGGTGCTCAGTTGGGAGGCTCGGACCTGCCAACCTGGCCGCATACAGGGTGCTGTAAAGTCAATGGGCAGGAACAATAGTCCTTAAATATGACCCCCAAGGTTAGCGCATTTATGAAAGATCAGAAGGTCACAGAGGTCACCCTCAGTGGTTACTGGAAGCTGTGTGCCAGCTGGGGGCCTCTGACTGGCCCCATGTGGCCTGTGTGGAAAAGAGCTTGGTCTCCGACAGCTTCCCCAGAGCTCCTTTGTGCTCTGCGATAAGGATATTGCTGTATAACATGGAGTGTTTGCTGGACTGCGGGGCGCCTCATTCACTCACCGAATATTAATGAATACTTCTAGGTACCACGAGCAATTCCAAACAGCAGTGGACAAGCGTGGCTGCCACCCATGTTTTCCAAGTTCTTGTGCTGCACACAGAAGGCAAGGGAGGGGTGGAATCCACTCACCAAGCTGTGAACCCATGCGACTGCCTGCCAAGAAGGTGGGCATTTTCTCAGCCATCTGTTTACAGGGCAAATTTCTCTAATGCACGAGAAGCTGCCGTCTACGCTAGCCTTGCTCTGCGTGCGAGACAGTCATAGTGCTCACTTTTATTCTAGAAAGGGAGGGGGCGGGCTGGAAGGCATACACTGTGAGCCCCTTGAGAATCGGGTGCATGCATTTGTCCCTTCCTGAAGAGTTTAGATATGAGCTGCCTTATCATATCCTCTTAAAGGACCCTGTAAGAATTTATTCTCTTAAGTGCATTAATGAATAATGTAAAACTTACTGGTGACTCCATGGGGTAAACAGACAACTTAATCATACTCAAAATGACTTCAGATTATGCCAAGTGCTAAGAAGGAAATGAACAGTATGGTGTTCATGCAGTGAGGGGGAAGGGTGTTGCCTTAAACAAGTGGTCAATAAAGCCTTCCTTAATGATTAGCATTTGAGCTCAGACTGAAGGTACAAAAGACCGAGCCACTGAAAAGCCAGGGGTCCAAGGTATTCAAAGAGTCCAACGTCTAACTAGAGCAAGCATGTCAAACTCAAGGCCCGCATGCCTTGTTTATTTGGCCCATGTTAGCCTTTGAGTTTGACATGCTTGAACTAGAGGATGTTGTACGTGGATTTCCCAGGACACTGATTTGGGGGGAGGAGAGCTTCCCGGGAAAGCAACTGTGCTCCCATCTGGGTGCTGACATTGTGCACATGCTCAGAATTGATCGATTCCTTGCTATTCTTGGTGGGCAGAAAGTCTTTGCAAAACTTGACCTCTCCCAAGCGTTATCAATAGAGCTAATAGTGATGCTGTCAGAAATGTCCACTAACCATCAGCCATCAGGGGCTTTCTCAGTTCAATACTCTTGGTTCGGAATTTCTGCTGCCCTTGGAATGTGTCAATGTGCGTTAAAGATTCTTTCCTTACAGAAGTTCAATTAGGGTGTGATATTGATTCATTTTATGGCTTATATTTTTACATGTTTATGTGTCTGTTTTCACCAATAGACTGTGAATCTCTAGGGAGCAAGCGCTCTGTATCTTTCCACTTTGTGCTCCAACACTAAAACAGTGTATATTTCAAAACAGGCATTTAGTGAATGTTGTTGTGTTCTGATGCTCCCACACCCAACTGGTGTGTTGTTTATTTTATTTTATTTTATTTTATTTTATTTTATTTTATTTTATTTTATTTTGTAAAATATATTTTATTAATTTTTTTACAGAGAGGAAGGGAGAGGGATAGAGAGTTAGAAACATCAATGGGAGAGAAACATGGCTGGCCCCTGCACACTCCCCACTGGGGATGTGCCCGCAACTAAGGTACATGCCCTTGACCAGAATCGAACCTGGGACCCTTCAGTTCCCAGGCTGACGCTCTACCCACTGAGCCAAACCGGTTAGGGCTGGTGTGTTGTTTAGATACTTTTGATTAACTTATAACATTGACAGAGAGAGAGATAACTAAAAAATTCAAAGTCACCTCTTGAGGCTGATGACATTCACCTCTGCATGGTAAGCAACTTGAGAGCTGAGTCCATGCATGTTCCCATATGTAGGTGGTCTAGATATGAGCTGCTCCCTCGTATCCTCTTAAAGGGCCCTAAAAAGAATTCTCATAAGTGCATTAGTGAATAATGTAAAATGTACTGAAGATTCCATGGAGTAAATAAATAATAATTTTACTTTGCATATTAAGTTCAACAACCCAAAATCTCTCTGTGTGGTTTCTTTTAACCAAAGTCCCTTCTTCCTTTCTGTCCGAGGACTGTGTTTCTCTCTCCTTAATTTCCTAAAAAGCCACCGAATTCACTGACATCTCCTCCTCCGTATTTCTTGAGCATCTACTGTTACCCAAATCATTTGTCAAAACTTTCCTTCTAAACAATTACTGTACTCTGTTTAAGTGTTCTCATAACAGCTTCGAAAAGAATATGACAGTCTCCATATCACTTGCCCTACAGTTCTTGAAGTGTTTAACAGTAAGTGCTCAATTAACAGCTAGATCCATAATAGCACAGTGCAATCTATGCTATGCTGCATTATGAACAAAACAAGAGCTTCTAAGCATTCTCAGACTATTCGAGATCCAGCCCATTTTTCGGTTGCTAGGGGAGTCACTGCTGAGCCTTGTCATCACTCGATGGCAAAACAGAGTTTCCTCAGCCCCGGACTTGCCAGGACTGGGTAACTCCAGGCTGGTAAACAGCGAATAACTCCCAAGTGTGTGCACATACATATGGATGGCTATAAACCACCTCTTACCCAGTTACTTTATAGTTTAGGAACTAGTCTGATGCCCAAGACACAGAGACCCTAGATCAGTGACTGCTCCACTAACTCCTCCTTCCTTATACTGGCTTTTTAAAAACCGACCTTGCACAAAGCTCACAGCACCTGCCTGAATGCACTCCCTCACCTCAACTAACTGGACTAGAGCAGGCATGGGACCCCAGGGGACCCAATCACCTTCCCTCTCCTGGGAGTCTGGAAAGGAGGCATGGGAACGGAAGGAGAAGCTGAACCAGAAGCTCCTGTAGACCGTGTGCAAGAAGGTGAGTGAGAAGAGCAGTGGCACTGGAGAGAAGAGATGACGTGGTCACAGACAGAGTGAGAGTTCCAGATGGTTTCAGTTTCCACGAGGCTTACTGCAGTTGTCTCCATGAGTCTCTCTGTCTTTACAACAGCTCCACTTTCTGTGTCCTCCTTTGAGTGTGTGTGTCTGGGCCACAAACCAAACTATCTCTGACCAAGCACCCCTTTCTCCAAACAGAGACAACCATCCCATCTCTGTGAGCTCCCCGTGCACCGTGCACATGCGCCCCTCTTAACACATGGAGTTATAATCCGTCACTCACAGATTCCTTCCTTACCAGGCTGTCGGCAGACTGAAGTCAAGGTCTGTGAATTCCTCCCTTATCCCTGCTACCTAACTCCGCACTGGAGACATAGTGAATGCCCAATAAATGTCAGTTGAATCAGATTGAGAACCATGTCATCTGCTGAATGAAATCATGTATGTATCAAGTTATCCTAAGCCCTTACTGTTTCCACAGAAGACCAGGACTCCACAATCAGCTTACAGCCATGTCTTTACAAGGTGCACCAATTACAGGCTGCTTTGGGGACTTTTTTTCTAAAAATAAGCCCATTCCCTTAATTGCATCACTGGCTCCTCGGACCCCGCGGACCCCCTGTGGGGCTTTTGAATGCACACTCTGTGCAGGCCTGCATGCACAATACCGAAGATTGCCACCAGAGGCATTTTTCATTATGGAACAAGCCCTTGACTCACCGCTTCAGACTAATGGGATCACACAATTAGATGTGCTGGACATTTTTTTTTCTTTTGTTTCCTTCTGATTATAAGGATCATGCAATTGGACATGATGTTATAGTGGCATTATGGGTAATTTTGGTACCCACTTCCCCGGATCAGAATCCATTTTCCCACAATACCTATCTTGCTCTGCCCCAGCCGTCAGCAGCCCTTGATCCAAAGCTTGGTATGGGTTCCACGAGACACATAGTGAAGCCCATCAAAGCTGTCTTTTCTGCCACTACAACCAAGATTTTGTGACAAAAACAAGGCATTGTGGGGGTTTTTTCCCCCTGTAGACTGTGTAGTTCACCAAAATGCTGCCAAATTGGATTTAATAAAACAAAATTTCAACTCAGAAAACAAAATTGATAGGGTTAGTCAATTTTAAAAATCTGTATTTTAAAAGAATAATATGAAATGTTTATCCAAAAGTGTGGGTGAAAAAACCGTGAACATGACTGAACTGGGTTTCATTAGAAACAGCACGGAAATCATTAGAAACAGCATGGGAAGGTGGCCATCTGTGCTCACCTCCCCTCAGTTTTGCCCGGGTATTTCAGAATGAGCTAATAAGAAATAGTAAAACCTGTTTTACATTGCAGTTCCTTGTGAGAATCCATAAAACCTGAATCTTTATACATTGAAAAAATCAAATATTTAGAACATCATGTGTACATAATTTGTACATAAATGCATAGGAGTTTAATGCTATCTTGTATTGGGTAATCCGGAATTAGATACTTGATTAGTAGGCCACTTGATCTATGTGTAATGGGAGTTCTCAAACCGACAGGCACATTTGAAAACCAGTGGAGCTTTTAGGATGTTTGCTCCTCAGATCAATTACATTAGAATCTCTAGGTGTAAGAGCCAGGCCTTGGTGTTTTTTGTTTTTGTTTTCCTTTTTTCCCCCCCACTTTATATTAGGCCTTGGTGTTTTTTAAAGCTCCTCAGACAAGAGCCATGATCCTCACAAAGATTTGGGGATGCAAATCATCTGTTCCCATTAAACAGCAAACCTCTTACTTCCCCAAACATGTCCTCAACCATCTCATCCAGGCATACAGGACCTGGACAGGATAATGAGGACCAGACCTGGGGCTCTAAAACACAGATGGGTGCATATGTCCCTGGGTCACACAGGCACAAGTTAGATACCGCAACAAGCACATCCTCCACTGAAAATGCACAAAACACGCTTTCTATTAACCCACGTTAGCATGGTTGGGGGTCAGAGTAAAGACTGGTGGCTGAGTTGTTACCAGTTTATATATCCTGGGGGCAGGGAGCACAGGGTGGGGTCAGCCAGTGGTCACTATCAGGAATTAGTCACCAATCGTTCTGAATGCCTTAGACTCTGCCCTCCTGATTACAAAGTACAAGCTAGAATAATGTAAAATAATGCCAACAACCCTTCCAACAGAATAAACAAGACTTTTTAGATATATGGATAAGACATTATACCTTCCCAATTATAAAACATTTAAATTAAATATTTAACTATTATTCAGTTGGTCAACAGTTATGATGTGGCCACTGGTGAGGTGAAGTGAAATCAGCACAATCCAATTGGAGTAAAGGATACCTGCCCCTGGGAGGAATTCAGGTTGGGAGCGACTTTAGAAGTCAAGCAATCCACCTTCTCTAGTGTATGTATTCTGAGGCCCAGAGAGGACTAAAATGAAGGTTCCTAATTCTAAGACCACTCTTCCTACCTTATCCTGAAAGTCTATTTTTCTTGATCCCATCAGCAGTTGACTTCTATTTATTTTTTTTATTTTTATTGAATTTATTGGAGTGACACTGGTTCACAAAACTATACAGGTTTCAGGTACAAAATTCCACAACACATTATCTGTACACTGTAGAGTGTGTTCACCACCCCAAGTCAAGTCTCCTTCCATCACCATTTATTCCCCTGTACCCTCCCACCTCCCTGCAACACCCTTCCCCCAGCAATCACCACATTGTTGTCCATGTCCATGAGTTTTTTTCCACTTTATTTTCTTTTTTGCTCAATATCTCCACCACCACTACCAGCCTTCAAGCCACCCCACTCCCCAACAGCTGTTGGCTTGCTCTCTATCTATGAGTCTGTCTCTATTTTGCTCAGCTGTTTTTTTTCAAAGCACAGGTTCCTCACTCCCCTGTGGTGGATTAATAGTATTTTGGGAAGAACATGGCTGCAGGAGGATAAGGAGTTTCCATAGCTGAACTGGGCAGAGCTAAGACTTGCACACTAGGCTCTCCCTCCTAATCTAGAATAAGCAAAAGGTGTTGGCCGCAGATAAACCAAACACATTCTAGCCTGAACTGCCAGCTCAGAAAAGGATTAGCTGAGTCATCTAGGAAAGGACAGTTCACCTCTTTGAACCTCAGTTTCCTCATAAGTCAAATGCATATAATGAAAAATCTGTCTTGCAGGATAACTGGGAAAATACAGTGCAATCACCAGGGGTCAGCAGGCTTTTCTGTAAAAAGGCCAGATAGTGAATATTTTAGGCTTAGTGGGCCCATGAGGTCTGTGCTGCATATTCTCTCTCTCTCTCTCTCTCTCTCTCTCTCTCTCTCTCTCTCTACTTTGAAAATGTAAAAAATAAAATAAAAAACATTCCTAGCTCATGGACCATTCAGAATCAGGCCATTGGCTGTAATCTGCCACGGCCTTTACCAGCTGGGAAGGGGGTGGGGGTGAGGTAGAAAAGGGTATAGGGCAGATAAATGGTGATGGAAGGAGACCTGACTTGGGGTGGTAAGCACACAATACAATATACAGATGATGTATTATAGAATTGTATACTTGAAACTAAATAATTTTATTAACCAATGCCACCACCCCCCTCAAAAAAAATACCAGTTGGTCCAAGAATGCAGGAACCAAGCATATTTCACCTCTGCAAATTCAGCACCCAGGACAGCACCAGCTGCTTGGGTATCTGCTCAATAAATACCTGTTAATGAATAACATAGGTAAAGGGCTTGGTCTAAAGTCTAGGGAGTAGAAATTACTTTGTGTTTATTTAATGTTGTTACTGTTGCTTGCATAGTTCCAACACTATGAGACAATATATAAAGATATGGGTAAAGGGGGATTGAAATGGGTTAATTAGCTAATTAAAGAATTGAGAGGGAAAATAAGCAATTGGGATCTAGAGTATCTAGGAAAATCTCACAGAGGAGGTGGCACTGGTCTGAGCTTGGAAGGATGGGGAAATTTTGGATAAATGAAGAAGCTAATTATAAATGTGTTCCAAGGGAAGTAAAAAGTAAGCTATGCACCTGCCACTGTGCCATGTTTTATATATGTTGGCAGGACAAGGTTATGGTTTAACAAATATACCTCAGTCTGTGACTCCTTGGGCTATGGAATTCAATGGTAATTGGAGAAGAAATAAGCAAATTCCCATAGGGAACTTTCCCATAAGATCTGACCCCTTATCATGTTTGAGTTTCTGTGACAGTAGACTATCTCTGATGGCAAAGATGGCCCTGAATAACCAGTGACCTTGAAAAGATACAAAAGGCCCTCTCATGACCCACCATGAAATAAAAGGGAAATCAGTCCAGTTATCTTGGTTCAGTGCCAAGATCTCAACAGCCATAGGCACTGATTCTGCACAAAGATTGTGGCTAAGCCTGGAAATTTCAAGCGTCCCGACCCTCTGAGCACTACAGCTGTATTTTTGGATTATTGGCTGTGCATGTGTGTGTAAAACGAAGACCTGTAAGTGAAACTCCAGCCTAGGAAAGCATGGAGCAACTGTGGTTGGGTATCACCTCAGAGAGAGACACTTTCTCCTTCCTCCTCCTCCCACTCTACACGTGCCCCACCCCCCCCGTCACATGCTCCAAGGAGTTATTGCCGGGCCAGCACTGGGGTTGGAGATTTTGCTAATCATATCCCTAAACAAAATGTGACTTGATTTATACCTCCAAGCTTGTGAATGGTAAAGTGCCAGCCATGTAAACATTATTACATTTAATTCTCCCATCCTCTTTATCAGATGAGGAAACAGTTTCAGAAGTAAAATAACTTTCTCTCGTTCACCCAGCTAAACAATGGAGTTCGGTCTCTCTTTTTTTTCCACTAAACCACGTGGTTTATCCAAAGAATCTATAATAATAAAGGGTAATATGCTAATTAGACTAGATGTCTTCTGGATGTCATCCTGGACGTCCTTTCTGACAAAGCCGGGGCCAGAGGGAAGTCAGCCCGGGGGCCTGGGGGCCTGCTGGTGGCCAGAGGAGGGAAGCCGGTGCCAGCAGCTGGGGGAAGGAAGGCCTATACTTGCACGAATTTTCGTGCATCGGGCCACTAGTGAATTATAAATGACTAGCATCAGCTCACTTCCCAGAAAGGGATTTTGAAGAGCAGAAGGCTCTGACTCTCTACACAGGGGTTTGATACTCAGACAGGGGAGGCAGACAGAGCGAAGATAAACTTTGAAGTTGTTTTCCTCAAGTAGAGAAAACCCAGACTTCTTCAATCAAATAAACAGGTTCTCAGGGTCTAACTTGAGTACTGGAGCTTAGATGATGACAACACCCGGAGGGTTGGCAGACCACTGTGGCCAAGAAAATGCACACAAACATCAGGACCAGGGTGGCAATGCAAGCTTTGTGAAGCCGCTGTCAGGAGTCAAGAAGACAGGCATGGACCAAGGAGACAGCGCATGCCCCAACTCCCACATTCTGACTAATTGGCCGTGTCTATTAAATGTAACCCCTACATTCATATGCTACATAGGCTATTTCTAGTACAGACACAAGTATTTGGTCTATTTCACTCAACTCTTCAAGATTGATCAATAAAACATGTATATGGTGCCTGTATGTCTGGCAAAGAAAATAAAAGAGGAAGAAAGAAAGAAAGAAATGAGCTCAGTGAATATGAACAGTGCTTGGCTTTCAGAAGGCACCTAGAGACCCTGAGTAAACCAGGCAGGTTCAAGTCTGTGATAGATTTCTGCTGTCCAATTTAATATTTAATATTTTAATATTTAATCCTAAAGCTATGTGCTTGATTTCTTAAGTTACAGAATATTAAAACATGAAGCTCTTAAAAGCACTGAGTGTTTTAGTTCAGGGAGAGAGCACAACCCTCGCTAAGTGACAGGTGACGCTGGGTGTCTTGCATTATTTGTTTTTAAAAATCAAGGACTTATCTCTTAAATATTTATTATTAATGCAACAATAGTGCTACCTGGTATTTATATAGCACCTTGTCTTCTGAGTACTCTGGCTGAGTAATATCATCTGTCTTCATGAATTTCATTGTCAGGAAGAAGACGGAACTAACTTTTCTCTTCTTACAGCAAGGAAGCAGAGGCCCAGAGTTGAAAGGAATTTTCCCCAGTCACAGAGTTAACCCAGTGGACTTACTCACAGAGAAGCTGCCTCCTGCAGGCACCCCGACTGGGGATCAAACCCACAACCTGAGTATGTGCCCTGACTGGGGATCAAACTGGTGACCCTTAGGTGCACTGGTCGATGCCCAACAAACGGAGCCACACTGGCCGGGGTGGGGTTCACGTGTTGACCTGTGCCAGGAAGCCCCTGTAGAAGGAGCAGGTGACTCCCTCCTTAGAGAGCCTTGTCCCTGGGGAGCTCTCGCCACATGTCACTTCGTAAAGATGAGGGGGGCTTCCCCGGGATGTTAGGCAGGTACTGAAGACAAGTCAGAGAAAGCAAGCCCATGGCTGGCACTGCTGGGCCCTGGAAAATGTCATGGTCGGAGTCCCCCCTTTCTCTCTTCTAGAAATAGCCAGGTTTGCTTATTCTTGGGGGTGAACAAATAGCTGTGGTTTCTGTTCACTGGAGGAATCCCAGTTTCCTGACTGTCCCCGGAATGTTGACGGGCATGCAATGCAGCTGGAGAGAAGCTGCGGCTCCTGGGCCAGGTCAGCTGCTAATGAACTTGTCTTCGGTCAAGTGACAGAACCTCAAGTTACCCACCGGCAAAACGAAATGCTCTAAGCCAGATGGTTTGTAAGGCTTTTTATCAACTTAAAATTCTATTATTCTGTGGTGAGTTTGGAGCATAAATAGACACCAACTGTAGAAAGGCAGCTGGGCTGAGAGGCAAAGCATGACTGGGGTCACATGAACGTGTGCGTGAATCCTTGTTCTGAGATTCGCTCACGGGGTTACTTAACGTCCAGGGTAGCAGTTACTGCAAAACGAAGACAAAAGTGCCAACCTGGAAAAGTTGGTAGGAAGATGACATGAGACGTCATATGGAGTAGAAAGTCTGGCACAAAATTCACGTTCTGTGACCGCTCCACGCACATGTGGAATGGTGCTGGGTCTCGCCAAGTTTCACCTTCAAGTACCAGTGGCCAGAGCCTGTTCTGCGAGGGCTTCTTTTCTGAACTTAGTGTTTCCTGTTATCGGAATATTGTGTGCTTATAGTTCAAAAAGTCGGGGTATGAAGAGGCTTAAGTGCAAAACAGCATCCTCTTGCTCACCCCTCGCCACCACTGAATACTGCTCCTCAGAGGAAATAATGTTTATTAACTTTTAGCCCTTCTGGGTAGTTTCCCTCCATATTCTAAATAACAGGTTTATACTGTTGTTTCTTAATTTGTCAATTTTAACTTCCTGTTGATGGTATTGGAAGATGTAATCTTCTTCTCCCTTCCCTTTCCTTCTCTCCCTCTCTCCCTCCCTCCCCTTTCCCTCTCTCTCTCCCCCACCACATACTCTCATCTTGTCAATTCTGTAATACTGCATCTTTTGTTATACCAATAATCAGAATGTGCATCACTGTAGCCATTGAGCCGAGTAGCATACAATGATTCCATTTCTCCCCATACAGGTTTAGTTCTTCCTGAAGTGATTGCCCTCCCCTTTGATTTTCTATGCATCTAACATGCATTCTTCCCAGAAATCTCCACCAGAACTCCAAACAAATTTTAATGTGATAAAATTCATCAGTAAGCTATCCGTCCTTTACCTAGAAGGCGCCCCTCCAAGACACCTGTGTCATCTAGCTCTCCAGATCTGCTCCATAACTGTCATCCTGCATCACCCACCCCTTCCTATCCTTCACCACTTTCCCATCCTCCTGGGACTTTCTTTAACCTCTTGCTCTTTAGAATCCCATTTCCATGCTTCCATATTTTCTCTTTAAATTTTTTTATTTCATTCTTTTTTTTTTTTCAGCAAGGCACATCCTCTAACATCTCAGGTAAATGTTTGAGTCCTTGCATGTCTGAAAACAGTCTTCATTATATCCTTGTTCTTGAGTAACTGTGTGGATATCAAATTCTAGGTTATAATTCTGAGAGCATGGATCTCTTGTCTTCTAGCTTCTAGTATTTCTGTTGAGAAGTCCATTGTTAATTCCTTTTTCTTAATAATCTACAAGTGATCTGTCATTATTCCCTTGAAGATTTTAGGATTATCTCTGCCTCCTCAGCAGAGATAATTCTGTAATTGTAAAATTGTGTGCCTTATAATGAGTTTTAAAATTTATTTTACTGGATACTCAATGAATCTCTATAGCCTGGAGCTTCATATCTTTCATTTCTGGGTGATTTGATAGCACCCGTGTTTTGATTATCACCTCTCTGCCAGTTTCTGTGTTCTCTCTGCAATTTCTGGTAGTTATGTAGACAACTTCTACTTTTGTTTCTCTACTTCTCTTATTTTTCATTCCATCTCTTTGACTTTTGTTTCTACCATTTTGGAAATTTCCTGAATTTTCTCTTTCAACTATGCTTTTGAAAGTTTGTCCCATCTTCCATATTTTTAAATTCTCAGAGTTGTTTCTTGCTCTCTTATATTTCATTTTTTATAGCATCCTACTTTGGTTGCATTGATGAGATATTTTCTCTAATTTCTGTGAGGATCTTCACTATTATTTGAAGTTTTCTCTGGCTTCCTGCATGGCTTCTATTTTTCCTCAAATTCCAGTTAACTATTTGTATGTTTTGTTTTTCTTCCCATGTTGAAGACTTTTCTCAAGTGGCTAATATGAGTTAATATTTAAATGAGGCACGCGCGCACACACACACACACACACACACACACACTCATTGAAGGATCTGTGGATGTGATTCATCAATTGACATTCATAAAAGAATTTGACTCTCATGAACCAAGCCATTCCATTGGGATAATCCTAAGTGTTAGTCTCTGTAGTTATTTTTTCTTGGTCCTCTCTGTTTCTTTCAGAAAGAGTCTTCTAATCTTCTATCTTGAGGTGTAATCCTGGCTGCCAGTATTCCAGGAGTCCAGGGAAAGAGGGCTGGGCAGCCTTACCCTTCAGTACACTGACTTTCATTCAATCCTTTTCTCTCCATGCCTCGCACGCTCATTATTCTCTGTGCTTGATATTTCTGGAAAAAGAGCCATCCTAATTCAATTTTTCCAAATCTTTACCTCCCATTCTGTGCTTGGTTTCACAAGATGGGGTTGGGTATCTGGGAGTCTATCAACGGACTCTCCTGTTACCAACGCCCTTTGCTCATGATTCTGACGTAATTGGTACCTCCAATAACTGAAACTTCCTGAACTTCCTGAGGTTCTGTGACCTAAATCAACTTGAATTTTATTTATATCCCCCCTTGACAAGTCCTCAGATTTTAGTTTTCTTCACTCTGTTACTTCAGTTACCATTCATTGATCCGCATTCCATTGCTCAACATTTGGTTGACATTTCTTATCCATTATTGTCTCCCATCTTGTTCTCCTTTCCCCCATCGAGTTCAAGTTTCTCACTATTTATAACATTTCATCCCTTTGGTGCCACTGAAGTGGGAGTCTCCAGAGAGGAATGGAGGTAAATGTATGTGTTCAATCTGCTATATCTATGTGGAAGCCTATTGGGGAGAGGGGTTTGGTGAAAGGATCTGCATGTGGATGACAAAGGAAAGACACAGAGAATGTGCTTCCCGGGCAAAGTCTCTCTCTGAGTTGCTAATTCACAATGGCCTCATTTCTTAGAGTAACAGAAAGTATTTAGGGCCATTTTGACCTCCTTAAAGATCTAGATAAAATTACTTTGAAGTCCAACCTCACATCCTGTCCTTCCTGAGATTCCCATGATTTCCAAGGCATATACTTTTATAAGGCACCCTTTTCTCTGCTAAGATGGAGTGAGATTGTGCATAGAGATATAGAGATATAGAGAGATATCTATATATATTTGCTGCCCTTGACATCACCTCAAATCTGTGACACAAGACTTCTCTTTATAACTTGAATTCACCACCTCTCTTCCCCTCATACATATAAAAAAAAGACCCTTCTGCAGAACATCTGCATAGAGCAGACTTTTACTGTGGATTGGAAAGCAATCAACCTTTCCCTAGAATGACGTCTGCTAGCAGATGGTGAGATTTTAATTTTCCCCACCCTGCTATACCATGATGTCTATGTGTACATTTACTTCTAAAGTGAACACAAAAATTCAAATTGTCTGGATTTTCTATATATCCTGATAGAAGATCTGAGGAAGGCCCTGGCCAGTAGTTCAGTTGGTTAGAGCGTCCTCCCGATATGTGAAGGTTGTGGATTTGATCCCAGATCATGGCACATACAAGAATCAACCAATGGATGCATAAATAAGTGGAGCAACAAATCAATGTTTCTCTTTCTCTCTCACTCTCTCTATTTCTCTCTCTCAAATTAATAAGTATTTTTTTAAAAAGAAGTTATAGTTTTCAATCAAGGAAAATGAAGGTCTGCTATTATCAGCTAAGAATCCTCATAAATAATGTTTAACAAGACATATCTGCTTTTGGTTTCCAAATCCACAGAAAGAAATAAGATATTTAGAATAAGGCTAAGGGGCAACATTATTTCATTTAACCTTCTTAACAACCTTGTGAGATATCATTTCTTACAATTTTACAGATGAGGCAACAGAGATTAAATAGCTTCCCTGGGCCACAGAGCTAGAAATTAGCAAAGCCAGGAACTGCAATAATAACTTGCACTGTCACCACTGTGCTTGCTATTCATAGAATCCAGATGGAGAGATCCATAGATAGACAGAGATGCAGATATATGTGTAAATACACACACACACACACACACACACACACACACAGTAATACACTGTATAACACATCAGTCAACAACGGGCCACATACAGGACAGTGGTCCATAAGATTAGAATGCAACTGAAACATCCCTATCGCCTGGCGAGGTCGTATTCATATGGATGAAACCTCCCTATTCTGGAAACGGATGCCTGGAAGGACTTTCGCCCTTAAAGAGGCCAAGTATACTATACTGGCAAGTAATTTTCCTTCACCATCAGCACTCACAGACACACCAGTCACTTTCACATTATGTAATGAATAAGATTCTTGAATCATTTCAACCTCCCAGAGCTTGTAGTAAATTCAACATTGTAGTGAGGCCCAGCCTTGTCTTTCAACGCCGCAAACAAACTGCCTTTGCCGTGCACGCTGTGCAGGTCTGGAGCCTAGCAGCAACAGGCTGTACCGCATAGCCCAGGTGTGTAGTAGGCCATGCCATCCAGGCTTGTGTAAGTGCACTCCATGATGTCACACAATGATGAAATCACCTAACCACGCACTTCTTAGAACATATCCCCATTGTTAAGTGACATATGACTGTACATTTAAATATACACACATATACAACTTTCCACTCTCATGAGATTATTCCTGTTTCTCTGACTTAGAAACTAAGGCTCAGAGAAGTTAAGTAATATGCCCAAAGTAACACAGCAGGGTCCAAGACAAGGTTGAAATCCAAAGCCACCTGACTCCGAAGTTTGTATTCCTTCCATTTCTTCCTGCTGCCCTCATTAACTAGCCTTCAAAGATCCGCCCCCCACAATCCCTTCCAACCTGCACATACATGTCACCTGTAACATGAAAAAGTGGAACATATTTCCCCAATCCTTGAATCTTGGCTGGCTTTGTGACTTTGACCAAGAAAAATGTGGCCAAGTGACATTCTGGGACTCTAAACTCAAAAGTCAAAAAACTAGCAGTTTCTATTCCCTGCTTCTGAAAGTCAGACACCATGTGAGAAACCAAAGTTATGTGGAGAGACCACACGGAGAGGAACCGAGATGCTCATTCCCAGCTGAGCCCGCAGCTGAGCATCAGCACCGATCGAGAGCCATCCGAGCGAGCCATCTGGGTGGGTCCAGCCCAATCATGCCCTCAGACTACTTCAGTGTCAGTCAGTCAACACCATGTGGGGCAGATGAGCCACCCAATTGGGCTGTCAGCCCAGAGAACCACAAGCTGTAATACACTGATTATTGTTTTGAGTCACTGAGCTTTGGGGTGTTTTATTATGAAGCAAGAGACAACTAAACCTGCCTGCCTTAGAAGATAGGCCCTGTGACTTCAAAGCCAGTCCTCTTTCAAATGAAGACAATGCCACAGTCTTTTCCACCAAACATAGAAATGACATGAATCCTTTGGTACCTAAGAATAATAGCATCTAAAAACAAGGCACTCAAGGAGAGTATATAGTTTGGTAAGAGTGGCTAGAAACAGGAACTGTTACTTATTTACTATTTGGTGAGAGTATAAATCCTGGGAGGTTCCTGGGAGATAATTTGGCAATATGGATGTATGAGACATCTTATAATGCTCAAGTTCATTGACCCAGAAGTATCACTTCTAGGCATTTTTACCTTCGGAGCCATAATAGAGTGCAAAGATTTTTTTTTTCTATGTTTAGCACAGTACTCTTTATAATAGCAAACACATAACAAATAGAGAGAAAAAAATGAGGGTGTTAGAGACAGAGATATAGAGATGATAGAGATAGAGATAGAGATAGAGATAGAGATAGAGATAGAGATAGAGATAGAAGGTGCCCAAATATCCAACAATAGGGGATTTGGGTAAATAAATTATGGTATATTCATATAATAAAAAATTATCATACTGCCACTGAAAATAATGCAATGGAAGTCTTTTTCATGCCATGGGCATTCATTCAACATTAAGAGGGATTAGGCCATATATGAAGCAATGTAAATAGTTCCCACTGGTCTTTGCAAGCAACAACAATAATAACTAACACCAAGAGAGGGCTTCCTGTGGGCCAAGCACTGCTCAAGGACCTACCATCCAAATAAATAATGGCCCTCTCTCAGTAGTATGATTATTTCCTTATACCTTTTTAATGGTTACTGGGTATTTTTAATAAACATATAAGAATATAAATACCAACTGATTACTATAAACTTGGACATACCTTTAAAAGTAGGTTGGTAACTTTGGGAATTCTGGGATGATTAGAGCAGCAGCTCTGCCATTCTGAGATTGCGATGCACGCAACCACACATTCCCACGAGGCACTTTTTGGAGTGGCAGTTTGAGCTGAAATCCTGGGCTGTATAATCTTGGGCCAATTCTGGGACATCTCCTGGCCAGTGCCCAGTTCTGTTCCTGCCACATGCATTCGGCAAGGATTCCAGAGTGGTTCTCCACAGGGGGTGGACCAAGTGAGCGTTCAGTTTGATTACAATCTGGAAGTTAGAAGGTCTCTGGGCACTCAGAACACATTGCTTCCTTATGCTCCATGAGCCCAGGAAGCAGGAGTCTCCCTGCGTTCTGACCCTCCTGCAATTAGAAATGTGGTTTCCAGCAGGAGTTCCATCGTCGCGTGAAAAGCAGACAATAGCCTTTGGCTCTCACAAGATCAGAGAGCCCGGCTCTGCAAATTGGCTAAATTTATATTGCACACTAGACCCTGTGAATAAATAACAAGGAGATTCTTTTGTTGGCTGGGAAATAATCTATACAAATTCTATCTTAACCGTGGTCTCTCAATAGGCCCGACAAGCGCCAGCAGGCAGGAGGCAGATCAGAGCCCGGAACAAGATCTCGGGGGTTTGGAGCGTCTGTAACGAAACGCTACACCTGCTGCCTCTCCAAATGGAATTGATGGGATAAAAATTTAGTGCCCAAGAGTCACCCTGTGCTTGCTGCCCAGACTTTCAGTGTCTGGAGTTTAAGGACGGATTTCCCTGGAGCCTGGAAGTGAGCTGAGCGGTGGCCTGGCACCTAAGGGAAGTGACGATAAACAAACTGGGTGGGACAATCACTAACCATTGGCCACTCTGTCAGTTAAGAGTCTTGGTGTGACTCCAACCCGTTTCCACACTGCCTGTAGCACAAAGGGAATTTATCCACTCATACAACCGCACATTTCAGGGCCTAGTTCAGCTGCAGGTAAGGCTTGATCAGGGGCTAAAATGATGTCAATAAGTTCTAATTTCTCTCCCCTTAAATTGCAACTTGCTTCACCTCTTGGTGGCTTATTATTTTTTTTTGACAAGTTTTTCTATCATGGTCAAAGACAACTGAAATGTTTTCAGAACTTACATCTTTTCGGTTTCAAATTCCTTGTGGAAAGAGTGAGATTCTCCCAGGGGTCCATCCGAAAGCTCACTGTGCTTCCCTGGCTGTAGGTCACACAGCCACCCCTGCACTAGCCACTGTGGCAGATGACTAAATCTACCTATGACCCAATGGAGACCTGGTTCACGTCTCTTCCCTTGCAGTTAGGGAAGGTGGGAGGGGGCTCATCGCCACCAAAAATAAAAAGCATGGATTGAAATAAGAGAAGGCTGATGGACCCAGCACTAAATCAAAGTATCCCTAAAAAGATGCCTCAAATCCTACCCAGATATTAAAGAAAATGTCCATTGTGCTCTTTAAAGCTACTTAACATTCCTTCTCTACAGGGTCTTGAGGCATGACCCATAGTGGGGAGGTCATCCCCCACCTCATCTTGCAACCCTTCTGATGGACCCAGCACTAAATCAAAGTATCCCTAAAAAAATGCCTCAAATCCAACCCAGATATTAAAGAAAATGTCCATTGTGCCCTTTAAAGCTACTTAACATTCCTTCGCTACAGGGTCTTGAGGCATGACCATAGGGGGGAGGTCATCCCCCACCTCATCTTGCAACCCTAACTCCTCCTGGCAGGACCCATCCATGCCTCCTGCCTTCCTTCCTTGCCCTGCCCCTCTTCTCAGGCATGTCCTGCAGAAGGCAGGGAGTTGCCTCCACAGCATAGCAATAGCTATCACTTCCATTTACTTAGTCAATAGCAGACATGGTGTAAGTTCCTTTATGTAAAAATCTCATGTAAGCCCCACAGAAATTCTTGGAGGTCCCATCTGTTGTTCATAAGAGGAAGAAAATGAGGTTTGGGAAGATAAATAACCTCATCCAAGATCAAACTAAGTGTAAGAAAAAGGGCTAAATGTAGATGATTTCTGAGCCAGTGCTCTTGACTACACAATGATTTGGTCATCTCCTCTCTCCAGCCACCTGAACCAATTCCACATGGCAACGCTTCCACTTGCCCCCTCTTCTTAGATCTGATGGTTCCCCTGTATGGCCTCCATTACCTGCCTTCCTGCCTTAACTGTAAATATGAACTTAGGACAGTGATGGCGAACCTTTTGAGCTCGGCGTGTCAGCATTTTGAAAAACCCTAACTTAACTCTGGTGCCGTGTCACATATAGAAATTTTTTGATATTTGCAACCATAGTAAAACAAAGACTTATATTTTTGATATTTATTTTATATATTTAAATGCCATTTAACAAAGAAAAATCAACCAAAAAAATGAGTTCGCGTGTCACCTCTGACACACGTGTCATAGGTTCGCCATCACTGACTTAGGATGTTAAGCTCCAGACCCTGGCTGAAAGTCCAATGCCTTTTTTCTTGCCAGGCTTATCTTATGGATATGACTATGGTTTCTACTTGAAGACTCCCCCGTGGTTGGCCCCAGGGATCCTGCCCACGGCTTGTATTCTTCATTCCTCTTCTTCTTTATTAGGAAAACCCACTCTGATGGTATTTTATTTTATTTCTTACCTTCCCTGCTAATAAGAAGCTTCCTCCCAATAAGACAGGTAAGCCAAAAATTTTTAAAAAAACACACAAAATCAAGTGCCCCATAGCAATATGCAAAGATGCTTAATGTCACTGATAATAAGAAATATGCAAATTAAGACTCCGCTGAAATAACCACTTATAGATTGGTAAACATGCAAAAGATGGCCTACAATGTGGTTGGTGAGACTGTAGAGAAGTCGACTCGTTCATATATACTGGTGAAAATGGTACAACCCTCAAGGAGAGGAAACTGTCAATGTTTACAAAAAACGATCTGTGCATTTAATCTTTGACTGGCAGTCCTACTTCAAGGGTTCCATGCCAAGGAGTTGTCAAAGCACAAGCCTATTCATTGTGGCATTTTTGTAACAGAGAAGACTGGAAAGTACCCAAGTACCCATCAATAGGGGGCCAGCTGAAAAGGCTATGATACACCCACACAAGATAGCATGATGCAACTGTAAAAGAGGAATGAGGACTTCAATTGCTCCTCATTGTTTGTGATGCTATAGTTGCAAATTCACCTACTAGCTAAAATGTATTTGTAACCCCAAAGCCAATATCAAGGGCACTTCTGCAGTCATTCCCAGACACACACATACACAGAACAGCAAAAAAAAAAAAAAATTGAGTTGTTGAATGTGCACATCTCCAACTGAGCTCAAACATGGCAACCCTCTACCTTCTTTTGTCAGTTCTCATATTGTAAGTTTAGGGGTCTTTCACACAGTATTTAACACCATGTTCTTCACATTTTTGTGCTCTTTGATGGTGATTTCACTGTTTAAAATGACCACAAGCATAATGCTGAAGTACTATCAAGAGGTCCTAAACAGCCCAGCTGGCATGGCTCAGTGGTTGAGTGGTTCGATTCCCTGTCAGGGCACATGCCTAGATCTGAATTATGGGCTTGATCCCAAGTGGGGGGGGGCATTCAGGAGGCAGCCAATCAATGATTCTCTCTCATCATTGATGTTTCTGTCTCTGTCTCTCTCCCTTCATCTCGGAAATCAATAAAAATATATGTATTTTAAAAGATGTCTTAAACAAAAAGAAACTGTGATGTGCCTGTCAGAGAAAATGCATGTTGTGTTAAATAAGCTTTGTTCACGAAGAGATATAGTGCCCAAGTTTAATGTTAGTGAATTAACAATATAGATTAAATAAGGTGTCTTTAAAGAGAAACATACATAAAACAAGGTTCTATTGTGATTGGCTGATGAAAATGTTGTGACCAGAGGCTCACAGGAATCTGTGTGTTTCCCAGGGCAATGTGTGGGTTTGCTAATTCAGTGTCCATTGCAACTTCACAGAAAGTAACCACAAAAGATGAGAATTTCCTGCGTCTCTATAAAGTGGTCAGATACGATCACCAGGGTACATTTTTAAATTAAAAAGTAAGGTGCAAAAGAATGGTTATAGCATGCTCCTTTTTACCTAAGAAATGGAACAGATATAAATAAATATTTATTAGCTTATATATAAGAAAAGCAATGGTGGAATAAACAAAACAACAACAAAAGGGTTACCTAATGCAAGTGGTAAGAAACATACAGAAGGGAGAGAAATAGAACCCAGACTTCTCTGAATGCAATCTGTTCCAAATATATTACTTTTTCAGCAGGTAAATATTTCATAAAATTATAAAAAAAATTTAAATCAAACTTAAAAATATCAATCCCTAAATATCTGAAGCAGAATTAAATAAACTAAACCATATATCAAATTGGTGGCATAACAGTAAGGAATTAGGTTAAGCCACTTTAAACTACAGTCATTTGCCTGCATGTCCCTGCTGAGATGCAGCCTAAGGTTGCAAACAACTGCAAAGAGGTTGCATGTTGTTTTCAGAAATCATCTTTTTAGTTATAATATTGATTTGGTTATTCTGGAACTGTTGTAAAAATGTGGTAGAATAAGGCAAGTGAAAAATGATGTTGGTGTCACCAGGGCTGAGGATATTGTTTGGGGAAGCAATACCCAAGTACTGAGTCAGAATACCTGGGTATAAAACCTTTGGCCTTTGGAGTTATCAATAGTTGAGCATGATGCATTTTCTCTTTTAAAAATATTCATTTCCTCACTCTGTCTCTGTTAATCTGACTTTGGGTGGTGAGCACACAATGTAATATACAGATCATGTATCAGAGAAATGTACCTTGAAACCTATTAACTAATATCACCCCAATAAATTTAATAAAAACATTCATTTCCTAGCGCTGTCTACATAAGAGATCTAAAAACAATGACACAACCCAGACTGTGGTTTCTAAGTATCATTTCCCACTAAAAGGTACTAGGATTTTTTGGATATGTAGTCAATTCCTCAACTGGGTCAGGAAATATAAAAAGTGAGCCCACAACATCTTGTTCTAGAAGGCAAGAGAGAATCAAAGACCACTGGAGTCAGGTCAAAGGACTCAAGAGGGGTCCCAAGGTAATATTCCTATTGGGCAAAGGTGGTTCAATTTTAATTTCAAAAAGAAGAACTTATGTAATGAATGAAAATATAATCTCTATATATAAAAGCCTAAGCAACTGAAAGACCGAACGACCAGTTGCTATGACAACACTGACCACCAGGAGGACAGATGCTCAACACAGGAGCTGGCCCCTGGTGGTCAGTGAGCTCCCACAGTGGGAGTGCCACTCAGCTGACTGATGGGCGCCAGATGCTGGGCTCAAGGCTGGCCAAACCTCCCGCAGTCCTTCCCCCCGGCCGGCCGGCCAACCTCCTGCAGCTCCTCCCCCTAGCCAGCCAATCTCCCACGGCCCCTCCTCGCAGCCAGGCCAGTCAACCTCCCGTAGCCACTCCCCTGGCCAGGCTGGGGGGGTGGGGGGGGGGTACCTGTGCACGAATTCATGCACTGGGCCTCTAGTTAAACTATATTTAAAAATTAAAAATCAATGAGTTCAAAATGATACTGTAAAAAAAAAAGCCTCAATGGTCACCTCTGAAGATACTAGGATACCAATTTGTTTTTCTGAAACTAATCATGAAGGGCAGATGTAAAAAGTTTAACCTCATTTTCCTGTATAAACCCTCCTTTGGGGTAAAGAGTTGATGATGTGAAGTTCTTAAAAAACAAAAAAACAAAACTCGGCTAATGATGAAGGAATGAAAAACTTAGAACATCACTACTCTGTACCCCTACAAAATAATGGATCTAAGCAATAATAATCAATGGTGGCTAAAACAACTCAGCAAAAAGCTAAAGAAGAACTTTATAATGTACCCATGATGAATCTTAGAAAGAGTCCATCAGAGTTGATGTGCATCTTGATGTAATGCATTGAGAGGGTCACAACCCCACACATGAAATATCATTCCTCACCCCTCCTCCCAAACACTGAACCTGGATCTAACTACCAGTTTATAACACAGGGGAGAGAGGGACATGCTACGTACCATGCAGGTATGTGGCAACAAAACCCAGAACGTCAGAAACCCTCCCAAAAATGTTAACCCAATAAGTGGAGGGGAAACATGTGGGGAGGAGAACTTTTTCATTAGAAGAAACTCAAGAGATACATCAACCTAACGTACTATGCAGACCTTATATAGACTCTAATTCAATAAAATCAATGTTACTGTGCATGCACGCGATAGTTGGAGAACTCTGGACAGTGACTGGATATTTTATAATATTAAGAATTCTTTTTAGATGTGATGCTGGTACTGTAGTTGTGTTTTGAAAAGTAAAGTCTTTATATTTTGGAGATGTATCCTTCAACTTTTATGGATAAAATGATACATCGTCTTAAAATTGCTTCAACATGATCCAAGGGAAGGAGGCCAGAGGGTGGCCACCCATCTTGTTTGCTGCGTGTGAAGGGATTCCCAGGACACTGCACATCAGGGCTAACACTGGGTATGTTCGATGACCTGCGCAGCTGGGCACTCTGAGAGTGAAGAGGAAACAAGACTGACTCCATGATGATAACGATGGCTGCATGGGCTTCATTTGGGAATTCTCTTTTGATTTATTTGAAAATTTTCAAGGAAAATAAAACAAGGGGCTGTCTTCTTTGTGTAGTTGAGCCCATGGAGTCAACAGCTGCATCAGTGCCCCAACCTCTACTCTATTCTGGCATCTGAACCTTCCATGTAGTTGGTGCCCACTGGCCCACCAGCCTTGCACCCCCACAAAAGAATCACAACCCAGAGGTGGTGAGCATGGCAGTTAGAAGCATGGCTCTGGGGTCAGAGACCAGGTTTCAGGTCCTGGCTTCTCTTTTATATGTCTGACTTTGGAACAGTGGCTTTTTAACCTCCGAAACTCAATTTCCTCATGAATACACCTGAAATCAAAACAGCGGCTACTTGGTGGGGCTCCTGAGAGGACTCAATAAGGAGACAGGAGCAAAGTGCTTAGGACAGTGCCTGGCACTCCCATATTATGCTGGTGTAAGATGCATGCTTCTCTTCATTTTCCATATTAACATTCCCAAAGCAGAACTCTTTTAAAATCAAAGTTGTATAGTCAAGGTTCTCAGGTGTAAACAATGGTATAATAGCCCATTTTTCTAGTTGCTGTATTGGATGCTTTGATATCTTGGGGTCTTGCAGGCCCTGAAGAGACTGCCCCTTCCAAGGATAGTAAATGACTCACCTGAGAGCACGCCTTTCATATGCGAGCCAACCAATCCTGAGCCCCTGCCCCTGTCTCCTTTATGGGCTCTCCCACTCTGGGTCCCTGTCCACTTGCTTTAATCACCCCAGGACCCTGTGCCAGACAACTAGGGGCAGCCCCTGCACCCTAGAGCCTGCTAAAATTATTCAAATTAGCTAAGCCTGTTTACATCGCCTCACCAGTTCCTTCCCAG
This sequence comes from Myotis brandtii, assembly GCF_000412655.1. Classification (NCBI taxonomy): domain Eukaryota; kingdom Metazoa; phylum Chordata; class Mammalia; order Chiroptera; family Vespertilionidae; genus Myotis; species Myotis brandtii. The sequence continues at coordinate 2,624,863 of NW_005363938.1, read as the reverse complement.
AGAAACCACAATAAAGGCTCTTGCCCACGTTTCCCCTCAGCCCCTCTGCCTCCTGCCCAGCCCTGGGGCTTCCCCATGTGGCTCTCAGACACACTGTGCCTCCTCTTTCTAGGGGGCTGCATGTGTAACTTCTTCCTTCATGACAGTCCTTTTCATGTCTTCGTGTCTTACCATATTGAATTAAAACACTCCCCAGGTTCCCTTAAAACAAACAGAAACCAGCGCGGGCCTACTTAAGCAGACAAAGACAATGGAACATTCAGAGGCATTAAGGGGAGAGCAGGCAACCAAATCAGAAAATAAGACAAACCTAGAGAGGCTCAGCAGCCCAAAGCCCTACTGAGGTCACTGCACAAAACATTCTTCTGGGGATGCTATCACTGATGCACTCAGAGCAGGACCCATTGGACTCTCGGTGCCACCACTGCCCCTGGACGATGGATGTTTCCATGACTAGGAACTCAAGGTTCAAGGGCAGAGGTCTGAACTTCTGATTGGCCAAGTCGTTATGATTTAACCGTACTCCTTTGGCTTCTATCATCCAAGCCAGTATTTCCCACTGGATGCATAAAAGAAGATTCTCCTGAAAGCAAGACGAACCTTTATACCCTGAGTAGCAAAAAGGTCAAAAAACCATGAGAGAAGCCCAAAAGAGCCTTGCTAAGAAGACGAGTAAGCCACACCTCATCGTCGCTGAGGATGTGCTAACGTAGCCAAATATTTTAGCAGAATGAATCCTGAAATTTTCAAAAAGTCAGGAGCAATTGGTATTAATTTATTCGTGGGCCATGAAGGACTGGTCAGGGCCTGTTCATCTGTTTATCACGAAGCTTCCAATGACTTTTCAGAGAAGCCCTTTAACTTCTTCAGCATCAAATTCAATTAAAGGATTACAAGTCTGACTGAAGAGAAATCGTAGATGAGAACCCAATACTCTGCAGTTTGACTCAAAATTATATTATCAAGTCTAAGAACATGAAAGAGGTCAAGGAGCATGAGTCATGATAAGGAGCAGCCCATGAGAGGACTGTGGGGACTTCCGCCAACCGCCATCACTCGTTGGAGCTCTAAGATTCACAGTGTGAAAGGGCTTGACTCAACACTGATTACGATTTTGAAAGAAAAAGGAATAAAAGGTTAAGAACAAATTGAAGCTATTTTTGATGAGTACAATAAAATTGTCTGCAATTTAATAGTATTTCTCCTAACCCATACCCTCCCCCAAAAAGTTGTCATCAAATCAGTGGTAAGTTTCAGGATCAATAAGAGACTGTAGTAAATGTCAAATTCTGGTTCAAAGAGGGGGCCTGGGAGTGGAATCATCGGACCCAGCTAGCCTTTCTTCCCTCGGCCTTTCCTGACCATGCTCTCCGCCTGAGCTTCCTCCTCTCTCTGGAGTCACAGTCCAGGTCTGAGCTGAGTGGAGCACAGGGACCAGGGAGATCACGTGCTTGGTTTCCGCCCCATGAGCAATGCAAGAAAGCACAGTCCTTGCTGTGAAGTGAGAGAGGCCATGGGGAAGAAAGGGAAGGAAGGCAGATCTTCGGCTGTGGATTCACTTTTTGGCCTCGGCCCTTGAGCCAGTGACCAGAAGCCCCAGAATGCTTGGAAAATCTGTCCCTCCTTCCTGGTGAGCAAACAAGAGAAAAAAATGGACCTGGGACCAGCAGGAGAATGCAGCTGTTGCCTTAGTTCCATGGCCTTCAACACACTCAAGGCCAGGAGCCATGTGGCACCAAAAACATTCAGCCCTTCTCCAAATCTCATCCCTAACAATGGTGAGCCTTCCTTTACCTGATTACATTCAAAATCCTGCTTTGCTTTAGTACTGGGTTCCATCTTGGAGGGTCACTTTTTATGTCCCAGGAACTCTATATATACTACCTCATTTCATCCTCACAAACACTCTATCAACATGGGCTTTATTTCTCCCACTGCCCATTTTACAGAGATTGCCACTGATCTTCAGAAGTAGAGATGGGATTTGACATCAAACACTACACAGCTCCCCTGAGCTAATTAATAAGCATTGGGTTGAACTACAGTCAGGCACTGCATAACAACACTTGGGTCAATAATGGACCACATATACAGTGGTGGTCCCATAAGGTTACCTTGGAGATGAAAAATTCCTACCGCCATGGATGTTTTAGCTGTTGTAATGTTGTAGGGCAAGGCATCACTCACATGTTTGTGGGGAGGCCTGTGTGAACAAACCTACTGCACTGCCAGTCACCTCTAAGTACAACACACACAACTACCGTAGTGGTCTCTACCAACCAGGTTTGTGTAAGTGCACTCTATGATGCTTGCACAATGACAGAATCACCTAGCCACATATTGCAGAACATATCCCCATCGTTCAGCAGCACATGACTATAATCAAATTCTCCTCCCAACGTGCTTTTCTTTAAAACAAAAAAACACAGCTTTTTTGAAGTATAATTCACATAACATACAATTTACGTTTTAGAGTACGCAAATCGATAGTTTTTAGCATAGTCACAGAATTATACAACCATCTCCAATATCTAACTCCAGAATATTCTCATCGCCCACAAAAGAAACCCTATTTTCATTAGCAGTCATTTTTTTTTATTCCCCCAACACTAGCCCCGGCAAACACTAATCTGTTTTCTGCCTCTACTTATCTTTCTATTCTGGATATTTCGTATGAATGGAATCATACATGTGGCCTTTTGTGTCTGACTTCTTTCATTTAGCATAACGTTTTTGAGGTTCATCTATGTTGTAGCACAAATCGGTATTTCATTCTTTTTGTGGCTAATATTCCATTGTCTAGATATACCATGTTTTACTTATTCACTCACCGATGAATAAACATTTGTTTCCACTTTTTGCTGTCATACATAATACGCCATGAACATCCACATCCATGTACAAGTTTTGTGTGAACATATATTTTTAGTTTTTGTAGGTATAGACTTAGGAATTGGATTTCTGGGTCCTGTGGTAAAACCTATGTTTAACTTAAGAGGAACTGCCAAGTTGCTTTCCACAATGACTGCACCATTTCACATTCCCATCAGCAATATAAGAATTCCAATGTCCCCCCTTCCTTACCAACACTTGTTATTGTCTTTTTTATTATAGTCATCCTCGCAGTGTGACATGGTATCTCATCATACTTTTGATTTGCATTTCCCTAATCACTAATGATGTGGAGCATCTTTTCATGTGCTTATTGGCCATCTGTGTATCTTTGCTGGAAAAGTGCCTATTCAAATTCTTTGCTCATTTTTAAATTATTTGTCTTTTTATTGTTGAGTTGTAAGAGTTCTTTATAAATTCTGGATTCAAGTCCCTTATCAGATATATTGTTTGCAAATATTTCCCCCCATTCTGTGAGGTGTCTTTCACTTTCTTGATAATGTCCTTTGAAGCACAAAAATGTTTAAATTTGATCCTATCCAATCTATTTTTCTTTTGTTGTTTAGCCTTTTGGTGTCATATCTAAGAAACTGTCACCTAACACAAGATCAGTGGTTTATTTTCAGGCAAATTTTGTGTATGATATAAAGCAGGGATCCAACTCCCGCCTTTTATAGGTGGATATCCAATTGCTCTAACACCATTTGCTGAAAAGACTAATCTTTCCCCCCATTGAATTGTCTTGATAACTATAGAAAACGTAAGGATTGATTTCTGGATTCTCAATTATTTTCCATCACTCTGGATATCTATCCTTATGCCAATGCCACAGTGTCTTAATTACTATAATGTTGGAGCAAATTAAAAATGAATGATTTAGTGATAAAAAGTACAACAAATACTTTTTCAAAACCACTAACTTGGTTTACCTATGCATTCTGTGAAGAAGGCTCACATCAAGATAACCGATTTTCCTTGGGGGCACACATATTTGAATTATTTAGCCTTGCCTTTGGCAATGCCCTTTGCTTGAACTCCATGAGCAGCCCCTCTGGTGGCTAATTTAATATGTAACAGCCCAGGCTTCCTTTACTCTGAGGCTCTCCGAGGGCCTGAGGCCAGGCAGACCCATCGCCAGAGTATTTATAAAAACTAACCCCATTAGATGGAAACAGCCAGGTTATTTCATTAGGAGGCTCTTTTCGAAGAAGTTTTGCATAATATCCAACAGTGCTAAGCAAGAAAAAAGAAACCCCTTTACAGAACCAGTTCCACAAGGGAGGCTGTTTACTTTCACTCCATTGCACAGTCCACGAACTCCAACCTTGAATTCCGGAGGGAGAAAGCTACCCCAGCTTATGATTTTAACATTCACCAGGAACTGTAGAGGTTTTCGGCTCTGGGTACTAAAAACTATCCCTCTGGTTCAATTCTTTGAGCTGATAGGAAACAGGAAATTGCTCTGGGGAAGTAGGTAAGTTATTTTATCTCCCAGCTGAAGATTTATTTATCAAGAGGGAAGTAGGGAGGTCAGAAAGTGGGTCTCCCCTGGCTAAATGGGGTTGATTTCCTATTGCCACCTTTACAAAGCAAAGGCGCACAGTAGTGCTCAAAAGCTTAGAGTTAGAATTTGTCAAACACGGATGAAAAATTCATCTTCACCTCTCAGGAAAATGTGCCCATGCGAGAGTTACTGGACCACTCTGAGCCTCTGACTCCTTGTCTGTAAACTGAGGTTACTAATAAAACCTACTTCATAGGGTTTTTTCAGGAATGAGTGGGATGACAAAAAATGCACTTCGTTCCTGGTGCCTAATAAGCGCTCAATAAATATTGTTATTATTATTACTTCCTAACCTGGGCATGGAGAATATCAGACATCCCTGCCTCTCTCTAAGAAGGCAAGTTCATACGTCAGTCTCAAAATCCAGGTGGCCAAGATGAGCAACTTGGCCAGATTTGACCCAGGTTGAAAAAGCTGCATTATCCATTCCTGGCGTTCTCCTTAGAGGACTGGGTATGTCAGAACATTATTGTGTCACAACCCTCTAAATCAGTGGTTCTCAACCTTCCTAATGCCACGACCCTTTAATACAGCGGAATGAGTGGGATGACAAAAAATGCACTTCGTTCCTGGTGCCTAATAAGCGCTCAATAAATATTGGTATTATTATTACTTCCTAACCTGGGCATGGAGAATATCAGACATCCCTGCCTCTCTCTAAGAAGGCAAGTTCATAGGTCATTCTCAAAATCCATGTGGCCAACATGAGCAACTTGGCCAGATTTGAACCAGGTTGAAAAAGCTGCATTATCCACTCCTGGCGTGCTCCTTAGAGGACTGGGTATGTCAGAACATTATTGTGTCACAACCCTCTAAATAAATACAGAATCTGAACTCCAGGGCAAGTTTTGGTTTTTGTATATAGATTTTTTTTTTAAATTCTGGTTGCTATTTTACCTTTCTGCCTCTCTTTCCTTATTTGTGAGTTTTATAATTTCGGGAAGCTACTGCCATTAAAGTTTTCAGATCTATATTTGTTTTTACTCTACCAGGTCTACTGAAAATCTCTCTTGTGAAATTTGGCCAGAAATGACAAGGAGTCGGGAGTGAATTCCACTGAGCATCCACCCAGAATGATGACTCCCAAGCTAAAGGCGTTTTTCAACCATCACAGTGGAGTGAATGATGTGGACATTAGCAGCCCTACTTCCAGCCATTGATGAATCTGCTCCGAGGGCCGGGAGCACCCAGGTGTGACTGTAGCAATGGCGAGGGGAAGGGCTGTAAGGAAGGGATGGATGCGTTCATGTGCCTATGTATTTTGGAGGCCACGACTACTGGCAGATGGTTCAAAAATGGGATGCAAGAAAAATGACTTTTATCACCGAAAGAGAGTACAGGGCTCAACAAAGACAAACTCTGGGAAGAGAGAACAGCCAATATCCAGCCCTATTTCCAGCTCTTCCAATCATGGTACAGGTCTATTCCATTACATGAGCCAAGGAAAAATGTTCCTTTACAGGTCTGTCCTGCAGGAGACAGCCAGTATTAAAGCAATTTGTTAGAGGCAGATTGCGTACATATTAAAGCAAGATAATCGTATTAGAGAAGCTGGCCTGCAGCAGATTCAGCGGGAAAGGCCACTGCACGTGACTCTGCCTTCTAGACCTGGGTAATGATGGCCACACTTAGTGACCAAGCCGCGCGGCGCACTGTAATGGGATTTCCCCCCAAATATATAGGTGGTAATAAGATTAAGCCTGCTTACAAAGTAGACACTTCTGGAATCCTGCTTTGATTTAAGAGAGGAAAGCATATCTATCAGATCACAGCCTCTCTTAGGGGAGAAAAAAAATACCCTCGAGTTTATTTATTCATTCAACAAATATTCATCCAAGACCTACTCGGCAAGGGGATGGGAATATATACAGCGGAGAATAAGAAAGGCGTAATGTTCGCCTTTTGTAGGATTCCCATGCTGGTGGGAGAGCTCAGACATGTCATTATACAATTACCTACTCAATTATAATCAAGAGGAATGCTTCAAAGGAGAACTACTATGAGACATTTTGCATATGAATATCAGGGACCGGCTCCCTAACCTGATCAGAGAAAGTTTGTTTGAGGAGATAGCATTTGAGCTGAACATAATGGATAAGAACTAGTTAAGAAGTGGGGTGGAGCCAAAACCGGTTTGGCTCAGTGGATAGAGCATCGGCCTGCGGACTGAGAGGTCCCAGGTTCGGTTCCGGTCAAGGGCATGTGCCTTGGTTGCGGGCACGTCCCCAGTGGGGGGTGTGCAGGAGGCAGCTGATCGATGGTTCTCTCTCATCGATGTTTCTGGCTCTCTATCTCTCTCCCTTCCTCTCTGTAAAAAATCAATAAAATATATTTTAAAAAAAAAAGAAGAAGTGGGGTGGAAAGTGGAAATGTGTTCCAAGCAAAGGATACAACAGCCACCAAGACTCCCAGGCAGGACCAATAATGAGATGGTGTGATTGGAGCAAGGAGAGTATCAGGGTAGAGCCACCTGAAGGTTCTGGAAGGTTGCTGGAGTCCTTTGCAAATGCCACACACGGGAATTCTGGAACATGCAGGCAGCAGCCATCATTAGGATTCCACTCTAAAAGCAATGGGGAGCCATTGAAGGATCCTAGGCAGGGGGTGTGACAGTAGATACACATTTTTTTTAAAATATGTTTTATTGATTTTTTACCGAGAGGAAGGAAGAGGGATAGAGAGTTAGAAACATCGATGAGAGAGAAACATCGATCCAGCTGCCTCTTGCACACCCCCTACTGGGGATGTGCCCGCAACCAAGGCACATGCCCTTGACAGGAATCGAACCTGGGACCCTTCAGTCCGCAGGCCGACACTCTACCCACTGAGCCAAACCGGTTAGGGCAGTAGATAAACATTTTTGAAAAATCCCTCTGGCCTCAATATGAAGAATAAGTTGCACAGGGCAAGAAGAAATGTAGATTCTAGAAGCATTTCGAAGGAAACACCAACTGTACTTGGAAAGCGAATATGAAAATGACAGATGAACTGCTATGCTATCTTACTAAAAGGAAAATTTCATTCTAGAAAAAACTTTAACACTGGGGACATTTCCAGTAATTTTTCCACAACTATCCTCTCTGAGCTTCATTTACTGTGACAATGAAAATCAGTGTAATCAACACTGAATTGTTATTATTAGGCTCAGTTGCAGTAATGCTGGGAAAATACGTGTGGGCATGCACGGAGTGCTTAAAGTGTTCTCAATTCTTCTCAAGGTTTCAGCCACCAGAGGGTGGAGTATGGCTCTCCCCACGGAGGGCCCAGAGGCCTGGGAGACAACCTCCCTGGCAGGGCCTAGGACTGCGTTTGAATGATGAGCATGGCAAAGTGACAAAATTATGGAATTGTGAAGTCAGATCTGGGAGAGTTCAAAGTCTCATTCTGTTCCTTATTTTGGGTGGTTCTGACTTTCAAGTAGTTACTTGTCCCCTCCAAGGCTCACCTTCCCTACCTGAAAAATTGAACTGAAAGTGGCATTGTGTGTAAGAGACCCACGGGGCTTAGCTCAATAAATATTAGTTCCTGTCACCTTTCTCCAAAAGTAATTATAAATATCTAGCTAATTGTCATTTGTTAACTCATTTAATCCTATAACAACCCTCTGAAATAGGTACTATCGTCATTCTCATTTTACAGATTAAAAACAAACAAACAAAAAACAAAACAAAAACAAGGCCATAGACTCAGGGCCACCCAAGTGAGTGGCAGAGTCAGTATTCAAAGCCAACTAGTTTGAGTGAATATTAAAAAAAAGTTTTCATACAAGTTATGTCAGGCAACAGCAGGCAGAAACAGAGGCTGAAATTTATCTGAGTCACCTTCAGTGAGTCTCTATTCTCAGTAAATTCAGATAGAAAAGCCCAAGTTGACTGCACAGAGGCGCGGTGCTCTGACAAATCTAACACGGCGCCATACTTGGGAAGAACGACACCTGCTGCGTGTCTGGTTCATGGCACTGCACAGGCTCCCACCCTTCGCCTTAGAGAAGGAACGACGTCAATGCACATGCCAATGAATCATGCCCCAGCACTCCCAGGCACTGTGCTGGGGAGGAAGTGCAGTGGGGGGAAGGCACAGTCTGTCGTGCTGGGAGATGACAGAGAGGAGACAGGGCATGGGCCCCCAGCTTGGGTGTAAGAGAGGGGACTCGGTAGGGGATCTGGGCATGCCAGTCAAGCCCAGATTGAAGATCGCACCAACCTCCTCTCTGTTCTTCCCTGGTGAGGGGCAAAGAAATCCTTCAAACCTGAAGCCAGAGTTCTGTAAAACCAAGTGTCTCACGCAGGATGCTTTACTCACGACCACAGTGAGGATAACAACTGGATTGGACAGGAGGCACTTAGAGAACTAAGCTTTTCATTCCATCTCTTGACACAGAGGTCACTGAATACTGATGTGCAATAAAGGCGCGCTGTGATTTAATGCCTGCTTCTCCCCACTGAACCCCATGAGGGCAAGAGGTGAGTCATTCTGATTCACTGCTACATCATAGCACTTAGCATGATGCCTGGAAAAATAACAACAATAATAACAAGGAGGAGGAGGAAAAAAGGAAGGTAATTGTTTACGTGTATTGCATACTTACCATTGGTCCATCATAGTCTAAGTACTTCCTATGAATTAAATAACAATTTAGTCCTGACAACAATCCTGTGAGATGAGTTTTATAACTATCATATTTTACAAATGAGGACACTGAGGCACAGTGAACTGCCATGATAGACTGACTCAGCTACTAAGTGGTAGAGACAGGATTCTAACCCAGGCCCTGACTTGTCTGTGCTCCTAACCACTACGCCATGAGGCTTCTTGGCGTAGATTAGTCAGTACTTGCGGAATCAATAAGTGTTGCAGAGCCTGGCCGGTGTGGCTCAGTGCTTGAGTGCTGACCTATGAACCAGGAGGTCATGGTTCAATTCCCGGTCAGGATACATGCCTGGGTTGCAGGCCCAATGCCACTAGGGGGCGTGCAGGAGACAGCAGATCAATGACTCTCTCTCATCATGGATGTTTCTCTCTCTCCCTCTCCCTACCTCTCTGAAATCAATAAAAATATATTTAAAAGATAAGTGTTGCAGAAACTCTGGGAGTAGTTGGGGATGTGGGCGGGGAGAGAATAGGTGCCTTCTTAACAGGGCATATTCCCAGGGAATTGTTTCAAACTACCCATCCCTTTTTTAGCCACTCCATCCCCACTTCTAGATAAAAATCCTTGTCTCGGTCAGTCACTTTTAGTGGTAGAAAGTGTGTTTTTTCCTACTGGGGGAAAACATACTTGAATAAAAAGACTTTGGAAATCATTGCTTAAGACTAGTGATCCTTAAACCTGGCTGCAAATTAGACTAAATTGGGGAACTATTTTCCCCTCTCCATTTAAGTTATTTCCTTTCATTATTGTTCTTTTGCACAGAACTTCTATAATACCATCATATTATCACCCAATGATTGATTCTGTTTAATGGGATTTTGCTTTTAGAATAGAAATTATTACACACACACACACACACACACACACACA